>NC_091189.1:35694110-35826610 GCF_040958095.1 Procambarus clarkii | reverse complement strand
GAGAGAGAGAGAGAGAGAGAGAGAGGAGAGAGAGGAGAGAGAGAGAGGAGAGAGAGAGAGAGAGAGAGAGAGAGAGAGAGAGAGAGAGAGGAGAGAGAGAGAGAGAGAGAGAGAGAGAGAGAGAGAGAGAGAGAGAGAGAGAGAGAGAGAGAGAGAGAGAGAGAGAGAGAGAGAGGGAGGGAGGGGTATCTTCCTACCTTCTGTAGAATCCACTATTTATGTATATACGCGTTTATATGTACGCGTTTATTATAATAAAATAAGTAAACAAATAATTATAATAAAATAATAAACAAACACGTTTATAACAACATTAACAATTACTCAGGAATGACCGCACATGACCATATCTAGGGCTGAGTATATGTACATTCATCAACTGTAATATTTGTAATTTGCAACTGAAGATTAATTGTAGTGAGAAGATAATAGATCAATAGAAGATCAAATGAGGCGTGATTGAACTCCTGTGGGGCGTGATTGAATTCCTGTGGGGCGTGTTTGAACTCCTGTGGGTGTATTATTGAACTTCTGTGGGGGGGGGGGGCGTGATTGAACTCCTGTGGGTGTATTATTGAACTTCTGTGGGGGGCGTGATTGAACTCCTGTGGGGGCGGGTTTGAACTCCTATGTGTTGGAAATAACCAACAGTTTCATACATCTTTTGTATTTTATACAACCTTTGTATTTTATACAACCTTTCTTTGTATTAACCACAAGTAGTTACTATAATCACTAACTTGTAGATTTAATCATCATCATGATTTATATTAAACATATTGCCAGGTTCTTCCTAGTCAGAGTAACGACGTGAGGAACGACAGGCAGAAACATGAATTCTTTCCACATTTAGTTGGATATATAACAGAGTCCAGTTTATCAATTCTTTTACTAAAAATAGTTACTTACTAATAAGTTTAATTTCGCAGCATATTACTGCTTACTGGAACTCCTTTACTTAGTTCATATTAAACATTCTAGAGGAAATTATTTTAATGTAAATGATTTCACTTTAATTTCCTCGATTAGCTGCGGACTTTAATAAACCCAATTTATGTTACGCAAAGTTATATTTTAACACGAAAGAATTAAATGTGACATCAATACTCGTCACCATCTCTTCTTTCCTTAGTTAATTCCGATATATATATATATCCATTTACGCTCGAGATGTCTATCGAGAGCCGCGCATGCGCAATCGGGAAGAGGAAGAAGACGGGAGAACGTCGCCCGTCCCCACGCGACTTGGACGCCATTAGCACCGTGCAACAGACAGCTACGTCTCGATCTTGTTTATTTCGCTCCCACGACCAGTAGAGCGGTGCCACGTCATGTTGCACATCACAGCCGTGTCCCAGGACTAGTATAACTGCAATACCATAGTTAACGCCTTTCACGCAGCACTTGGAGGACGAAGGATTGCACAGTTCTCTACATCAACGGACACGCGGCTCGACAACTATTATTTCCTTTCTACTATCATGTGGCCACAGTTAACATTTAGGCTAGTTGTCGTTAGGCCGTATGTAAAATAACAAAATCCCGTACGTGTCTTCTCTAGCAGTTTTATAATCTAAATAGGCGATTATATTCATTATTTCAGTAGAAGAATTTTACAGTGCTTGAACATATATATCAATTGTTTTCCTATAGGAAGAATTCCTTAATCCAGGATGTACTTGTAGTTCGTTATGTAGAAGATTTCTACGATGTAATTGCCTTCCAGCACCGGGTCCAGGTCAACCGAGGCGCTAGGCTTCCCCACCTTCACGTGCAACAATTTGCCGGATGCAACACGTCGTCGGTGGAGCGTGGCAACTGATTACACCTCTTTAGATTTACAGCTAAGCTGTCCGTGTTTATCCGTAGTAATAACTCTGTAGTTATATTAGTGATCTCCCAAGGAGATCAATTATATTAACCCATTGATTTACCATATACTATTCAATATTCCAGTAGTATATTGAGGTGCATTTACCTCTAATTAATATTATATAATCAGCCTTATTTACTTTCATAATTTATTTACTCTGGCGAAGAACCAGCGCCAGAATAATGCTAGGGATGCATTAATCTTTTACCATGTAACCCCCAATTTTGTGCAGGTTAATTTGACTCCCTTTACATAAGAAATACAGTTTCACTAAGATTCACAGGACACTAGTTCTTGGGATCAGTTTAATTGTCTCATTTTGTTTTCCACTTTTAATCAAAAGGGGGTGGTCCTTCACAGCTATCTAATTATTTTATTTTAATTACAAATTATTGGAGTCAGATTTTCCCACACTGGGGCGGGTTTGAACTCCTGTGGGGTTGTTATTGAACTCCTGTGGAGCGGGTTTGAATTCCTGTGGGGCGTTATTGAAGTTCTGGGAGGCGTGGTTCAACCAATAGCGTTATTGAATCTCTGGGGGCGCAATTGAACATTTCATGGCGTGATTGAACCTTTTGAGGTATGATTGAACCTGTTGGGCATGATTGGACCTCCGGGGGAGGGGGGGGGCATGATTGAACAAGGGCGGGCGAGTGTTCATGTGATGGTGGCTGTTGTTCTGGGTCCCCGGCTTATGGCTCTCCACGTCGTTCTTGTCCGAGCAGTTTAGGCTATTTTATCACGTCATTGTGCCAGCTCACCCTCACTAACAAGGACCAAACCTCCCCCTTATGGATGAAATACTGTTTACACCGCCTCATAACCGCTTACAGTCGAACTCTTCTCGATTAGAGCATCGCTCGCAATTTTTTCGATTCGCACCTCATTACCTGCTTCATCCACGTACGACATATACAAGTAAGTGTGAACAAAACTGAAACATCTACCATAACCTCACATAAGTCTAACTATTCATGTAATTATTATTATTTTATATTCCAGAAAACGTCATTCTTTGACACTCAAATCCAACAAATGAGAGTCTTGGGGGGGGGGGGGGGGTGTCGTGGCTTGAACGGGCATAGCATGTTGCATTCTATAGCAGTTAATACGATTAATGAATATCTCTTGCTAGCTTAGTTTTTTAATAATAGTCGATAACAATTTATGTTTAATTATTTTTACAAGCATCAACTTGTGTAGAATACCGAGTCAATTCATCGGCATTCTCCCCCTTCTCATCCCCCTCTCCACTCTCCTCCTCTCTCATTCCCTCAGTTCCTCTTTCTCTTCTCTGGACGGTCAATAAAGCAATCCCCCTAAACGTTATTAATAAGAATTCCTTCCCTTCACATTCAAGACATTTTACACAAACTTTACAGGCGTTCGAGGAGCTGGAGGACTTGCTGGCCCTCAACAACATCTGCATCGCCGTCAAGGAGAAGCTGGTGAAGGACTCCGGCGTGGCCGAAGAGGCAGCCTACGACTACATCGTGCAGCGGCTCCTGCTCAAGCACAGCGCCAGAGGTGGGTTAAGAGTCTTCAGGGATCTGAGCTGTGTGTCTCACAGTTCAAGTTGCCCACTAACTATAGCTAAACGCTCCTTATCCAGCAGCCAAACTCCATATATATATATGACTGGGAACACTTGGAACACTTGACTCAAAGATAATGACGGTCCAAGTGATCTCAGTGCGGCGTTCACGTAGTTACTTCCAATCCCAGCTCTGTTGTTCAGGTTCTGTTGGCAGTTACTTGCACTTGTAGGGCGTGGATGAGTTACAGAGTTGGGATTCGAACAGAGGTCGTCAACAAATACCTGTTCTACACCTTGTCATACATCATCAATTGTGAATCATGTGTAAACCGTTTTTCATTCATAAACAGTGTGTTTGGCGCCAGGATTACGAGCACTTGGCCTTTGTTGATGAGGACGGGATGTTTGTTGATGAGGACGGGCTGTTTGTTGATGAGGACGGGCTGTTTGTTGATGAGGACGGGCTGTTTGTTGATGAGGACGGGCTGTTTGTTGATGAGGACGGGCTGTTTGTTGATGAGGACGGGCTGTTTGTTGATGAGGACGGGCTGTTTGTTGATGAGGACGGGCTGTTTGTTGATGAGGACGGGCTGTTTGTTGATGAGGACGGGCTGTTTGTTGATGAGGACGGGCTGTTTGTTGATGAGGACGGGCTGTTTGTTGATGAGGACGGGCTGTTTGTTGATGAGGACGGGCTGTTTGTTGATGAGGACGGGCTGTTTGTTGATGAGGACGGGCTGTTTGTTGATGAGGACGGGCTGTTTGTTGATGAGGACGGGCTGTTTGTTGATGAGGACGGGCTGTTTGTTGATGAGGACGGGCTGTTTTTTAACTGTATTGTTGAACATGGGACTGCCTCAGGGTGGGGACTGCCTCAGGGTGGGGACTGCCTCAGGGAGGGACTGCCTCAGGGTGGGGACTGCCTCAGGGTGGGGACTGCCTCAGGGCGGGGACTGCCTCAGGGTGGGGGACTGCCTCAGGGTGGGGGACTGCCTCAGGGTGGGGGACTGCCTCAGGGTGGGGGACTGCCTCAGGGTGGGGGACTGCCTCAGGGTGGGGGACTGCCTCAGGGTGGGGGACTGCCTCAGGGTGGGGACTGCCTCAGGGTGGGGACTGCCTCAGGGTGGGGACTGCCTCAGGGTGGGGACCGCCTCAGGGTGGGGACCGCCTCAGGGTGGGGACCGCCTCAGGGTGGGGACCGCCTCAGGGTGGGGACTGCCTCAGGGTGGGGGACTGCCTCAGGGTGGGGACTGCCTCAGGGTGGGGACTGCCTCAGGGTGGGGACTGCCTCAGGGTGGGGACTGCCTCAGGGAGGGACTGCCTCAAGGGGGGACGGTCTCAGGGAGGGACTGCCTCAGGGTGGGGACTGCCTCAGGGTGGGGGACTGCCTCAGGGTGGGGGACTGCCTCGGGGGGGGGACTGCCTCAGGGTGGGGGACTGCCTCAGGGTGGGGGACTGCCTCAGGGGTGGGACTGCCTCATGGGTGGGACTGCCTCAGGGTGGGGGACTGCCTCAGGGTGGGGACTGTCTCAGGGAGGGACTGCCTCAGGGTGGGGACTGCCTCAGGGTGGGGACTGCCTCAGGGTAAGGACTGCCTCAGGGTGGGGACTGCCTCAGGGTGGGGACTGCCTCAGGGTGGGGACTGCCTCAGGGTGGGGACTGCCTCAAGGTGGGACTGTCTCAGGGAGGGACTGCCTCAAGGGGGGACGGTCTCAGGGAGGGACTGCCTCAGGGTGGGGACTGCCTCAGGGTGGGGACTGCCTCAGGGTGGGGGACTGCCTCAGGGTGGGGGACTGCCTCAGGGTGGGGGACTGTCTCAGGGGGGGGGGACTGCCTCAGGGTGGGGGACTGCCTCAGGGTGGGGGACTGCCTCAGGGTGGGGGACTGCCTCAGGGTGGGGGACTGCCTCAGGGTGGGGGACTGCCTCAGGGTGGGGGACTGCCTCAGGGTGGGGGACTGCCTCAGGGTGGGGGACTGCCTCAGGGTGGGGGACTGCCTCAGGGTGGGGGACTGCCTCAGGGTGGGGGACTGCCTCAGGGTGGGGGACTGCCTCAGGGTGGGGGACTGCATCAGGGTGGGGGACTGCCTCAGGGTGGGGGACTGCCTCAGGGTGGGGGACTGCCTCAGGGTGTGGACTGCCTCAGGGTGGGGACTGCCTCAGGGTGGGACTGCCTCAGGGAGGGACTGCCTCAGGGTGGGGACTGCCTCAGGGTGGGGACCGCCTCAGGGTGGGGACCGCCTCAGGGTGGGGACCGCCTCAGGGTGGGGACCGCCTCAGGGTGGGGACCGCCTCAGGGTGGGGACTGCCTCAGGGTGGGGGACTGCCTCAGGGTGGGGGACTGCCTCAGGGTGGGGGACTGCCTCAGGGTAGGGGGACTGCCTCAGGGTGGGGGACTGCCTCAGGGTGGGGGACTGCCTCAGGGTGGGGGACTGCCTCAGGGTGGGGGACTGCCTCAGGGTGGGGGACTGCCTCAGGGTGGGGGACTGCCTCAGGGGGGGACTGCTTCAGGGTGGGGACTGCCTCAGGGGGGGACTGCCTCAGGGAGGGGACTGCCTCAGGGTGGGGGACTGCATCAGGGTGGGGACTGCCTCAGGGTGGAGACTGCCTCAGGGTGGGGACTGCCTCAGGGTGGGGACTGCCTCAGGGTGGGGACTGCCTCAGGGTGGGGGGACTGCATCAGGGTGGGGACTGCCTCAGGGTGGAGACTGCCTCAGGGTGGGGACTGCCTCAGGGTGGGGACTGCCTCAGGGTGGGGACTGCCTCAGGGTGGGGAACTGCCTCAGGGTGGGGAACTGCCTCAGGGTGGGGGACTGCCTCAGGGTGGGGGACTGCCTCAGGGTGGGGGACTGCCTCAGGATGGGGACTGCCTCAGGGTGGGGATCGACTGCCTCAAGGAGGGACTGCCTCAGGGTGGGGACTGCCTCAGGGAGGGATTGCCTCAGGGAGGGACTGCCTCAGGGTGGGACTGCCTCAGGGAGGGACTGCCTCAGGGAGAGACTGCCTCAGGGAGGGACTGCCTCAGGGTGGGGACTGCCTCTGGGTGGGGACTGCCTCAGGGTGGGGGACTGCATCAGGGTGGGGACTGCCTCAGGGAGGGACTGCCTCAGGGAGGGACTGCCTCAGGGAGGGACTGCCTCAGGGTTGGGACTGCCTCAGGGGGGGGGACTGCCTCAGGGGGGACTGCCTCAGGGGGGGGACTGCCTCAGGGAGGGACTGCCTCAGGGGGGGGGACTGCCTCAGGATCAACCGGTGATGGAATGTTTTGACAGTTTTCGAGGAGCATTTGATATTCTCTCTCTCTCCAGTAGTCCATTCTTCCCTGTTTCTCTATTCTTTTTATCACTCCTGCCTCTCCTCCCCCTTTCGTTACCGCTGCTGCCCTCTCCAGTTTTTATTCTCTTATTCCCGTTTTTCATTAGTGTTCTCTTTCACCCTTTCTGACATCCAGGGAGAATGTTGGTAAATTATTTTGCTACACAAAAGGAACAATCCCTGTGTTAATTGGCACTGGAACTCATTTTGGGAGTCTGTAGCTCACTCTCGCTATATCTCTCTCGTTCCGCACTCACGCAATCATATGCACGCGCTCACACACACACGACGCACGCACACGCACTCGCGCGCACGCGCTCACACACACACACACACACACACACATACGTATACCATGTAAGGTAATGGAGAAGATCGTGAGAAAAAACCTAGTAACACATCTGGAGAGAAGGGACTTCGTGACATTTCATCAACATGGGTTCAGGGAGGGTAAATCTTGCCTTACAGGCTTAATAGAATTCTACGATCAGGTGACAAAGATTAAGCAAGAATGAGAAGGATGGGCGGACTGCATCTTCTTGGACTGAAGGAAAAGCCTTTGACACAGTACCCCATAAAAGACTGGTACGTAAGTTGGAAAAACATGCAAGAGTAGCTGGTAAGGTGCTCTAGTGGATAAGGGAGTACCTAAGCAATAGGAAGCAGAGAGTTACAGTGAGGGGTGAGACCTCAGATTGGCGGGAAGTCACAAGCGGAGTCCCACAGGGCTCTGTACTTGGACCTATCCTGTTTCTGATATACGTAAATGATCTCCCGGAGGGTATAGACTCATTCCTTTCAATGTTTGTTGACGACGCGAAAATTATGGGGAGGATTAAGACAGAGGACAGTATGAGGCTTCAAGAAGACCTGGACAAGCTGCAGGAATGGTTCAACAAATGGTTGTTAGAGTTTAACCTGAGGAAATGTAATGTAATGAAGATAGGTGTAGGGAGCAAGACATGAGTTACAAGGTATCATTTGGGAGAGGAAATTCTTCAACAATCAGAGAAGGACCTGGGGGGTTGATATCACGCCAGACCTGTCCCCTGAAGCCCATATCAAGAGAATAACATCAGCGGCATATGCCAGGTTGGCCAACGTAAGAATAGCCTTTAGGAAATCATTCAGAACTTTGTATACCACGTATGTCAGACCAATCCTAGAGTATGCAGCTTTAGCATGGAGTCCATATATGTTCAAGCATAAAACTAAATTGGAGAAGGCTCAGAGGTTTGCCACCAGACTAGAGCCCGAACTGAAGGGTATGAGCTATGAGGAGAAACTACGGGAATTAAACCTCACGTTGCTAGAAGACAGGATAGTTGGAGGGAACATGATTACCACATACAAGATTCTCAAAGGTATTGATAGGGGTTGATAAAAAGTTTATTTAACACATGGGACACACTCACTAGGGGACACTGATGGAAATTGAGTGCCCAAATGAGCCATAAAGACATTAGAAAGATTTTTTTAAGTATCAGAGTAGTTAATAAATGGAATGCATTAGGAAGTGATTTGGTGGAGGCTTACTCCAAACACAGTTTTAAGTATAGATATGATAAAGCCCAGTAGGCTCAGGAACCTGTACACAAGTTGATTGATGGTAGAGAGGCGTGACCAAGGAGCCAGAGCTCAACTGGGTGCAGGCACAACTTGGTGAGTGCAACTAGGTTAGTACACAGGAAGAGGAGAAGAAACACCGATGGTAAAAATACACAACGCGTTTTTTGAGATCAATTACGAAAAGAAAACCAACTACATGAAGTATGCGGCAAGAAGGTTTTATGTGGTGGTAGAGAAAGTGGGTGTTAGATGATCTACATCCCCCCCCCCCCCCCCGAGAGCCACACAAGACCATTCATTACATGAATATGAAATGAGACTTCCAGAAATATTGTGCATGGAGCGCCAGAAACACCTTAAAGATTCTGAGCAGCATTGATAGCAATGAGAAAATTAAATCTAAACCAACTTGATTAGGAAATGTGAACGTAAGACGTGACATGGACAGTAAACCTGGTAGACGTAGCAGAAAGCAACTTCATAAAAGAGTAAACATCACAGCTGTATTTATCCCTGCTGGTTGGCCACTCTGTCCAGCCAACAAAGTTTGACCAGGTGAACAAATCCACAAGGGCCGTGACGAGGATTCGAACCTGCGTCCGAGAGCATGCCAGACCAGGTCAAGCAGCCTTAATCAGATCTTTCCCCACACAACCAGATAGACATTAAAAGCACTGTTGAATAATAGTTGCAGCCTCGTATTTGTCTTCTATTACGTAGTGATGATGAATGTTGTAAGAGAGGAAGAGAGGTCCAATAAGTGGATATTGCAGTTCAACTCAAACAAGTGCAAACCAATAAAGCTTTGATTCTTGAACCGGAGGAACGACAGGCCATAAAGTGACAAAGAGAACCCTCATAGAATGAGGCTCAGTGAAATATATGCCAGCTGATATCACATCTCCCAAGGCCCAGATTACATGTTATCATGTTGGGCCAATTCTTGCCAAATATACGACGAAACTACGACGTTGCTATAACGTTTGAAAAAAGTTATAACAAATAACAAGTTGTAACAACCACTATAACAAGTTGTAACAACCATTATAACAAGTTGTAACAACCACTATAACAAGTTGTAACAACCATTATAACAAGTTGTAACAACCACTATAACAAGTTGTAACAACCACTATAACAAGCTGTAACAACCACTATAAGAAGTTGTAACAACCATTATAACAAGTTGTAACAACCACTATAACAAGTTGTAACAACCACTTTAACAAGTTGTAACAACCATTATAACAAGTTGTAACAACCATTATAACAAGCTGAAACAACCACTATAACAAGTTGTATCAACCACTATAACAAGTTGTAACAACCATTATAACAAGTTGTAACAACCACTTTAACAAGTTGTAACAACCACTTTAACAAGTTGTAACAACCACTATAACAAGTTGTAACAACCACTATAACAAGTTGTAACAACCATTATAACAAGTTGTAACAACCATTATAACAAGCTGTAACAACCACTATAACAAGTTGTAACAACCATTATAACAAGTTGTAACAACCACTATAACAAGTTGTAACAACCACTATAACAAGTTGTAACAACCATTATAACAAGTTGTAACAACCACTATAACAAGTTGTAACAACCACTATAACAAGTTGTAACAACCATTATTACAAGTTGTAACAACCACTATAACAAGTTGTAACAACCACTATAACAAGTTGTAACAACCACTATAACAAGTTGTAACAACCACTATAACAAGTTGTAACAACCACTATAACAAGTTGTAACAACCACTATAACAAGTTGTAACAACCACTATAACAAGTTGTAACAACCACTATAACAAGTTGTAACAACCACTATAACAAGTTGTAACAACCACTATAACAAGTTGTAACAACCACTATAACAAGTTGTAACAACCACTATAACAAGTTGTAACAACCAACATAACAAATTCTCACAACTTTCTTCACATCATAAAAACGTTATAACAAGATGTAACGAGTTACTAACATGTTGTAACAAGGAAACAATCGGGTCCGTTACGCTGTGTTTGCAGGGAACCAAATAAGTTCGATAGATATTTTTTTTTTATCTTTATTTAATAAAACACAATATAAATCATATATACATAAATTTTACAAGGCAATACTACATTACATATACAGTATAATGTAGGACATTTGCAAATTTTCAAATTATAGCAAATTTTCGAATATACGTCACCAAATAGTCCACTTGTCTTTAAACATGGAGCTCGAGACCTGTCAGAGGTCACAGGACTGGTCCCGGAGTTGAGAGGCAGGAGTTAAGAAAATTGCTTTAACAAATGAAAATCAAATCACTTGAAGATATAGGGAATCCGGAGAGACATGTTCACAACACTAACAATTCTCACGGAAATACAAATGTTATTGAATCTGTGGCAAACTGACTACGGGAATCTTGAGGAAACTTGGCGCCATCTCGAACTGTAATTTTGGATAAAACAGATTCCAATAGGTACAAGCTCAACTAGGCGAGTACAACAAGGCGACCATCATTTCGGAGATGAAATTCTTCTAGAATCAGAGAGAAATACCTGGGGGTTGATATTACACTAGACCTGTCCCCTGAAGCCCATATCAAGAGGATAACATCAGCGGCATATGCATATGCCAGGTTGGCCAACATAAGAACGGTCTTTAGAAACTTGTGTAAGGAATCTTTCGGAACCTTGTATACCACATATGTCAGACCAATGCTGGGGTATGCAGCTCCAGCATGGAGTCCATTCTTGTCAAGCATAAAACTAAATTGGAGAAGGTTCAGAGCTCGGGCACTAGTCTGGTGGCAAACCTCTGCCACCAGACTAGTGCCCGAGCTGAGGGGCAAGAGCTATGAGGAGAGATTACGGGAATTGAACCTCACGTCGCAAGAAGTCAAGAGAGTTAGGTGAAGATGATCACCACATACAAGATTCTCAAAGAAACTGATACGGTAGACAGACAGTTTAACGTAAGGGGCACACGCACTAGGGGAAACAAGTGGAAATTGAGTGCCCAAATGAGCCATAAAGACATTAGAGAGAACTTTTTAATGTCAGAGAAGTTGACAAATGGAATGATTTAGGAAATGATGTGGTGGAGGCTCACTTCATACACAGTTTCAACACACCCACACATACACATACACACCCACACACCCACACATACACATACACATACACATACACACACACACACACACACACACACACACACACACACACACACACAACAAAGCTGGCCATCCCAGCTCTTCTCTCCCTTCATCATCCATCACAGGACCTGGTGGTTCGTGGCATCAAAACTGACCGACTTTCTGGCACTGTGAGGTGATCACCTCGTTCTTGGGACACCTCGCTGTGAGGTAGAGGTCACGTGACCCTTAGCTTGCCCTCAAGCTATGACCAACTCTCTAACTTGACCTGTAAGTGTTAGGACGCATGATATCATCTTGACCTCTGCTAATCCTCTTGTACCACCCGGTCTTCTGCTAAGATAACAGTTATTGCAACCTCTTGCACTTCTGTTGGAGGATAATTATCATCTTTAATTTACATTAATAGCGTTTGATAGTTCCGTACTTTAGGGGAGGCAATTCCCATATAATAATTGTTCAATGAAGGTGAAGTAGTTTTTGTGATAATTCCCCGCTACTGGCGTGATAACTCCTGGTGCTTGATGACTAAGGCGTGATAACTCCTGGTGTTTGATGACTAAGGCGTGATAACTCCTGGTGCTTGATGACTAAGGCGTGATAACTCCTGGTGCTTGATGACTAAGGCGTGATAACTCCTGGTGCTTGATGACTAAGGCGTGATAACTCCTGGTGCTTGATGACTAAGGTGTGATAACTCCTGGTGCTTGATGAGTAAGGCGTGATAACTCCTGGTGCTTGATGACTAAGGCGTGATAACTACCTCCTGCAGGAGTGATCATCTTCGGGTCGGACCAGGAGGTGGCGGGCGTGATGCGAGCCGTCAGGAGAAACAACGCTACCGGAACCTTCTCGTGGATCGGGTCCGATGGGTGGTCGGCCCGCTCCCTCGTGTCCTCAGGTGAGTCACTGAACCCTCTGGTGAGTTGTTGGGCCCACTAGGTGAGTCAGAGGACCCACAAGGTAGTCAAGCTGGCCCCACATGTGTATCACATATATATCCAAAGCGAGAAGGTAGACCCAGGCGAGTAACTTACTCATGAGTAAGTGTTACTCACAGATATAATGAGGCATGGATCGCCTGAGGAGACCAGACTCACTCGAGGCCTCACTCAAGGACACCTTCACTACGACTTGATGAATTAGTCAAGGATTAGCAACTCACTTGAGGACGCGTGCTCACTCACGTATTCATCACGTCACTCAACACCTGCCACTGATGATAACACCTAACAACGTCAACAATAACACCACCTAACACCTCCCCCCCCCTACAATAACACCACCTAGCACCACTCACCTACAATAACACCACCTAACACCACTCGCCTACAATAACACCACTCACCTACAATAACACTACCTAACACCACTCACCTACAATAACACCACCTAACACCACTCACCAACAATAACACCACTCACCTACAATAACACCACTCACCTACAATAACACCACCTAACACCACTCACCAACAATAACACCACTCACCAAGAATAACACCACCTAACACCACTCACCTACAATAACACCACCTAACACCACTCACCAACAATAACACCACTCACCAAGAATAACACCACCTAACACCACTCACCTACAATAACACCACCTAACACCACTCACCAACAATAACACCACTCACCAAGAATAACACCACCTAACACCACTCACCTACAATAACACCACCTAACACCACTCACCAACAATAACACCACTCACCAAGAATAACACCACCTAACACCACTCACCTACAATAACACCACCTAACACCACTCACCAACAATAACACCACTCACCAAGAATAACACCACCTAACACCACTCACCTACAATAACACCACCTAACACCACTCACCAACAATAACACCACTCACCAAGAATAACACCACCTAACACCACTCACCAACAATAACACCACCTAACACCACTCACCAACAATAACACCACTCACCAACAATAACACCACCTAACACCACTCACCTACAATAACACCACCTAACACCACTCACCTACAATAACCCTGGGCCAGAATTGATCAGGTATTTACGCAACTAGTTACGAAACCCGTACATCTTTCCTCAATCATGGCGGCTGTGTTTACATTCATAAGATGTTTACCGGATGTGAAGCAATACGAGGGTGTTGTTACTACTAGTAACCTTGGCATGGAAAGTTTCCCAGCTCGTAAACTATTTAATAAATAGTTTACAAGACGCGACGATTAAGGTAAGATGTAAGGGTTTCGTGAGTTGTTGCATAAATGCTTGATAAATCCAGGCCCAGAGTTATAGTATTTCACTCGACCCCGGACCATAAAACTCGGCGGGTCCGACATGGAGGGGAAAATATTCCCAATTATAACTTTTCCTAACAACTTATCCGCTTGAGAAAGATGAAAAAGTTTGTAATATTTCTTTATCATTAAGGAATGGGGAATATGTCCGTGTCATCTACCTGCCTCACTGTCTGTCTCCCTCATACCTGACTCACTCACCTGCCTCACTGTCTGTCTCCCTCATACCTGACTCACTTACCTGCCTCACTGTCTGTCTCCCTCATACCTGACTCACTTACCTGCCTCACTGTCTGTCTCCCTCATACCTGACTCACTTACCTGCCTCACTGTCTGTCTCCCTCATACCTGACTCACTTACCTGCCTCATTGTCTGTCTCCCTCATACCTGACTCACTTGCCTGCCTCACTGTCTCCCTCATACCTGACTCACTTACCTGCCTCATTGTCTGTCTCCCTCATACCTGACTCCCTTTCCTGCCTCATTATCTTCCTCATACCTGACTCACTTGTCTGCCTCATTGTCTGTCTGTCTTATAACTGACACCTCTCCTGTCTGCTTTACACACCTGGCTCTCTAAGATGGCAGACGAGACACTCAACAGACTGCCCCAGCCACCAAGGAAACATAGGCGATTGGACGGTTACAATGGACATATGGGCCCATAAGCGATGTGCTTCACTTTCACCTTATCCTCGACTATAAATCGAGGAGCATTAACACCTTGTAATGAGTTACAGGTCATGCATGCCCGTGCCACATCTTGGCTGGCTTAATCTTCATCAAACAATTTAAATGTAATGATTCAAACTTTGTCTTTGAAAATGTAAACATGAGTTAACCAAACATGTTTCTTAGCATCAGGTTAAATAATATTATAAAATGCACTTTGCAGAGTTCATTTTTCCACTTCCTGCTCACGTCAATAACACGAGAGAAAACTCGCACTAAAATCATTGATATCACGCTATCATATTCACTAACATGTCTACACGCCCGCTACCAGTATATCTACCAGTATAAGAAGACCGCTACCAATATAAGAAAACCGCTACCAGTATATGAAGACCCCCTTCCAGTATATCTACCAGTATATGAAGACCGCTACTAGTATATCTACCAGTATATGTATAGTCCCAGTACTCACCTGCCTCCCCTCTCTCCCCCCTCTACAGGCAACGAACTGGAGGTCGAGGGAACACTCTCCGTGCAGCCTCAAGCCAACCCAGTCCGGGGGTTCGACCAGTACTTTCTGAGCCTCACTGTCGAGAAGAACACCAGGAACCCATGGTTCGTCGGTGAGTGTGCCTTCACACAAATGTTTGCCTGTTATCTCGCACTTTTAATAATATTTTTTTCTAGTTTTTTATATACATATTTATTTAATTAAATATTGTGTATTATTTGGTATTTGGTAAAATATATTCATCGAGCAGTGAATGTATGATTGTGTATGTGCAGGATCGTATAAGCCTAATCATACAGTTTGGATGCTCAAACTGGGTTGGGTTCACAGATCATTCACATTGAGGCTTTATATGGTCTATGATTTGAAAAAAAAAATCTTTGATGGTTTTCTGTATTCCGTTTCGACTATCAAACTATGGGGCCTCTTTGCTTCTCTTTGTATAAATGTTCAGAAAATGTTTCAATTCTCATCAGTCTCAAAAACTTTTATTTTTGTCTGTTTTTCTTCCTTTTCCTCTGTCTTCCAAATGAGGCATTTCCATTCACTTGTGTTTACATAGGTAGACTGTGTGTGCTTCTGAGAGTCACGTGATTGTTCGTTACTGGTTATTCTGTAGTTTTTCCAGGTTTAAATACGGGCACTATACTGGCTGCACACCACGGAGTGGGTATGATATATGTTAGGAATAATTTAGCAACCCTATATATATATATATATATATATATATATATATATATATATATATATATATATATATATATATATATATATTATTAAATATGACCGAAAAAGTAAGATTAATAATTTTAACACGAATTTTCTCAATCTTTCGTACATTTCTTTTCACTGTTGGTGGTAATTAAAAAATCAATTCTCCAAAATTCGTTTTTATTTATTTGGAGAATTGATTTTTGAATTACCACCAACAGTGAAAAGAAATGTACGAAAGATTGAGAAAATTCGTGTTAGAATTATTAATCTTACTTTTTCGGTCATATTTAATAATATATGTCTACAGGAAAGACTGCTACCAAAATATACTAATATATATATATAATATATATATATATATATATATATATATATATATATATATATATATATATATATATATATATATATATCGTACTTAGTAGCCAGAACGCACTTCTCGGCCTACTATGCAAGGCTAGATTTCCCTAATAGGCCGAGTCATTTTCTATATTAAAAAAAAAAAAAAATATTGTTTATTTGAATTAGTATTATTATATTAGGAACACATAATGTTATGTTAGTTTAGGTTAGGTTAAGATAGGTTAGGTTAGATTAGGTTGGGTTGGTTAGGTTCGGTCATATATCTACGTTAGTTTTAAATTTAAAAAAATAAACTCATACACAATGAAATGGATAGCTCTTTCATTTCATAATAAAAAAAAATGAAAAATATATAAATTCAGGAAAACTTGGCTTATTAGGCAAATCGAGCCTTGCATAGTAGGCCGAGTACTGCATTCTGGCTACTAGGTACAACATATATATATTATATACATATACATATATATATATATATATATATATATATATATATATATATATATATATATATATATATATTTATATATTATTAAATATGACCGAAAAAGTAAGATTAATAATTCTAACACGAATTTTCTCAATATTTCTAATGTTTCTTTTCACTGTCGATGGTAATTGAAAAATCAGTTCTCCAAAATTCATTTTTAAGCATTTGAGGCAGAGGCATTTGACCGGAATTCTGTGTTGCGTTTCACTTACGAGATGGAGAAGGATGGGAAGCTGCCCTTTCTAGATGTAACAGTCATGGAAAGGAGCGGAGGTTTCCACACTGCAGTCTACACTAAGGAAACAAACATAGGAATGTGCCTAAATGCCAACAGTGACTGCCCAGACAGGTACAAGAGTGTTGTTAACGCTTATGTCGACCGTGCTCTCAGCCACAGCTCAGGATGGAAGCAAGTCGACGAAAAACTCTGCAGGGTAAGGCAGGTCCTAGTAAACAACGGCTTCTCCAATGGTTTCGTTGAAGACATCATAAGAAGGAAAGTGAAACGCCATGCAACCTCTGAAGAGACAACTAACACAACACCTATACCCCCTATTAGACTATTTTACAGGAACTTCTTTTCCACAGCTCATAAAATGGAGGAAAGGGTCCTGAAAGATATTGTTAATAGAAACGTTATCCCTACAGACAAAAATCAGAAGATAAAATTGACGATTTACTATAAAACCAAAAAAACGGCCAGCCTACTCATGATAAACTCTCCAGACACAAAGCAGAACGCTTTAAAAGAGACCAACGTCGTCTATGCCTTCAAATGCCCTCTTGGGGACTGTAAGCCTCAAAAAACTCAGTATATAGGCAAGACAACATCATCTCTTTCCAGGCGATTAACGATGCATAAGCAACAGGGCTCCATTAAGGAACATATAATCTCTTCCCACAATAAAACCATCACCAGAGAAATCTTAGCAAACAACACAGAAATCATCAATAGATACAGCGATAGCAGGCGGCTTGACATCTGCGAAGCACTACACATCAAGAAGTCAACACCAGCAATCAACAGCCAATTAATGCACAACTATATTCTACCCACTTCAAGACTCCGCTCCAATATAGAAGCATCAAGAAATATGGGCCAATAAGCCCTCTGCAATTACTTCCATTCTTACCTTCAATACCCATTGTTTCGTGTTCTATCCTGTGTTGAAAGTTTTGTTCACCTCATCCAAAACTGTTGTAACATATCACCTCACCCAAAATGGGGGTATAAAATGAAAAATGAAAGCTGTTTAAATCATAGCATAAGTAAGAACTCTGTTTAGTGTTTGCAGGTAATAGTTGTGTGTGTGTAAACTAAAAGTCTTTGAAAATGTAATAAGATATACGAAATGCGTTCAAGTGTCGCGTCAGACTAGAAATAAAAATGAATTTTGGAGAATTGATTTTTCAATTACCATCAACAGTGAAAAGAAACATAAGAAAGATCGAGAAAATTCGTGTTAGAATTATTAATCTTAATTTTTCGGTTATATTTAATAATATTATATATATATATATATATATATATATATATATATATATATATATATATATATATATATATATATATATATATATATATATATATATTAGTATATTTTGGTAGCAGTCTTTCCTGTAGACATATTTTATTAAATATGACCGAAAAAGTAAGATTAATAATTCTAACACGAATTTTCTCAATCTTTCGTACATTATGCTTCACTGTTGGAGGTAAATCAAAAATCACTTCTCCAAAATTCATTTTTATTTCTAGTCTGACGCGACACGGGCGCGTTTCGTAAAACTTATTACATTTTCAAAGACTTCACAAATACACAACTGATTAGAACTTGCGTTTCCCTGATTTTATATCTACATTTGAGTGAGGTGGGAAGGGTGATGTGGCATTACATTTGAGTGAGGTGGGAAGGATGATGTGGCATTAGAGGATATTAATAGGGTATTAAAAGTATCAACACAAGACAGAACACGAAACAATGGATATTGAATAGAAGTGTTTGTAGAAAGCCTATTGGTCCATATTTCTTGATGCTTCTATATTGGAGCGGAGTCTTGAGGTGGGTAGAATATAGTTGTGCAATAATTGGCTGTTGATTGCTGGTGTTGACTTCTTGATGTGTAGTGCCTCGCAAACGTCAAGCCGCCTGCTATCGCTGTATCTATCGATGATTTCTGTGTTGTTTACTAGGATTTCTCTGGCGATGGTTTGGTTATGGGAAGAGATTATATGTTCCTTAATGGAGCCCTGTTGTTTATGCATCGTTAAACGCCTAGAAAGAGATGTTGTTGTCTTGCCTATATACTGGGTTTTTTGGAGCTTACAGTCCCCAAGTGGGCATTTGAAGGCATAGACGACGTTAGTCTCTTTTAAAGCGTTCTGTTTCGTGTCTGGAGAGTTTCTCATGAGTAGGCTGGCCGTTTTTCTGGTTTTATAGTAAATCGTCAGTTGTATCCTCTGATTTTTGTCTGTAGGGATAACGTTTCTATTAACAATATCTTTCAGGACCCTTTCCTCTGTTTTATGAGCTGTGGAAAAGAAGTTCCTGTAAAATAGTCTAATAGGGGGTATAGGTGTTGTGTTAGTTGTCTCTTCGGAGGTTGCATGGCTTTTCACTTTCCTTCTTATGATGTCTTCGATGAAACCATTGGAGAAGCCGTTATTGACTAGAACCTGCCTTACCCTACAGAGTTCTTCGTCGACTTGCTTCCATTCTGAGCTGTGGCTGAGAGCACGGTCGACGTATGCGTTAACAACACTCCTCTTGTACCTGTCAGGGCAGTCGCTGTTGGCATTTAGGCACATTCCTATGTTTGTTTCCTTTGTGTAGACTGCAGTGTGGAAACCTCCGCCCTTTTCCATGACTGTTACATCTAGAAAAGGCAGCTTCCCATCCTTTTCCGTCTCGTAAGTGAAACGCAGCACGGAACTCTGCTCAAATGCCTCCTTCAGCTCCTGCAGATGTCTGACATCAGGTACCTGTGTAAAAATGTCGTCAACATACCTGCAGTATATGGCCGGTTTCAAGTTCATGTCGACTAAGACTTTTTGCTCGATGGTACCCATGTAGAAGTTTGCAAACAGGACACCTAGGGGAGAACCCATAGCGACCCCATCTACTTGCTTATACATATGCCCATCCGGGCTCAAGAAGGGTGCCTCTTTAGTACAAGCTTGGAGTAGTTTCCTCAGAATACTTTCTGGCATGTCAAGAGGAGTACAGGCTGGATCACGATACACTCTGTCGGCTATCATTCCGATTGTCTCGTCCACAGGTACGTTGGTAAACAGCGATTCTACGTCCAACGAGGCTCTTATCCCTGTGGCCCGTGCGCCCCGCAGTAAGTCCACAAATTCCTTTGGAGACTTCAGGCTGAAGGCGCAAGGAACATAAGGAGTCAGCAGGCCGTTGAGTCGCTTTGCCAATCTGTACGTGGGTGTGGGTATCTGGCTAATGATTGGCCGAAGTGGGTTTCCAGGCTTGTGCGTCTTGACATTTCCATACGCATATCCAGGTTTATATTCCCCAATGATCTTTGGCAGGTGGAGTCCGGATTTCTTGGCGTTCACAGTTTCGATCAGTTTGTTGACCTTTGTTTTTAATTCGGCTGTAGTGTCCTTCGTTACCCTTTGGAACTTAGTTTGGTCAGAGAGTATGATGTTCATTTTCGCCAGATATTCGTCTTTTTTAAGAATGACATATATTGGCGACTTGTCACCTCTCCTGACAACTATCTCCTTGTTCTCACGAAGGCTTTTAGCTGCCGCTCTAAGCTCGGGGGACAGTATGGTGCTTCTGTAGTTGCCTCGATTCTTTCCTCCTTCTGCAATAAGTTCTGCTTGTAAGGTATCTTTGGTAGTGACCTTCTTTTGTGTCTCGAGGTCGAATATGTCGTCCAACAGAATTTCCAACTCCACTTTCCGGGCCATTTCATTTCCAAAAGACGAATATCTGGCGAAAATGAACATCATACTCTCTGACCAAACTAAGTTCCAAAGGGTAACGAAGGACACTACAGCCGAATTAAAAACAAAGGTCAACAAACTGATCGAAACTGTGAACGCCAAGAAATCCGGACTCCACCTGCCAAAGATCATTGGGGAATATAAACCTGGATATGCGTATGGAAATGTCAAGACGCACAAGCCTGGAAACCCACTTCGGCCAATCATTAGCCAGATACCCACACCCACGTACAGATTGGCAAAGCGACTCAACGGCCTGCTGACTCCTTATGTTCCTTGCGCCTTCAGCCTGAAGTCTCCAAAGGAATTTGTGGACTTACTGCGGGGCGCACGGGCCACAGGGATAAGAGCCTCGTTGGACGTAGAATCGCTGTTTACCAACGTACCTGTGGACGAGACAATCGGAATGATAGCCGACAGAGTGTATCGTGATCCAGCCTGTACTCCTCTTGACATGCCAGAAAGTATTCTGAGGAAACTACTCCAAGCTTGTACTAAAGAGGCACCCTTCTTGAGCCCGGATGGGCATATGTATAAGCAAGTAGATGGGGTCGCTATGGGTTCTCCCCTAGGTGTCCTGTTTGCAAACTTCTACATGGGTACCATCGAGCAAAAAGTCTTAGTCGACATGAACTTGAAACCGGCCATATACTGCAGGTATGTTGACGACATTTTTACACAGGTACCTGATGTCAGACATCTGCAGGAGCTGAAGGAGGCATTTGAGCAGAGTTCCGTGCTGCGTTTCACTTACGAGACGGAAAAGGATGGGAAGCTGCCTTTTCTAGATGTAACAGTCATGGAAAAGGGCGGAGGTTTCCACACTGCAGTCTACACAAAGGAAACAAACATAGGAATGTGCCTAAATGCCAACAGCGACTGCCCTGACAGGTACAAGAGGAGTGTTGTTAACGCATACGTCGACCGTGCTCTCAGCCACAGCTCAGAATGGAAGCAAGTCGACGAAGAACTCTGTAGGGTAAGGCAGGTTCTAGTCAATAACGGCTTCTCCAATGGTTTCATCGAAGACATCATAAGAAGGAAAGTGAAAAGCCATGCAACCTCCGAAGAGACAACTAACACAACACCTATACCCCCTATTAGACTATTTTACAGGAACTTCTTTTCCACAGCTCATAAAACAGAGGAAAGGGTCCTGAAAGATATTGTTAATAGAAACGTTATCCCTACAGACAAAAATCAGAGGATACAACTGACGATTTACTATAAAACCAGAAAAACGGCCAGCCTACTCATGAGAAACTCTCCAGACACGAAACAGAACGCTTTAAAAGAGACTAACGTCGTCTATGCCTTCAAATGCCCACTTGGGGACTGTAAGCTCCAAAAAACCCAGTATATAGGCAAGACAACAACATCTCTTTCTAGGCGTTTAACGATGCATAAACAACAGGGCTCCATTAAGGAACATATAATCTCTTCCCATAACCAAACCATCGCCAGAGAAATCCTAGTAAACAACACAGAAATCATCGATAGATACAGCGATAGCAGGCGGCTTGACGTTTGCGAGGCACTACACATCAAGAAGTCAACACCAGCAATCAACAGCCAATTATTGCACAACTATATTCTACCCGCCTCAAGACTCCGCTCCAATATAGAAGCATCAAGAAATATGGACCAATAGGCTTTCTACAAACACTTCTATTCAATATCCATTGTTTCGTGTTCTGTCTTGTGTTGATACTTTTAATACCCTATTAATATCCTCTAATGCCACATCATCCTTCCCACCTCACTCAAATGTAATGCCACATCACCCTTCCCACCTCACTCAAATGTAGATATAAAATCAGGGAAACGCAAGTTCTAATCAGTTGTGTATTTGTGAAGTCTTTGAAAATGTAATAAGTTTTACGAAACGCGCCCGTGTCGCGTCAGACTAGAAATAAAAATGAATTTTGGAGAAGTGATTTTTGATTTACCTCCAACAGTGAAGCATAATGTACGAAAGATTGAGAAAATTCGTGTTAGAATTATTAATCTTACTTTTTCGGTCATATTTAATAAAATATATATATATATATATTATATATAAGCTAGCCTCGGAGGAAATGACACATAATGCATTATAGGGAATGTTTAGGTCGCCTCCAATACAGTTTGTGTGCTTTTCTCCTACCAGCCCCTCGATCCTTTTGTCTTTTGTTGTGCTTTATTAGATATTTTAAAGGTTACAAGATATTCATTGCTTAATACAATAGATTGCATGGGAAATAGGCTTACAGGTTCCGGAAGATGAGAGGAAATGTCAACACTGGAGAAATGCCCGACAGACCACTGGAACATTATCTAACTCAGTGCACAGTTACAAACCCATTAAGATTTCAACTTAGATTCAACAGAGCAGAAGAAGTTGTTAAACACATATGGCAAAATTTTACTGAAGCGACCATACGAGTAATAAATACTCATAATCCGCCCAAGTAAAACAGAAACAAGCGACATTTAGTGGGTCAGCCAGAGGCTTAGGGCCCGCGCAGGAATATCTCTGCCAAAAAAAAAAAAAAAAATATACAATAGGAATTAGAGGTTATGGATCTCTTGAAGGCCCTCTGCTTCCGGACAGAAACCGAGGACGCAGCAGGCGTTTCCCCGCTGGATTGCCACACTGAGGCGCTGAAACAGGAAACTGGCAGCCCTTGGGTCTCTGGTGACATAAATGAATCTGGAGTCCAATTCCTTGGGAAATACCAGGCACTCCTACCCCAGGGGCCATGCGTCTCAGACGCTATGGGAACAAAGGTGTATTGACCTTCCAGTCGACTGTACTTGATTGATTTTGCTGTTTACCTGTGGTTGGCTGCCCCACCTTCTTGATCAGCACCAAAGTGTACATAGGTGTTAGCCAGGGTGGATACAATATCCCCCAGGGGTATATTGTGATCCCATCAGGGCGAAGTGCTGGGCCATCCGAGTTTTAGCCTCCTAGGATGCGAGGTTCTCTCTCTGCTGGGCACTGAGCTGAGACAAGACTCCTCTTGATGATGACATTAACCTCGTTGAGTCTTGCATGCCAGCCCTTGGAGCTTCCACAATGCAACCCATGCAGTCCATATTGATCTGCTTCCACCCTGTTGTAAATATACTTGTATTCAGTGTGAATTGGGGCACCAAGGCGGAGGGCCACTGCTACACGAAGGGATTCTGGATCTAGACGCGTGCCCATTGCCAATATGGGTACTGCCAGAAGGAAGTCTGATGTTGCAGCGCTGAGCATTGCATCAACTATTTTTTCCACTAGTGGGTGGTCCCAGCTGGACGGTTTATGTTTTTTTTTGTTGGATCTATGATGGGTGCTGGGGCTGCAAGAGCATCCTACTGATATGAACATTCAAAGAAATCAGGATCGTGTATTCCTGCTAAATCACTCATGGGTTCAGGTAGGATATATCTTACGAGGTCGTGCTATACATGGGTGGAGGAAAGGAAGGCTGGTAGAGCAGTCTGGGAGGCTGTGCGGACACCGAGGCCGCTGAGTCTTATAGGGAGGGTTGCTTGCTCCCACTGAGAGTCGTCCAATGGAAAGTTCAGGACTTTCACCAACATAGAAATCAGAAGGGTGTCATACACTTTTAATTTGGGGCTGTAGGATGGAGACACCTGTGAAAGTAGGTCAACTTAGGGATAGATAAGTATCTTGTGAGAAGGAAGAGAGCATCATGGGCATCAATCTTGTCAATCCTGTCCAGTATTCTCCTTAGGTCAGTGATTTTTGCCTCCAGGACGTCCTCGATTGCTTGTGGGCCAATGGGGTCACCCAGGAGGGTGCAGTCAGGTGACTCGAGAACGAGAATGTCTGGAAGAACAGTTTTTATTTGGCCTGTGATGTCTGGGTTGCGGGAGAGTATTTCGCGTTTGAATGCATTTAGAATGAGGCCCAAGGCTGCTCCTTGCTCCTGGATTTTCCTTTTATCCTCCAAAATGGTATCCGGGGTTCCGGCGAGAGTGCCATCATCCAGGTACCAGATGTTTAGCTCGCTTCTCAGACTATCAGTGACCTCTTTATTAGCTAAACAGAAAAGGATGGGGGCCAAGAGATCACCTTGTTGTATACCTTCACAGGAGTCTATTTCATGCTCCCCAAAAAGGAGCTTAGAGTCCCCGCTGTAACACGATCGGATGAATGGATAAAGGGGACGGAAATGGTTGTGTACAGCCCTGAGGACAGCGTCTCTTCTGACTTGATTGACAGAATTTTTAAAGTCAAGCTTTATTAATGCCTTCTGGTTCCAGGGATGAGCAATGTAAGCCCGCGCTGCATGTGCTGCAGCTTCACAGTTTAGAGGGATCCCAAACCCAAGCTGATTAGGTTTCAAAAAGTTGGCTGCTTCCTGGCTGATAGATCTCACTGCAGCCTTAGCTACGAGGCGTCGGAGGGTGTTGCCAACGGCAATGGGCCTGATACCCCTATCCTTCTTCTTTAGAGCACAGAGTGCCTCTCCATAAAAGACAGGCCTGATGTCCTCAGGGATGCTGCCAGCCAAACATGTTGGAGAATCTGGTAAGTTCCACTAGAAGGTCCTTGGCAGCATCTCCAAGCACCGGGTTCAGCATTTGTTTGATGTGCTGGGGTCTTAGGCCTGTAAAGCCCCCTGCTGAACCTGTTGGGAAAGACAAGGCTGCTTTGTACACCTCAGACTCTCGAACAGTCAAGGGTTCTATGCCAGCATTGTTTTCCTGGGGATGCCTGCCACTGTCTGGGGCTCTGTGTGGGTGTTTGTCTGGTAGAGCATGTGCTGTCGTGGCATTCCTGGCGGCAATAGTGTCATCACTGGTTAGGATTCTGATGGCACCTGTGGTATTACTCTCTTCTATTTTCCTGGTGATCTGTGCTCTCATTTTGTGGTTCTCCGCTGAGCTATTGTTGGTCGTCCTGCGGCTGGTGTTCTTCCCACGAGGAAGGAAGTGGACCTGGTTGTCTTCTCTGGGGAATTCATAAAGAGCCCTAATTATTGAGGTTGCTAGTGACTTGTCTCTCCTCGGACGTGGTGCCAGGCATACATTTTCAAATAGTAGGAGATTGTGCCATGCTCCAGTGGTTCTAGGAGCATTGTTAATCTTTGTGGAGTCAGACTGGTGAGTTTGGTTGCTTCTTGGTGATGGGCAGCCTTGGGGATGTGGGGCAAGGCCCTGGTGGACGTCACTTTGACGGCTTCAAGCAGATTGTCTGCTGAAATAAAGTTAAGAGAGGTATTGTTCCTCGCTACTGCAGCAGGTTGACTATTGTCATTGGTCTCGGGCAGTGATAATAGACTTCACAAGATTAAAGAGCAAGATTAAAGGGCTTAGTAGGATTAAAACTTCGACACATTAAGCAAATGTTAAATCCTGCAATTGGTGATACTGCACAAGATCTTCTTATGGAACTTACAAGGTTCGTCAACGCATGCCTGGCTGGTAATATACCTGAGGTCATCAGGCCTCTCTTTTTTGGTGCCTCCCTCTGTGCTCTCAACAAGACAACAGTCCTGAGGTGGGGGGGGAATCAGGCGATTCGCTGTTGGCAACACTCTCCGACGCCTGGTTGTCAAGGCTGCCATAGGGTTGTCAGCCAGCAAGCGACTGAATTGCTGAAACCAATTCAGCTAGGATTGGGGATCCCCCAAGACTATGAAGTGGCTGCTCATGCAGCACCAGCATACATCAACAACATTTCTGATGAAAAGGCTCTGCTCAAACTGCACTTTAAGAATGCCTTCAACATGGTCAGAAGAGATGCAGTACTTTGTGCCGTACATCGCCATTTCCGGCCCCTCTACCCGTTTATACTATCGTGCTACAGTGGTGAGTCAAAATTGCTCTTTGGCGAACACGAACTCAGATAATGTGAAGGTGTTCAGCAAGATGATCCTCTAGCGCCTCTTCTTTTCTGCCTAGTCTTAAAAGAAATCACCGAAAGCTTGTCCAGAGAGTTCAACATCTTGTCTTTAGATGATGGCACTATAGCTTGCCCCCCTAGACCACCTCTTGGAAGACATCAGAAAAATAAAGGAGCAAGAACTAAGCCTGGAGTCTCTTGCTGAACCCTTCCAGGTGTGAAGTAGTCTCCTCCAACCCAGACATCATAGCTATCATAAGATCCGTCTTGCCTAGAGCCCATGTCATTAGGGCTGAGAACAGCACTCTCCTTGGCGCACCCCCTTCCCCTTGGGTCTAACGCCATTGAGAAGAGCCTCGATAAGAAAATCACAGACCGCAGGATGGAATACAGGATTGGCGATACTGATGCCCACGATGCTTTTTATCTCTTCACCAAATGCCTATTCCTTCCGAGGGTAAGCTACTTTCTGAGGTGTGCCCCATCTTACGATAGCCGAAAGCTTGAAGAGTATGACCTCTTACTGAAGACCATGCTAGAAAAAGTTATTAACCTCTCCCTCAACGAATGCCAGTGGAAACAAGTCACTCTTCCTGTCAGGTACGGCGGCCTTGGTGTCCGCACAGCCACCCAAATTGCCGTCCCAGCCTTCCTGTCTTTCTCCTGAGCATCAGATGAACCGGTCAAGGAAATTCTACCTGACAATCTGTGTGACTTTGCAGGGATACAGGACCCTCACTACAGGGAATGCAACACAAAGTGGGGTACCATAGCAGACCCAGCACTCAGACCAACCATGTTGAAAGCTAAGAAACAATCCAGCTAGGACAGCCCCATTGTAGACAAAGAAGCCACAGATCTGCTGGAGGCAGCAACAACCCCCAGTGATCGTTAATGCCCCACAGCTGTGTAGGCTCCCCATGCAGGGGACTTCTTTTTGGCCGTCCCTACGTCTGCAACAGGAACACATCTTGATCCAAAGCAGTGCCGTATTGCAGTCGCTCTCTGCCTTGCTGCCCATATCCACAATGTTCATAGGTGTATTTGCAGCGAGGCAGAGGCAGAAGAATATGGATTGCATGGCCTGCATTGTGGAAAATCAGGCTGTTGGCACTCACGACACAACAAATTCAACGACATTATTAAGAGGAACCTTGCCTTGCCTCTGTCCAGTGTCCAGCAGAGAGCGCACCTCGCAATCTATTGAACCGTAACTTTGTTAGCTTTGCTGTCCGAACAGATGGAATCACACCGTGCCCTTGGAAGGGTGGCAGACAGTTGGCGTGGGGCTATACTTGCGTATCCACCCTGGCAACCACATACATCAACCTCTCTCTCTCGGTCAAGCAGGTGCTGCGGCCACTCATACAGAAAGAGACAAGTCAGCCAAGTACATGGAAATAGATCACCGGTACAACTTCGTTCCAATAGGATCTGATATCTGATAGAGCGTCAAGTTTTCTCTTCCAGCGCCTCAGTGTAGAGATCCAGAGGGGGAAATGCCCTCTGCGTCCTCGGTTCCTGCCCGGCGTCGGAGAAGTTCAAAGAAGTCTACAGCCTCTAGGAAACAAACTTCCTCTTATCTCCTCTTAATGTACACTTTTTGTAAACAATCATATATGAAACTGTATAACCTTGTATAATAAAGTGTACAACATAAAAAAGGGGGTTGGTAGGAGAAGGGAACACTCATACGTATTCAGAGCTAAATGGCAAGTTTTTCTCTGAATGCTGTGTTCCTTTCTCCGAGTATATATATATATACTTATAAGTATATATATATATATATATATATATATATATATGTCGTACCTAGTAGCCAGAACGCACTTCTCGGCCTACTATTCAAGGCCCGATTTGCCTAATAAGCCAAGTTTTCCTGAAATAATATATTTTCTCTATTTTTTTCTTATGAAATGATAAAGCTACCCATTTCATTATGTATGAGGTCAATTTTTTTTATTAGAGTTAAAATTAACGTAGATATATGACCGAACCTAACCAACCCTACCTAACCTAACCTAACCTATCTTTATAGGTTAGGTTAGGTTAGGTAGCGGAAAAAGTTAGGTTAGGTTAGGTTAGGTAGGTTAGGTTGCCGAAAAACAATTAATTCAAGAAAACTTGGCTTATTAGGCAAATCGGGCCTTGAATAGTAGGCTGAGAAGTGCGTTCTGGCTACTAGGTACGACATATATATATATATGTCGTACCTAATAGCCAGAACGCACTTCTATGCCTACTATTCAAGGCCCGATTTGCCTAATAAGCCAAGTTTTCATGAATTAATTGTTTTTCGACTACCTAACCTACCTAACCTAACCTAACTTTTTCGGCTACCTAACCTAACCTATAAAGATAGGTTAGGTTATGTTAGGTAGGGTTGGTTAGGTTCGGTCATATATCTACGTTAATTTTAACTCCACAAAAAAAAAAAATGACCTCATATATAATGAAATGGGTACCTTTATCATTTCATATGAAAAAAATTAGAGAAAATATATTAATTCAGGAAAACTTTGCTTATTAGGCAAATCGGGCCTTGCATAGTAGGCTGAGAAGTGCGTTCTGGCTACTAGGTACGACATACATATATATATATATATATATATATATATATATATATATATATATATATATATATATATATATATATATATGTCGTACCTAGTTGCCAGAATGCACTTCTCGGCCTACTATGCAAAGCCCGATTTGCCTAATAGGCCTAGTGTTTTTCTTTACTCATTTTTTTTTCTTATTGGTTTATTTTAAATATTATTAACATATTATATTAAGAACATAAATTATTGATTTAGTTATATTAGTTTAGGTTAGGTTAACATAGGTTAGGCTAGGTAAGGTTGCTTAGGTTCGGTCATATATCTACATTAGTTTTAACTCGAATTTAACAAAAGTTAGCTGATACATTATGAAATGAATAGCTTTATCATTTCAAAATAAAAAAAATAAAAGATTGAAATTCTGGAAAACTTGGCTTATTAGGCAAATCGCCCTTTGCATAGTAGGCCAAGAACTGCACGCTGGACTTGTGATCCTGTGGTCCTGGGTTCGATCCCAGGCGCCGGCGAGAAACAATGGGCAGAGTTTCTTTCCCCCTATGCCCCTGTAACCTAGCAGTAAAATAGGTACCTGGGTGTTAGTCAGCTGTCACGGGCTGCTTCCTGGGGGTGGAGGCCTGGTCGAGGACCGGGCCGCAGCGACACTAAAAAGCCCTGAAATCATCTCAAGATAACCATCAAGATGGCAGGTACGCACTTGTATCCACTCCACCATACTCAAAGCCCTAAAGAGGTGGGAATTTCAGGGTATTTAACTACCAGTATCCCATCCTCTCCAAGCAATGAAACAGTGAGGGATCACTATACCTTTTCCATCAAGCCCTGATATAATGCACATATATATTAATGTGCATTAAGCATGGACACCGTGTGGTGTCCATGCGGTTTAAGGCAAGTATGTGCGTAAATAAATAAATAATATATATATATATATATATATATATATATATATATATATATATATATATATATATATATATATATATATATATATATATATATATATATATATATGTCAGTAATTCAACATAACTTCAGAAGTATGAAGCTTTAAATTACACAAAGATACGTACGTAATCTCTTGTTTCATTTTCCTTTGTGGTCATACTGTTTCATACTTGTCACCACGTGTTATTCTCTTCGTGTTTGGCAAAAACACACATTAGAAGACATTAGAAACATTAGACGACATTAGAAACATTAGAAGACATTAGAAACTTTAGAAATAATGAAAAATTGTCATCTACACTTCCATGGAAATAAATATTATATCCACCTGGGCTGTATGGGTCTCGAACCCTGGTCCCCAAGCGTGTGAAGCCGAAGCTCTAAGCTTTCCAATTTTAAAACCACTCATAGCCCAGTCGATAAAGTTTCAGCCTCACAGGCATGGGGTCCACGGTGCGAGACCCATACAAATAGACGAGTACATACATGTAGTAGAGTAGTCGTCGTGGTGGCCTTCGTCGCCCCCACCTCCGTGTCGTGGTGGCCTTCGTCGCCCCCACCTCCGTGTCGTGGTGGCCTTCGTCGCCCCCACCTCCGTGTCGTGGTGGCCTTCGTCGCCCCCACCTCCGTGTCGTGGTGGCCTTCGTCGCCCCCACCTCCGTGTCGTGGTGGCCTTCGTCGTCCCCACCTCCGTGTCGTGGTGGCCTTCGTCGCCCCCACCTCCGTTTCGTGGTGGCCTTCGTCGTCCCCACCTCCGTGTCGTGGTGGCCTTCGTCGTCCCCACCTCCGTGTCGTGGTGGCCTTCGTCGTCCCCACCTCCGTGTCGTGGTGGCCTTCGTCGCCCCCACCTCCGTGTCGTGGTGGCCTTCGTCGCCCCCACCTCCGTGTCGTGGTGGCCTTCGTCGCCCCCACCTCCGTGTCGTGGTGGCCTTCGTCGTCCCCACCTCCGTGTCGTGGTGGGCTTCGTCGCCCCCACCTCCGTGTCGTGGTGGCCTTCGTCGCCCCCGCCTCCGTGTCGTGGTGGCCTTCGTCGCCCCCGCCTCCGTGTCGTGGTGGCCTTCGTCGCCCCCACCACTGTGTCGTGGTGGCGGGACTAGGAGCATTCTTCGAGGCCTTCGATTAAAGGACCAGAAAATGCTGTGAGAACTTGATAGACGAAATTAGTTTGAGGGGTCAAGAGAGTTTTGGTCCAGAGGGAAGGAGGAGGACCAGCCCCTCCATCACGTCCAGAGGGAAGGAGGAGGACCAGCCCCTCCATCACGTCCAGAGGGAAGGAGGAGGACCAGCCCCTCCATTACGTCCAGAGGGAAGGAGGAGGACCAGCCCCTCCATCACGTCCAGAGGGAAGGAGGAGGACCAGCACCTCCATCACGTCCAAAATTAGGCGGATTAATTATGGAAATAATACCTGGTTCCAATTCGAGCCAGCTCCATCACCTGCCAGATAACCTCGAACGTAGACCATCCAGAAAGAGTCGCATTCCCAGCCAATTTGTTGTAGATGAGGGTGTGTGTGTGTGTGTGTGTGTGTGTGTGTGTGTGTGTGTGTGTGTGTGTGTGTGTGTGTGTGTGTGTGTGTGTGTGTGTGCGCGTGCTTGACCACTGACCATAAAAGCGGTGTCTCTGGTATTACCTCATCACATTACCAGCACTTGTTGAGCCTGGAACCCCAGCACATGTGGTGTTGCCTGGTGGTGGTTCACGGCCGCCTGGGAGAGAGCCTCCACCTGGAAGGTGCCGCCAGAGAAGAACAACAGTTCCGTTGTGCTGTCGTCTAACAGGAACATTTGGTAATCACAAATGAATAGCAATGATCCATTTTGTAACAAAAGTACGCAAATGTTAACGACTCTAACCAAATGTTAAACAACTGCTAACCAATTAACTAATAACCAGATATTTAACAACTACAAACCAGGAACTAAACAACTACAAGACGGTGGTTTTGCACTCAATGAACCTGATGCCTTTTGTTAAGAACAAGTTACCACGTTGTGAGTCAAGGGAAAAATTAATATATAAATTACAGCAAAAGTTAGTCCATCAAGAAATGCTGAGTGGAAAAGTGATTAGCCTCTGGAGGGCACGACAATATGTGCCACATTCTCAGTCCTCGCCCGGCGCGCTTGGTCAACCTGTCCTCCTACAAATAACGTCACTTTCCGCTCGTATGCGTTACATAAGGCCAAAAATTGTGTTACTAAAAAATGGAACCAGCTCGCGAAAGTGACGTACTGTTCCGTTTTCTGTTTTGGGTCCTCTGGTAGGTTAGGAGAGGACACTTTAAACTGGCCGCTTCCTTGACGTAGAGCGGGACCCTTAGGAGGACGGGCTGTGTTGGTGGCAATTTTCCCATGCTCGTGCTATCTTGAGGTTATCTTGAGATGATTTCGGCGCTTAGCTTCCCCGCGGCCCGGTCCTCGACCAGGCCTCCTTTTTATTACATACCCCCCAGGAAGCAGCCCGTAGCAGCTGTCTAACTCCCCAGGTACCTATTTACTGCTAGGTAACAGGGGCATCAGGGTGAAAGAAACATTTTGCCCATTTGTCTCCGCCATCACCGGGGATCGAACCCGGAACCTCTGCACTACGAATCCGAAGCGCTGTCCACCCAGCTGTCAGGCGCCCCTAAACCTGCTGAAGAAACAACAGACCTAGAAATGAGTTGGTGGTTAATAATTAGATGATTGTGTTTGATGTTTAGTACTTCTGCTTTGTTTGATCTCTTATTTCTGTCCGGTTATTCCAGTGATGAGAGTTAGGATGTCTCAGGTGATGGTTTGAATGGGTGTTGACTTTATTTAATCTTGAAGAGAGATGATGTCACACACTCTGCGTATTAGTGGCGTCATTTGTGTGAGCTCTTTACATCAACACATTCATTTGTGACCAGCCAGTTCCTCTCCGGACAACACTACCACCTGGGATAACGCTGCTCAGTGTGAGTGTACCGCACATTCTCCTGTTTACATTGTACTTTTTTTACCCATGTGCACCATCGTACATACATAGACGTAATGGACAATTATACACGTAGAATTTGGTACTATTCACATTATAGTCCGGAAAAACAAAGCTAAAATCCAAACTTAAATATTCCTAGGCCTAATATAGGACATGTACTATATTTGGCCTCAAATAGCGTGTATTAGGTCTAGGATGGTTAGGTTAAGTTTTCTTATCAACATAAATGATAAAAACTTTTCCGGTTTGTCCAAATTAGATGGTATTGATTTGTTCTTCGTAAATGCAATTTTCGTCAATATATGAACACTGGTCCTGAGCGTTTAAGTACTGCCTAAGCAGCAGGATATAGGGATACCTGCACTGTCGACCAGGTATATACATGGGATATATACACAGGTACCTGTTCCATCCACACACACCATACTTACATCCATTCACCACTCCACCCCACCCGTCAGAAAGACAAAACAAACACCCACACACCCGCCGGCCTCACCCCATTAACACACACACACATAACAGCTTAATTCATATACATCCGCTTGCACCACCAACAATATTTTAGGTGCGTTATTTCTGAGGTAAAAAATTGTAAATAAGAGCTCCCTCATTTCCCCAAAGGTAAAAAGGCTTGCTACCCTCGTGCCTCGACCCATTACCTTGCTAGGACGCTCCAACATGTCCACGGTTTACTGCCTGGCTTCATGACTCTTCCTTTATGGCTTGAGATGATGGCTTATGTTACACGGCTTGGGGGCGCTTACCTCCAGCCTTCTGGCGGAGTTTTTTCTCTCCAGTCTTGGTGGTCAGTTAATGTTCTGAAGGGGCATTACTCGCGTACATGTACTCGTCTATTTGTGCTGGCTGGGTGGAGCGTCAGCTCCTGGTCTCGACTCTCGAACATTTCTTTGTGAAATGCAATGGCTCGCTTTCTTTATTATTCAATTTTTACTCAGTATTTTGTTAGGATTATTCCCTTCATTGGTTAATTCATTTCACTGTCATCTGACTTGTTTGTGTCGAGATTCCATCTGTGACGATTCTTGTGGTACTTGTTCTCAACAGTTGCTGTGTTAAACTCACTTTCTGTGAGATGTGTAGGATGTGTACGTGGGGATGGGGGGGGGGGGGGTAGTGTGAGTGTACTTACCTAATTGTACTCACCTAATTGTGCTTGCGGGGGTTGAGCTCTGGCTCTTTGGTCCCGCCTCTTAACTGTCAATCAACTGGTGAACAGATTCCTGAGCCTATTGGGCTCTTATCATATCCACATTTGAAACTGTGTATGGAGTCAGCCTCCACCACATCACTGCCTAATGCATTCCATTTATTAACTACTCTGACACTGAAAAAATTCTTTCTAACGTCTCTGTGGCTCATCTGGGTACTAAGTTTCCACCTGTGTCCCCTTGTTCGTGTCCCACCCGTGCTGAAGAGTTTGTCATTGTCCACCCTGTCAATTCCCCTGAGAATTTTGTAGGTGGTTATCATGTCTCCCCTTACTCTTCGGTTTCCAGGGATGTGAGGTTCAGCTCCTTTAGCCTTTCCTCGTAGCTCATTCCTCTCAGTTGCGGGACGAGCTTGGTGGCATACCGCTGAATCTTCTCTAACTTTGTCTTGTGTTTAACTAGGTATGGACTCCAGGCTGGAGCTGCATACTCCAGGATTGGTCTTACATAAGTGGTATACTGGGTTCTGAAAGATTCCTTACACAAATTTCTAAAGGCAGTTCTTATGTTAGCCAGTCTAGCATATACCGCTGATATTCTTTTGATGTGGGCCTCTGGGGACAGGTTCGGTGTGATATCAAGCCCCAAATCTTTCTCTTTATTTGATTCTTGCAGGATTTCACCTCCCAGATGATACCTTGTGTTTAGCCTCCTGCTCCCTTCGGCTGATTTCATCACCTTACACTTTCCTGAGTTGAACTTTAGCAGCCATTTTCAAGACCATTCCTCCAGTTTATCCATGTCATCCTGTAGTCTCTGTCTATCTTCATCCGTCTTGATTCCTCTCATAATTTTTGCATCATCAGCAAACATCGAGAGGAATGAGTCTATACCCTCCGGAAGATCGTTTACATATATTAGAAACAGGATGGGTCCAAGTACTGAGCCCTGTGGGACTCCGCTGGTGACATCTCGCCACTCTGATGTCTCCCCCTCCCCCTCACCGTTACTCGCTGTTTCCTGTTGCTTAAGTACTCCCTTATCCACTGGAGCACCTTCCCTTTTATTCCTGCCTGTTGCTCCAACGTTTTTAACAGCCTTTTATGGGGTACTGTGTCAAAGGCTTTCTGGCAATCCAGGAAAACACAGTCGGCCCACCCTTCTCTTTCCTGCCTAATTTTTGTTGTCTGGTCATAAAATTCTATTAAACCTGTGAGGCACGATTTACCATCCCTGAACCCATGTTGGTGGTGTGTTACAAAGTTATTTCCCTCCAGATGCTCTACGAGCCTTTTCCTCACGATCTTCTCCATCACCTTGCATGGTATACAAGTTAAGGACACTGACCTGTAGTTCAGTGCCTCTTGTCTGTCACCCTTTTTCTATATTGGGAATACATTAGCAGTCTTCCATATTTCTGGTGGTCTCCCGTTTCCAGTGACCTACTATACACTATGAAGAGTGGCAAGCAGAGTGCGCCTGCACACTCTTTCAATACCTATGGTGAGATTCCGTCCGGGCCAACAGCCTTTCTCACGTCTAGATCCAACAGTTGCCTCTTGACCTCATCTCTAGTAATTTCGAAACCTTCCAAGGTCGCCTGGTTTACTGCAACCTCTCTTAGCGCAGTAACCTCTTCTCGTTCTATTGTGAAGACCTCCTGGAACCTCTTCTTGAGTTCCTCACACACCTCTTTGTCATTCTCTGTATACCTGTCCTCACCCTTTCTAAGTTTCTCCACCTGTTCCTTCACTGTTTTCCTCCTGATGTGACTGTGTAGTAGCTTTGGTTCTGTCTTGACTTTATTAGCTATATCATTTTCGTACTTTTTCTCACCTCTTCTCACACTAACATACTCGGTCCTGGTTCTCTGGTATCTCTCTCTACTTTCTGGTGTTCTGTTAATTCGGAAGTTCCTCCATGCCCTTTTGTTCAGTTCCTTGCTTTCGTACATACCTTATTAAACCACGGATTCTTCTTTTGCTTCTGTTTTTTTTCCTGTTGGCCCGGGATAAACCTGTTTACTGCCTCCTTACACTTTTGAGTGACATAGTCCATCATGTCTTGTACGGACTTAGTTGTGAGTTCTGTGTCCAATGGTATATTCCCTAGGAATTTTCTCATCTCATAATTTCCCTTTCAGTACGCCAGCCCTTTGTTTCCCAGTTCTTGTTTTGGGGAGATGATTCCTAGCTCTACCAGGTGCTCAAAGATCAACACACTGTGATCACTCATTCCTAAGGGGGCTCCCAACTTAACTTCCCTTATATCTGACTCATTTAGGGTAAATATCAGATCAAGCATAGGTGATTCGTCTTCTCCTCTCATACTTGTCGGTCTCGATGTGTTGGCTTAGGAAGTTTCTTGTTGCCACGTCCAGCAGCTTAGCTCTCCATGTGTCTGGTCCTCCATATGGGTCTCTGTTCTCCCAATCTATCTTCCTGTGGTTTAAGTCTCCCATGATTAGTAGTCTCGATCCGTTCCTGCTAGCCAAAGAAGCTGCTCTCTCTATTATATTGATGGTGGCCATGTTGTTTCTATCATATTCCAGTCTGGGTCTTCTGTCATTTGGTGGGGGATTATATATGACTACTACTATAATTTTTTGTCCTCCAATTGCTATGGTACCTGTTATGTAGTCAATGAAATCTTCACAGCCCTGAACAACCATCTCTTCAAAACTCCAGCCATTTCTTATCAGCAAAGCTACACCACCACCTCCTCTTCCTTCTCTCTCTTTCCTCACTACATTGTAGTCCTGTGGAAACACTGCATTTGTTATGGTTTTTGTCAGCTTTGTTTCTGTGAGTGCTATTATGTCTTGGTTTTCTTCTAGTGCCCATTCTCCAAGTTTACCTGTTTTATTCGTAATCACATCTGTGTTAGTATACATTGCCTTGAAGCTCACTTTCTTCTGTTCATTCTCTTGTCCTCTTCTTGGTGAGCATTCTGCTGACAGAGGAAGCTGTTCAATAGGTGTGAAGATCTGTGAGGTGGTTAACAGGGTCACAGTAGATTCTGGGGTGGGGGGTGGGGGTTCAAGGGATAGGGGGACATGTAGGGAATAGGGTAAGGAGGTAGGTGGGACATGGAGGATACTGGGTGAGGGGGAAGGAGAGATAGGGAGGGTATGGGATGAAGGGGGGGAGGGGGAACAGGGGGAATGGAAGACATGGTGGAAATGGGGGAGGGGTGACAGGGTCGGAATGGGGTAGGGGGGTAGGGAGGGTTTCTATGCAGAGAAGGGTGGTGGTGTTGCTCTCTCCTCTGGTGTTGCTGGGATGCTGGTTGAGGGTTCCCCCTCTTTTCTCTGGGACTGTTGTGTTGGGGGCTGTGATTTCCTAGTTTGCTCCTCTCTCCCTGCGCTTCCTCCTTGCCTCTGCTGCCCTGGCTCTCTCCTCCTTCATCCTGTTCCTCTGGAGGAATACTTTTTTGCATTCCTCCACATACTGCAGATGAATCTTCATTTCTAGAATAACCTTCGTGGTCTCGTTTGCAAACACTATTTTCAATAGGCGGTCTCTGTCCTTGTTGTACCACCCCAAACTGAAAATCTTCTCAATGTTTTGTTCAGCCCCTTCCATCTTTAACCCCTTTAGTATCCTATTTACTGCCTCTCTGTCCTTGCTATTCCATTCTTGCCTATTGGATTCTTCCTGTTCTTTGATGCCGAGAGCTATTACTGATCATTTTCTTTCCAGCAGCTGACTGGTTCACCTTGCTGCTTCCTGTGAGGTAGCTGCTTGCATGGCTTCCTCACTGTGGCCATTGCTTCTGTGCTGTTTTTTCAGTATTTCCGCAAATCTTTCAGGTAAAGAGGCATTTCCTTCATATGCGACAATTCCATCTTCCCTTTGGATGATTATCTGATGCTCAGTCTCATTATTTTTCTCCGTGAAGGATTTGATCTCCCTTACTGCTGTCAGCTCTCTTTGCAGCTTGTTAATTGTATTCTTCATTTCATGCATCTCCCTCCTGAATTCCTTCAAAACTTGGGCTAACATTTCCTTCATTTGGACACTTTGATTGTACCCTGTGTCCCTGGTGCGTCCTCCTGCCATCGTTGTCCCTTTCCCTGATGTGTTTTGATAGGGTTAGGCAGGGGGGAGGGGGGGCAGAGAGGAAAGGGGAGAGAGGAGGGAGAGGGGGAGAGAGAGAGAGAGACAGGGAGGGATAGAGAGAGAGACAGGGAGGGATAGAGAGACAGGGAGGGATAGAGAGAGAGACAGGGAGGGAGAGAGAGACAGGGAGGGAGAGAGAGAGAGAGAGGGAGGGAGAGAGAAAAAGAGACAGACAGGGAGGGCGAGAGACGGAGGGTGGGGGTAGGGGGGAGGAGGGAGATTTTAGGTCACTCAATCTATGGTAGCCAGTTGACGTTTAGGGAGGAGGGGGGGCGATGTATTGGGGACTGTACTGGGAGTGGGAGGTCTGTGTGGAGTGGAATGTGTGTGTGTGTGGGGGGGGGGGAAGTGGGGGGGGGAGTGTGTGTTGGGGGCAAAGAGTGTGGGGGGGGGGGAGTGTGTGTGTGTGGAGAGGGGGTGTGCGTGTGTTTGGGGGGGAGTGTGTGTTTGGGGGGGGGGAGTGTGTATTTGGGGGGGGGGAGTGTGTGTTTGGGGGGGGGTGTGTGTTTGGGGAGGGAGTGTGTGTGTGGGGGGTGAGTGTGTTTGTGTGTGGGGGGAGTGTGTGTGTGTGGGGGAGAGTGTGTGTGTGTGGGGGGGGGAGTGTGTGTGTGGGGGGGGGAGTAAGTGTGTGTTTGTATGTGTGTGTGTATTCCCCTAGTTGCATTCACCTGGTTACCTGGTTGATGGGGTTCTGGGAGTTCTTCTACTCCCCAAGCCCGGCCCGAGGCCAGGCTTGACTTGTGAGAGTTTGGTCCACTAGGCTGTTGCTTGGAGCGGCCCGCAGGCCCACATACCCACCACAGCCCGGTTGGTCCGGCACTCCTTGGATGAATAAATCTAATTTCCTCTTGAAGATGTCCACGGTTGTTCCGGCAATATTTCTTATGCTTGCTGGGAGGACGTTGAACAACCGCGGACCTCTCATGTTTATACAGTGTTCTCCGATTGTGCCTATGGCACCTCTGCCGCTCACTGGTTCTATTCTACATTTTCTTCCATATCGTTCACTCCAGTACATTGTTATTTTTCTGTGTAGATTTGGTACTTGGCCCTCCAGTATCTTCAAGGTGTATATTATTTGATATCTCTCTCGTCTTCTTTCTAGTGAGTACATTTGGAGGGCTTGAGACGATCCCAATAATTTAGGTGCTTTATTGCATCTATGCGTGCCGTATATGTTCTCTGTGTTCCCTCTATTTCAGCAATTTCTCCTGCTCTGAAGGGGAAAGTGAGTACTGAGCAGTACTCAAGACGGGACAACACAAGTGCCTTGAAGAGTACAACCATTGTGATGGGATCCCTGGATTTGAAAGTTCTCGTAATCCATCCTATCATTTTTCTGGCTGTCGTAATATTTGCTTGGTTATGCTCCTTAAACGTTAGGTCATCAGACATTATTATTCCCAAATCCTTTACATGCTGTTTTCCTACTATGGGTACATTTGATTGTGTTTTGTACTCTGTATTATGTTTAAGGTCCTCATTTTTACCGTACCTGAGTACCTGGAATTTATCACTGTTAAACATCATATTATTTTCTGATGCCCAGTCGAAAACTTTATTAATATCAGCTTGAAGTTTTTCAATGTCTTCAGCCAAGGTAATTTTCATACTGATTTTTGTGTCATCTGCAAAGGATGATACGAAGCTGTGACTTGTATTTTTGTCTATATCTGATATGAGAATAAGGAAAAGCAGCGGTGCAAGGACTGTACCCTGAGGTACAGAGCTTTTAACTGCACTTGGACTAGATTTCATATGGTTGACCGTTACTCGCCGAGTCCTGTTTGACAGAAAACTGAGTATCCAGCGTCCTACTTTACCGGTTATTAGAAGTCCGTGTTTATCACATCAGCATTCTGTTTTTCTTCTAATGCCTCAGTGACTTTGTCGTAGTGTTCAAGTAGATGTGAGAGGCACGATCTTCCCGCTCGAAATCCATGTTGGCCTGGGTTGTGAAGGTCATTGGTCTCCATGAAATTGGTGACCTGACTCCTAATCACTCTCTCAAATACTTTTATGATGTGCGATGTTAGTGCAACTGGTCTATAATTCTTTGCCAATGCTTTGCTCCCTCCCTTGTGTAGAGGGGCTATGTCTGCTACTTTAAGTGCATCTGGTATCTCCCCCGTGTCCAAGCTCTTCCTCCACACTATACTGAGTGCCTGTGCTACCGGCACTTTGCATTTTTCTTTATAAATATTGAATTCCATGAGTCTGGACCTGGGGCCGAGTGCATGGGCATGTTTTCAATTTCTCTTTCAAAATTTAGTGCGCTCGTGTTTATATCAGTCATATTTACAGGGGTTTGAATATCCCGCATAAAGAAATTGTCTGGATCTTCCACCTTCATGTTGTTTATTGGAGTGCTAAACATGTCCTCATACTGTTTTTTTAGGATTTCACTAATTTCTTTGTAATCCTCCGTGTATGAACCTTCACCTGTACGAATAGGTCCAATACTGGCAGTGGTTTTTGCTTTTGATTTCGCATATGAGAAGAAATATTTTGGATTTTTCTTTATTTCCTGAATTGCTTTCTGTTCTAACTGCCTTTCTTCAGTTTCATATGAGTGTTTCAATTTCCGCTCGATTTCTTCAATCTCCCTCTTTAAATTATTCCTTCTTTGACGGGAATTTCGTGTCTGCATAAGCAGTTCAGTTATTTTTTTCCTGCGTTTATAGTGTCGTCTGCGTTCTCTTTCTACGTTAGATCTCTTTCTGGCTTTCCTCAAAGGAACATGTTTCAGACAGACTTGATACGCTTCTGAAGTCAGTTTTTCTATTCCTTCTGTAGGACTTGTATTATTTAGAACAGTTCCCCATGGAATGTTTGTAAGTTCCCTGTTTATTATCTCCCAGTCTATGCTTTTATTATTAAAATTGAATTTACTGAATAGCCCCTCTCGCTTTATCAACGTTTTAGGTCTATTCTGAGTATTGATGGTCGTTTGCACTTCAATGAGCTTGTGATCTGAGTATGTGGTATCTGATATCGTAATGTCTCTGATAATGTCTTCATTGTTCGTAAAGACCAGATCTAGAATATTTTCATTTCTCGTTGGCTCCGATATCTGCTGATTGAGTGAAAATTTGTCACAGAATCTAAGTAGTTCTCTAATCTGTGGTTGGTTAGGTCCTGATAGATTTCCTGATATAATATTATTGTTTGCTATTTTCCACCTGAGACTAGGCAAGTTGAAGTCACCTAGGAAGATAATATCAGGTATCGGATTCTCCAAATTATCAAGGCTATTCTCTATTTTGCTTATCTGTTCTGTGAATTCCTCAGCCGTTGCATCTGGCGGTTTGTATATTAGAATAATCACTAAATTTATTTTCTCTATTTTTAATCCCAGTACCTCTACCACCTCATTTGTAACGTTTAGGAGCTCCGAGCATACAAGGTCTTCCCTAATATACAGACCCACTCCTCCATGTGACCTAATTTTCCTATCACACCTGTATAGGTTATATCCTGGAATCCAGATCTCACTGTCCAACAATTCCCCTGCATGGGTTTGTGTGAAAGCTCCAAATACTGCATTTGACTCCGTGAGGAGGCCATTTATGAACTGTGCTTTGTTGTTTGTTCTTGTTTTCAGTCCTTGTATATTGGCAAAGATGAATGAGGTTACTCTATTAGTGCTAGTTTGAATGGGAGACTTTTTCGGGAAGCCCATTATTCGTGGACATAATGAGTTTGTTCTGACCAGTACTGATTGTTGTAGGGCAGTTGTCTGTCGTAGTTGTAGTTCCCTTTCGGTGGGTAATTGTATCTGTAATTCTGGAATGCAAGTGGATCTGGCATCCAGTTCCATACATTCTCCATGCTGCTCCTTTTGAATTCTCTGCCGGTCTGGTATAAAAAATTTATAGAGTTTCCTCCAAATTCATTATCCTGCTTGCCACTCTTTATGTAGCGTTCCGTGCCTTTCACGTGAAAGTGTGGGCAGCTGAGGTCATAGCATTTTCTGCCCTCCAGTGAGGTTTGGCACATGTCAGGATGGAAAAACCTACATGTTGATCCAAATCGACACTCACCTTTCCTAAGCATATTTAACAAATTTTTGGGATGTTGGTAACTGCATTCTAATCCTTTCTTATTACCAGCATATCTATGTCTGCATATGCCCTTTGCATAAAATTTGCATAAGTCTGTCCTTCTGTTCTGAATTGCTCTATCGGGAACCGTCGTAGTGTCTGTACCTATCGAGCTGTCAGTGCTGTCTGGTACACTTTCTAGTTTACTGTCATCTACATCCTGGCCTACTGAGTCAGAGTTTACAACTTCCTGAGTTTCAGCCTCAGTTTCTTCCCTGACTATAGCCTCCGCCCCTGGTATATTAGAATTGTTGTTCCTTTCCCACTCCTTCTGGATGGCTGATGCCCCACCTAGTTGTGCTTGCGGGGGTTGAGCTCCGCTCTTTTGGCCCCGCCTCTCAACTGTCAATCAATCAACTGTTACTACAAATGTTTTTCAACACACACACACACACACTGTAGTGTGAGTGATGATGTGAGCCTCATAAACCCACATGACATAGGCTCACCCCAACATGATAATTATTCCTCACTCGATCCTACACAAAGTCAATAAAAGAAGTTCATCATAGCTTACAAGGTAAACTACGATTGGATGATACAGAAGAGTCATTGTAGAGGCATTAAGATGTTACTGAACAACTTTGTTGAAGGCAGAAGATGACGACAGTATGTGGGAGTTCCCGATGGGAAAGAAGGTGGATGACATCCAATTGGCAGGATGATAGCCAATGAGGGAGGAGCAAGGCAGTGACGACGAGTCGTGCTCAAAGGGTTGGCGACGTTGGAGTCGCGAATACTTTCCTTGTCTCCCACTTGACCCCACACTTGCCAGTGTGGGGTCAAGGAGGACACACAATTCGCCGCCACTTATAAAATTATTACATTTCTTGCATTTAGTTGAAGAAAATGTTGTGAAGTGCAATTGAGGCAAGTGCTGTAAGCAAGAAGAGGGCGACTGTGGCGTGCATCTTGACTTGTGTAACCTGAGTGGCGGTCTGAACCAGAGGAGGGTTTCTTCTTGAGATTATCGTGAGATGATTTCGGGGCTTTTTAGTGTCCCCGCGGCCCGGTCCTCGACCAGGCCTCCACCCCCAGGAAGCAGCCAGTGACAGCTGACTAACACCCAGGTACCTATTTTACTACTAGGTAACAGGGGCATAGAGTGAAAGAAACTCTGCCCATTGTTTCTCGCCGGCGCCTGGGATCGAACCCAGGACCACAGGATCACAAGTCCAGCTTGCTGTCCGCTCGGCCGACAGGTCCGCTCCCGGTCGTACTAGGTAGTCCAATGGATAGACGTAGAGGTGGTCTAGTAATCTAGGTGAGAATCTAATGAATCTGTTGAGATTCTGTTGAGAAATTTATTGAGAATAACAGTATTGAGAAGTCAACAGAGACGGTCGAAGGAAGAATTTGTGGGCGACCTGGATGAGATAAATCCCAGTCACCATCATCTCGTTGTGGAGACAAGCTTCGTCGCTCCAGTATTTTGTGGTTCGTGCATGGTAGCTGTAAGGCGCTCAGGTCCATCTGAGGGCCACTTGATTGACAATGCTACAGCTGGCCTGCAAGAGGATTGACCGAGTGGGAAAAAGCTTAATCGATTATAAAGAGGATTCATCTAAAGGGAACGTTGGACGTCTGTTTGTATGAGGAGTTCATTGTTTCGGTAAACTTCACATGATAGATGATGACTATGTGATCTGTGTCCAACACGATTAATGATGAAGAGAACGGTAGCGCAGTGAGGCACAATTTGACTTACAGAGACTTCATGGCATAATAATTATTGTAGCAGTGAGCAGTGATTGCCATTGTACCATATTCTTAAGAAATTGTTCATTCATTGTTTCACTGAGTTATATATATTCCGGATAACTGACGAGTATAACAAGAAATAATTTGAAAATTTTAAGACACTAGTTTGTTATATTGCTACAATATTTATATTGCTACAATATTTATAGTGCTACAATATTTATATTGCTACAATATTTATATTGCTACAATATTTATAGTGCTACAATATTTATATTGCTACAATATTTATATTGCTACAATATTTATAGTGCTACAATATTTATATTGCTACAATATTTATATTGCTACAATATTTATATTGCTACAATATTTATATTGCTACAATATTTATATTGCTACAATATTTATATTGCTACAATATTTATAGTGCTACAATATTTATATTGCTACAATATTTATATTGCTACAATATTTATAGTGCTACAATATTTATATTGCTACAATATTTATATTGCTACAATATTTATATTGCTACAATATTTATATGTATGTGATAGACGAGCGTAATCTGCTGACTTTTGAGGTGACAGTGACCAAGCTTCGGCTACAAGTTGGGCACCCTGTCCAAGGCATCATTTAATATTTAGTGTTTATTTTCTTGAGTAATAAATGTTTATCTGTTAGACAACTTTGTTTACTCTTGTCCCTGTGAGGACTCTAGTGGAGAAATGGAGCTGATAAACTCGCTCTGCTATCAAATAACAGAGCAAATAAGGGGATCTATAAGAGAGGACACACGAGTTACGTGAGAGGGGAGCAGCTCACCGGTGGCTGTGTTTGAGGGTGTCAACACCAGACAGCAGGAGGAGGAGTTGACAACTTGCTGACACTTGACTACTACTCCATAACTGGAAGATATTCCGGACAGTTCCTCAGTGAGTGACCTGACAGTGTCGTGTCAGGAAAAGTAACAGCATGAGAGAGTGAGTGCTTGCTGGTATTTTTTCCGCATTGTGTTAAGACTGAGTGGTTACTGTCTGCAAGTTTCAAACCTCATTTGTGACACACTGGAGGCTCAGTTCCTGAGTCTCCTCATAATTATTACACTTTGCTTCAGTGTGTGTGTGTGTGTATTGACTATTTATTTACTATTTGTATCTGCAGAATTGAGCTGTTAGCTCTTGGACCCCGCCTTTCTAATCAATTTATTTTAACTATTATGATTACTACATATACATTTCTCTCATACACTCGCACACATCCCCAGGAAGCAGCCCGTAGCAGCTGTCTAGATTTCAAGTACCTATTTACTGCTAGATGAACAGAAACACCAGGGTGAAAGAAACTCTGCCCATTTGTTTCTGCCTCTGCAGGGGATCGAACCCGGGCCATCAGGACTACGATCCCAGAACGCTGTCAACTTAGCCACGAGGCCCGCTGTGTGTGTGTGTGTATTCACCTAGTTCTGTTTGCGGGGGTTGAGCTTTGCTCTTTCGGCCCGCCTCTCAACTGTCAATCAACTGTTTACTAACTATTTTTTTCCACACCACACACGCATCCCAAGAAGCAGCCCATGACAGCTGACTAGCTCCCAGGTACCTATTTACTGCTAGGTAACAGGGGCATAGGGTGAAAGAAACTCTGCCCATCGTTTCTTTCCGGCGCCCGGGATCGAACCCGGAGCCACAGGATCACGTGCCCAGCATGCTCTCCGCTCGGCCACCGGCTGTGTGTGTGTGTGTGTACTCACCTAGTTGTGCTTGCGGGGGTTGAGCTCTGGCTCTTTGGTCCCGCCTCTCAACTGTCAATCAACAGGTGTACAGGTTCCTGAGCCTATTGGGCTCTATCATATCTACACTTGAAACTGTGTATGGAGTCAGCCTCCACCACATCACTTCCTATATTAGGAAGTGTGTGTGTGTATGTGTGTGTGTGTGTGTGTGTGTGTGTGTGTGTGTGTGTGTGTGTGTGTGTGTGTGTGTGTGTGTGTGTGTGTGTGTACTCACCTAGTTGTACTCACCTAGTTGTGTTTGCGGGGGTTGAGCTCTGGCTCTTTGGTCCCGCCTCTCAACCGTCAATCAACAGGTGTACAGATTCCTGAGCCTATCGGGCTCTGTCATATCTACACTTGAAACTGTGTATGGAGTCAGCCTCCACCACATCACCCCCTAATGCATTCCATTTGTCAACCACTCTAACACTAAAAAAGTTCCTTCTAATATCTCTGTGGCTCATTTGGGCACTCAGTTTCCACCTGTGTCCCCTTGTGCGTGTTCCCTTTGTGTTAAATAGACTGTCTTTATCTACCCTATCAATCCCCTTCAGAATCTTGAATGTGGTGATCATGTCCCCCCTAACTCTTCTGTCTTCCAGCGAAGTGAGGTTTAATTCCCGTAGTCTCTCCTCGTAGCTCATACCTCTCAGCTCGGGTACTAGTCTGGTGGCAAACCTTTGAACCTTTTCCAGTTTAGTCTTATCCTTGACTAGATATGGACTCCATGCTGGGGCTGCATACTCCAGGATTGGCCTGACATATGTGGTATACAAAGTTCTGAATGATTCTTTACACAGGTTTCTGAATGCCGTTCGTATGTTGGCCAGACTGGCATATGCCGCGGATGTTATCCGTTTGATATGTGTTGCAGGAGACAGGTCTGGCGTGATATCAACCCCCAAGTCTTTTTCCTTCTCTGACTCCTGAAGAATTTCCTCTCCCAGATGATACCTTGTATCTGGCCTCCTGCTCCCTACACCTATCTTCATTACATTACATTTGGTTGGGTAACCAACCAAATGTTGTGTGTGTGTGTGTGTGTGTGTGTGTGTGTGTGTGTGTGTGTGTGTGTGTGTGTGTGTGTGTGTGTGTGTGTGTGTGTGTGTGTGCGCGTGTGGGTGTGTGAGCGTGTTCTCTCTCCCGCTTCCAAGTCTTGATCTGTTAATGTAATAACATATTTTCCAAGTTACTCGTTCATGCTGGTGAGGTTGATCGTTGGCCTGATGGGCTGGAGGCGCACTTCTGGTGTCACTGTGCACTGTGTGCTCAACTCTTACACTGTGTCCCTTACTTCCCTCCACCTGTGGCTCCTGGTGCTACTCTTCATCACTTTGCACATTGCTTCCTAGTTCACTGTACCGGTTCCCCGCAGTATCTTATACGTTGTTGTCATTGCTTTGCTGTTTCGTCTTCCCTGGAGTGTTGAAAGGTTAAGCTCCTCAGATGATCGGTTGATTCGTGAGTCAGTTAACGAATCAAGGTTGTTGCATATCTCTCAACTTACTATTTTTATTATTAATAATTTGTTGTGGTGGCTCATGGGCTCTGTTGCAGTTTCAGGTCTTGGTCTTAAATTTGTCGAATAAAATGTTCTGAAGGCCTCTCTATATAGATACCTGAAAGCACCATGAACATCTACCATCTACGCAAGCAATACCTAAGTTGATATATTTTGAGAAATTCTTTGGTGCCTGTTGGTGGGATCGAACCAACGTTCTTGGTAGCGTGTGAGGCGCACCTCACCCAGGGACCGTGTCTGGTCACCCGGAACGATGAGGCCGTGTTAACTGTCCTCTTGCTAGGAATTTCTCATAGATAAAAGGATATTGTGATGGCATTAATGTGTAATGTATATATTGTGTTGATGTGTCAGGTTAGGAGATATGAAGAGTGAATTAAGACCTTCACTCTGAAATGTTGACATTTTTTTAATTTAGACCTATTGTTTTGTGTATCCTCCTTTGTCGAGTGTGGCAGTGAATATGAGCAGTATCCTGACTGTCCTGTGTGGCAGTGAATATGAGCACCATCCTCACTGTCCTGTGTGGCAGTGAATATGACCACCATCCTCACTGTCCTGTGTGACAGTGAATATGACCATCCTCACTGTCCTGTGTGACAGTGAATATGAGCAGTATCCTCACTGTCCTGTGTGACAGTGAATATGACCATCCTCACTGTCCTGTGTGACAGTGAATATGACCATCCTCACTGTCCTGTGTGACAGTGAATATGACCATCCTCACTGTCTTGTGTGGCAGTGAATATGAGCAGCATCCTCACTCTGACGAGGCCTAATTACCCTGATTAGTCAAATTGTATATTAACTTTGTCAAAGATGTTAATAATTTGAACTCATTCTGCGGATGCGTTGTGAAATCTCTCATCGTGGCTCATAATTACTCTCTCATCTCTAATGAGGACAAATATGAGGCTGTAAGCTCTTAGTCAACCGTTAGTGGTCCTGTTGCTGCTCCTCTTGGTGGTCCTGTTGCTGCTCCTCTTGGTGCTCCTGTTGTTGCTCCTCTTGGTGCTCCTGTTGTTGCTCCTCTTGGTGCTCCTGTTGTTGTTCCTCTTGGTGCTCCTGTTGTTGCTCCTCTTGGTGCTCCTGTTGTTGCTCCTCTTGGTGGTCCTGTTGTTGCTCCTCTTGGTGCTCCTGTTGTTGCTCCTCTTGGTGCTCCTGTTGTTGCTCCTCTTGGTGGTCCTGTTGTTGCTCCTCTTGGTGCTCCTGTTGTTGCTCCTCTTGGTGCTCCTGTTGTTGCTCCTCTTGGTGGTCCTGTTGTTGCTCCTCTTGGTGCTCCTGTTGTTGCTCCTCTTGGTGCTCCTGTTGTTGTTCCTCTTGGTGCTCCTGTTGCTGCTCCTCTTGTCTAGTCTCATGCTTCACCTCCTCTCCCTGTCACCTCGTGGTTCTCCTCCACTTCCTCTTCATCTTCTCTGCTCCGTCTTCTTGCATTTATTGTATCTTTTGTTAATATTCCTTCTGCCTGCATCCCTCCTCCTCCTTAGTTCTTTCTCCCTATCTCTCTTCTTTATCCTTCCATAGACTCTTCCCTTGTTCTGCCTCCCCTTCATCTGCCCCCCCCTTGTACCCATACCCATGTCCAGCCCTCCCTTGTCCTGCCCCCATGTCCTGACCCCTTGTACCCATACCCATGTCCAGCCCTCCCTTGTCCTGCCCCCATGTCCTGACCCCTTGTACCCATACCCATGTCCAGCCCTCCCTTGTCCTGCCCCCATGTCCTGACCCCTTGTACCCATACCCATGTCCAGCCCTCCCTTGTCCTGCCCCCATGTCCTGACCCCCTTGTACCCATACCCATGTCCAGCCCTCCCTTGTCCTGCCCCCATGTCCTGCCCCTTTTGTACCCATACCCATGTACAGCCCTCCCTTGTCCTGCCCCCCATGTCCTGCCCCCCTTGTACCCATACCCATGTCCAGCCCTCCCTTGTCCTGCCCCCCTTGTACCCATACCCATGTCCAGCCCTCTTTTGTCCTGCCCCCCATGTCCTGCCCCCCCTTGTACCCATACCCATGTCCAGCCCTCCCTTGTCCTGCCCCTCTTGTACCCATACCCTTGTCCTGCCCCAGGAGCGCCAGGAGCCCCGTAGACACGCTGAGAGCGCCAGGAGCCCAGTAAGCACCCAGAGAGCGCCAAGAGCCCAGTAAGCCCCCAGAGAGCGCCAAGAGCCCAGTAAGCACCCAGAGAGCGCCAAGAGCCCAGTAAGCACCCTAAGAGCGCCAAGAGCCCAGTAAGCACCCAGAGAGCGCCAAGAGCCCAGTAAGCACCCAGAGAGCGCCAAGAGCCCAGTAAGCACCCAGAGAGCGCCAAGAGCCCAGTAAGCACCCTAAGAGCGCCAAGAGCCCAGTAAGCACCCAGAGAGCGCCAAGAGCCCAGTAAGCACCCAGAGAGCGCCAAGAGCCCAGTAAGCACCCAGAGAGCGCCAAGAGCCCAGTAAGCACGCAGAGAGCGCCAAGAGCCCAGTAAGCACCCAGAGAGCGCCAAGAGCCCAGTAAGCACCCAGAGAGCGCCAAGAGCCCAGTAAGCACCCAGAGAGCGCCAGGAGCCCAGTAAGCACCCAAAGAGCGCCAAGAGCCTAGTAGGCATCCAGAGAGCGCCAGGAGCCCAGTAAGCACCCAAAGAGCGCCAAGAGCCCAGTAAGCACCCAGAGAGCGCCAGGAGTCCAGTAAGCACCCAATGAGCGCCAAGAGCCCAGTAAGCACCCAGAGAGCGCCAAGAGCCCAGTAAGCACCCAGAGAGCGCCAAGAGCCCAGTAAGCACCCAGAGAGCGCCAAGAGCCCAGAGAGCGCCAAGAGCCCATTAAGCACCCAGAGAGCGCAAAGAGCCCAGTAAGCACCCTAAGAGCGCCAAGAGCCCAGTAAGCACCCAGAGAGCGCCAAGAGCCCAGAGAGCGCCAAGAGCCCAGTAAGCACCCAGAGAGCGCCAAGAACCCAGTAAGCACCCTGAGAGCGCCAAGAGCCCAGTAAGCACCCAGAGAGCGCCAAGAGCCCAGTAAGCACCCAGAGAGCGCCAAGAGCCCAGTAAGCACCCTGAGAGCGCCAAGAGCCCATTAAGCACACAGAGAGCGCAAAGAGCCCAGTAAGCACCCTAAGAGCGCCAAGAGCCCAGTAAGCACCCAGAGAGCGCCAAGAGCCCAGTAAGCACCCAGAGAGCGCCAAGAACCCAGTAAGCACCCTGAGAGCGCCAAGAGCCCAGTAAGCACCCAGAGAGCGCCAAGAGCCCAGTAAGCACCCAGAGAGCGCCAAGAGCCCAGTAAGCACCCTGAGAGCGCCAAGAGCCCAGTAAGCACCCAGAGAGCGCCAAGAGCCCAGTAAGCACCCAAAGAGCGCCAAGAGCCCAGTAAGCACCCTGAGAGCGCCAAGAGCCCAGTAAGCACCCAGAGAGCGCCAAGAGCCCAGTAAGCACCCAGAGAGCGCCAGGAGCCCAGTAAGCACCCAAAGAGCGCCAAGAGCCCAGTAAGCACCCAGAGAGCGCCAGGAGCCCAGTAAGCACCCAAAGAGCGCCAAGAGCCCAGTAAGCACCGTGAGAGCGCCAAGAGCCCAGTAAGCACCCAGAGAGCGCCAAGAGCCCAGAGAGCGCCAAGAGCCCAGTAAGCACCCAGAGAGCGCCAAGAGCCCAGTAAGCACCCTGAGAGCGCCAAGAGCCCAGTAAGCACCCAGAGAGCGCCAGGAGCCCAGTAAGCACCCAGAGAGCGCCAAGAGCCCAGTAAGCACCCAGAGAGCGCCAAGAGCCCAGTAAGCACCCAGAGAGCGCCAAGAGCCCAGTAAGCACCCTGAGAGCGCCAAGAGCCCAGTAAGCACCCAGAGAGCGCCAAGAGCCCAGTAAGCACCCTGAGAGCGCCAAGAGCCCAGTAAGCACCCAGAGAGCGCCAAGAGCCCAGAGAGCGCCAAGAGCCCAGTAAGCACCCAGAGAGCGCCAAGAGCCCAGTAAGCACCCTGAGAGCGCCAAGAGCCCAGTAAGCACCCAGAGAGCGCCAAGAGCCCAGAGAGCGCCAAGAGCCCAGTAAGCACCCAGAGAGCGCCAAGAGCCCAGTAAGCACTTAGAGAGCGCCAAGAGCCCAGTAAGCACCCAGAGAGCGCCAAGAGCCCAGTAAGCACCCTGAGAGCGCCAAGAGCCCAGGAAGCACCCTGAGAGCGCCAAGAGCCCAGCAAGCACCCAGAGAGCGCCCCGCGCGTCGTAAGCCGGGCAAGACGTAATACAGTCGTTATACTTGGCTGAGTAGAGGCTCCCACAGTGTGATTGGTCAGGACGGTGTAATATATGGATCAACTTCTCTGACCTGTTTGTTGCTCAGTAGTTTAATATTAGTTGGTGGTGCGTGGCAGAGGAGACCATACACCATGTGTACTGGCCTAGTTGTGCTGGCGGGGGTCGAGCTCTGGCTCTTTGGTCCCGCCTCTCAACTGTCAATCAACAGGTGTACAGATTCTTGAGCCTACTGGGCTCTATCATATCTACATTTGAAACTGTGAATGGAGTCAGCCTCCACCACATCACAGCCTAATGCATTTCATTTGTTAACTACCCTGACACTAAAAAAAATTCTTTCTAACGTCTCTGTGGTTCATCTGGGTACTAAGTTTCCACCTGTGTCCCCTTGTTCGTGTTCCACCCGTCCTAAAGAGTGTGTGTTTGTCCACCCTGTCAATTCCCCTGAGAATTTTGCGGGTGGTCATCATATCTCCCCTTACTCTACTGTTTTCCAGGGATGTGAGGTTCAGCTCCTTTAGCCTTTCCGCGCAGCTCATACCTCTCTGTTCCGGGACTAGTCTCTGGTGGTATACCTCTGAATCTTCTCTAACTTTGTCTTGTGTTTAACAAGATATGGACTCCAGGCTGGAGCTGCATACTCCAGGATTGGTCTGACATAAGTGGAATACAAGGTCCTGAACGATTTCTTACTCAAGTCTCTAAAGACAGTTCTTCTGTTGGCCAGTCTAGCATATGCCGCTGATGATATCGTTTTGAAGTGGGCCTCTGGGGACAGGTTCGGTGTGATATCAACCCCCAGATCTTTCAATTCGTCTCTTACAGGATATCACCTCCCAGATGGTACCCTGTGTTCAGCCATCTGCTCCCTTCGCCTAATTTCATTACTTTACACTTTCCTGAGTTGAACTTCAGTAGCCCTTTTCTAGACCATTCCTCCAGTTTGTCCAAGTCGTCCTGTAGTCTCTGTCCATCTTCATCTGTTTTGATTCTTCTCATAATTTTTGCATCATCAGCAAACATTTAGAGGAACGAGTCTATCCCCTCCGGAAGATCGTTAACATATATTATAAACAGGATGGGTCCAAGTCCTGAGCCCTGTGCAACCCCGCTGGTGACATCTCGCCACTCTGATGTCTCCCCCCTCACAGTTACTCACTGTTTCCTGTTGCTTAGATACTCCCTTATCTACTGGAGCACCTTACCTTTTACTCCTGCCTGTTGCTCCAACTTTTGTATCGGCCTTTTGTGAGGTACTGTGTCAAAGGCTTTCTGACAGTCCAAGAAAATGCAGTCAACCCACCCTTTTCTTTCTTGCCTAATTTGTGTTGCTTGGTTATAGAATTGTATTAGACCTGCGAGGCACGATTTACCATCTCTAAACCCATGTTGGTGGTGTGTTACAAAGCTGTTTCCCTCCAGATGCTCTACGAGCCTTTTCCTCACGATCTTCTCCATCACCTTGCATGGTATACAAGTTAGGGAAACTGGCCTGTAGCTCAGTGCCTCTTGCCTGTCACCCTTTTTGTATATTGGTACTACGTTAGCTGTCTTCCAACTTTTCGGTATGTGTGTGTGTGTGTGTGTGTGTGTGTGTGTGTGTGTGTGTGTGTGTGTGTGTGTGTGTGTGTGTGTGCGCGTGTGTGTGTGCGTACTCACCTAGTTGTGTTTGCGGGGGTTGAGCTCTGGCTCTTTGGTCCCGCCTCTCAACCGTCAATCAACAGGTGTACAGATTCATGAGCCTATCGGGCTCTGTCATATCTACACTTGAAACTGTGTATGGAGTCAGCCTCCACCACATCACTTCCTAATGCATTCCATTTGTCAACCACTCTGACACTAAAAAAGTTCTTTCTAATATCTCTGTGGCTCATTTGGGCACTCAGTTTCCACCTGTGTCCCCTTGTGCGTGTTCCCCTTGTGTTAAATAGACTGTCTTTATCTACCCTATCAATCCCCTTCAGAATCTTGAATGTGGTGATCATGTCCCCCCTAACTCTTCTGTCTTCCAGCGAAGTGAGGTTTAATTCCCGTAGTCTCTCCTCGTAGCTCATACCTCTCAGCTCAGGTACTAGTCTGGTGGCAAACCTTTGAACCTTTTCCAGTTTAGTCTTATCCTTGACTAGATATGGACTCCATGCTGGGGCTGCATACTCCAGGATTGGCCTGACATATGTGGTATACAAAGTTCTGAATGATTCTTTACACAAGTTTCTGAATGCCGTTCGTATGTTGGCCAGCCTGGCATATGCCGCTGATGTTATCCGCTTGATATGTGCTGCAGGAGACAGGTCTGGCGTGATATCAACCCCCAAGTCTTTTTCCTTCTCTGATTCCTGAAGAATTTCCTCTCCCAGATGATACCTTGTATCTGGCCTCCTGCTCCCTACACCTATCTTCATTACATTACATTTGGTTGGGTTAAACTCTAACAACCATTTGTTCGACCATTCCTTCAGCTTGTCTAGGTCTTCTTGAAGCCTCAAACAGTCCTCTTCTGTTTTAATCCTTCTCATAATTTTAGCATCGTCCGCAAACATTGAGAGAAATGAATCGATACCCTCCGGGAGATCATTTACATATATCAGAAACAAGATAGGACCGAGTACAGAACCCTGTGGGACTCCACTGGTGACTTCACGCCAATCGGAGGTCTCACCCCTCACCGTAACTCTCTGCTTCCTATTGCTTAGATACTCCCTTATCCACTGGAGCACCTTACCAGCTACACCTGCCTGTCTCTCCAGCTTATGTACCAGCCTCTTATGCGGTACTGTGTCAAAGGCTTTCCGACAATCCAAGAAAATGCAGTCCGCCCAGCCCTCTCTTTCTTGCTTAATCTGTGTCACCTGATCGTAGAATTCTATCAAGCCAGTAAGGCAAGATTTACCCTCCCTGAATCCATGTTGGCGATTTGTCACGAAGTCCCTTCTCTCCAGATGTGTTACCAGGTTTTTTCTCACGATCTTCTCCATCACCTTGCATGGTATACAAGTCAAGGACACTGGCCTGTAGTTCAGTGCCTCTTGTCTGTCGCCCTTTTTGTATATTGGGACCACATTCGCCGTCTTCCATATTTCTGGTAGGTCTCCCGTCTCTAGTGACTTACTATACACTATGGAGAGTGGCAGGCAAAGTGCCTCTGCACACTCTTTCAGTACCCATGGTGAGATCCCATCTGGACCAACAGCCTTTCTAACATCCAGATCCAGCAGGTGTCTCTTGACCTCCTCTCTCGTAATTTCGAACTCCTCCAAGGCCGCCTGGTTTACCTCCCTTTCTCCTAGCACAGTGACCTCACCTTGTTCTATTGTGAAGACCTCCTGGAACCTCTTGTTGAGTTCCTCACACACCTCTCTGTCATTCTCTGTATACCTGTCCTCGCCTGTTCTAAGTTTCAATACCTGTTCTTTCACTGTTGTTTTCCTTCTGATGTGACTGTGGAGTAGCTTTGGTTCGGTCTTGGCTTTGTTTGCTATATCATTTTCAAATTTTTTCTCTGCTTCTCTTCTCACCCTGACGTACTTATTCCTGGTTCTCTGGTATCTCTCTCTGCTTTCTGGTGTTCTGTTATTCCGGAAGTTCCTCCACGCCTTTTTGTTCAGTTTCTTCGCTTCCATACATGCCCTATTATACCATGGATTCTTCTGTTGCTTCTCGGATTTTTCCCTTTGGGCCGGGATGAACCTGTTTACTGCCTCCTGACACTTTTGGGTAACATAGTCCATCATACCCTGTACAGACTTGTCTCTGAGGTCTGTGTCCCAAGGTATTTCACTTAGGAAACTTCTCATCTGTTCATAATTCCCCTTTCGGTATGCCAGCCTTTTGATTCCTAGTTCTTTTTGGGGGGAGATAAGTCCTAGCTCTACCAGGTACTCAAAGTTCAATACACTGTGGTCACTCATTCCCAAGGGCGCTTCCATCTTAACTTCCCTTATATCCCATTCATTTAGGGGTAAATATCAAATCAAGCATTGCTGGTTCATCTTCTCCTCTCATTCTTGTTGGTTCTTTGGTGTGCTGGCTTAGAAAGTTTCTTGTTGCCACGTCCAGCAGCTTAGCTCTCCATGTTTCTGGTCCTCCATGCGGGTCTCTGTTCTTCCAATCTATCTTCCCATGGTTGAAGTCTCCCATAATTAGTAGTCCAGATCCATTCCTGCTAGCAACAGAAGCTGCTCTTTCTATTATGTTAATGGTGGCCATGTTGTTTCTATCATATTCCTGTCTAGGTCTTCTGTCATTTGGTGGTGGATTATATATGACTGCGACTATAATTTTTTTCCCTCCAATTGTTACAGTACCTGCTATGTAGTCACTGAAACCTTCGCAGCCCAGAATATCCATCTCCTCAAAATCCCAGCCTTGTCTTACCAGCAGAGCTACACCACCCCCACCTCTTCCTTCCCTCTCTTTCCTCATAACATAATAGTCCTGTGGGAACACTGCATTTGTTATCGTTTTCGTGATCTTTGTTTCTGTGAGGGCTATTATGTCTGGGTTTTCCTCTAGTACCAGTTCTCCAAGCTCATTTGCTTTTTTTGTAATTCCATCTATGTTTGTGTACATCGCTTTGAGGCTCACTTTCTTCTGTCCCTTCTCAAATCGCCTCCTTGGTGAGTGTTCTGCTGGTGGGGGAGGCTGTTCCATTGGTGTGAGGATCTGTGAGGTGGATAACAGGGTCTCAGAGGATACTGGGATGAGGGATCAGCGTGTGTTTGTGCGTGTGTGTGCGTGTGTGTGTGCGTGTGTGTGCGTGTGTGTGTGCGTGTGTGTGTGCGTGTGTGTGTGCGCGTGTGTGTGCGCGTGTGTGTGTGCATGTGTGTGTGTGCGCATGTGTGTGCGTGTGTGTGTGCGCGCGTGTGTGTGTGTTTTTCATTCCTGGCTAAATTATTAATTTCAATTACTTAGTCTTTGGACTGTCAGCAATATTTATTTATGCATTACTGACAATATGTAATTGTTCATTCACACATACATATAACCTAACTTTCTAACGCGAATTCTAATGATTCTAACATGAATCTGCTTAATATTTCTTATGTTTTTCTTCACTGTCGAGGGAAGAGGGCAACACCTCTTCCAAACGACTCACTGAGAGAAGCACCCTCCCAGAGTATCATGCGAACCCACTGCTCGGGGCACAAATGTCCCAGACTTGGGACCTCTATTTCTTCAAGAGTCAGAGGAATACAAAGCCATCATATCTTTTCCGCTAGGCTCAGCAGGGGGATACACTGGAGTAAGACCTCAGAACTTCAAGGAGATGGCAAACCCAGTTCTCTGCGAAGTTGCCGAGACACTACTGTCAGAGGTCACGAAGTTTGTCAACACCTGTCTCTCTTGATTGATATCAGATACAATTAAACCCTTCTTCCGAGCTTCCCTTTAAGAAGAAGGATGGTGGGGTCGGACCCATTGCCGTGGGTAACACACTACGGCGCCTCGTTGCCAGGACAGCTGTCAAACATCTGCACGGAACCTGCAACGATGCTTCGACCCCATCAACTAGGTTTTGGTGTCCCCCATGGCTGTGAAGCAGCAGCTCATGCAGCACCAACCTATATTAAGCACCTCCCTGAATATAATGCATTAATTAAATTCGTCTTTAAATATGCCTTCAACCAGGTAAAAAGGGATGTGGTACTGGAAACAGTTCGAACACGTTTTCCTTGTCTACTCCCCTTCGTTTCAGCAAAGTACAGAAGGGAATCTACACTGTTGTTTGGGGAACATAAAGTTCGTGTCCAGCAGGGCTGCTATAGAGGTCACGAGCAGGTTGACCAGCGAACTCCACATCTGGTTCCTGGACGATGGCACTCTGGAAGGACACAGGGTGCCATCGTGTCCCTGCCCTAAATTCATCAAAGTGCGAAATCATCTCATCTAGCCAGCAAATCATAGATGCAGTACGAATCATATTGCCAGGAGCCCCAGTGATCGCTCCCACCAACAGTGTGCTGCTAGGGCCACCTCTGGGCTCGAGTGCCATTGAGGTAGTCCTCGAAGAAAACCTTAACGACCTAAGAAGGACGGAGGGAAGAATATAGGCTTAGGATGCCCACGATGCTTTGTACCTCCTCACAAGGTGCCTGGCTTTGCCCAGACTGACCTATTTCCTAAGGTGTGCTCCCTCCTTCGACAGCCCAAAATTAACAGAATATGACACACTCCTAAAGTCAATAACCATGAAAGTGTTAAACCTCTCCCTTCAAGATGACCAGTGGACCCAAGCAACGCTCCAGTCAGACTTGGGTGTACAAGTATTTGCAAAGGCGACACAATTAGCATTGCCGGCATTCTTATCCTTGAACAGTGCTACAAGTGAATTAGTGAATGAAATACTACCAGAATACCTAAAATATTCATTGAGATTTATCATCCCAAATTCGAGGAAGAAGTCGGCAAGTGGGACAATCTTGCCAACTCTCGACCTCGACCAATTTTTCAAAACGACGGCAAACAGGGCAAATGGGACAACCCCATAGTGGAGAGCTTTGCTACAGTATTGCCTGAGGCAGGTTCTGGGAAGGACAAAGCACACCTCATAGCTGTGCCAGCTGCCCTTGCCCAGAATTTCCTGTTGGGTGTCCTTAATTCCGCCTTGGGCACCCGCCTGGACTATCGGGACCTAAGTATTGGTGTTGCGCCTGGCCGTCCCTATCTCCACCGAACACCGGTGTATCTGCGCCTATGCACGGGCAGACCAATACGGCAGCCATGTTCTCATCTGTTGCAATCTTTCCCTGTGTCTTACCAGACATGAAGCAGTCACTGACATCATCAAGCGAAATTTAGTACAGCTGGGTGTCCAGCAAATAAATGAACCTCAGTTGTGCAGACCTGATAACAGTCACAAACGCCCAGATGGAGTCACCCTGCAGCCATGTAGGGATGGTAGAAAGTTCGTAAGGGACTACACGTGTGCGTCGACATTGGTTGATACCTATCTACCTCACAGTACAGCTGAGGGAGGCGGGGGAAGCACCTTCAGGGAGACCCAGAAAACCAGCAAGTACTGGGACCTAGAACGTTGTTACAGGTTTGTGCTGATAGGCTCTGAGACCCTGGGTGCCTGAGAGTTAAGTTCCTAAAGGAGGTAGGTGAGGAACTCACCAGTCAAACTAGAGACTCAAGAGCGGCCAGTTCCCTGTTCCTCTGTGTCGCATTCCAGAGAGGAAATGCGATACAGAGGCGCTGGAATGTGTGCCCAAGACTGTATCTTGGGCACACATCCCACATCCGAAGAGCTGAATGAGGTCTTTGAACAGTGATTCTTATATATGTGTGTGTGTGTGTGTGTTTTCTGTAAACTGTAACACAATGTAATCAAATTTATACAAAAAAAGAAAAAAGGGTGGGAGAATAAGAAAATAAACTGTTCAATGAGAATCCACAAGGTCTTCTCTGAATATACTATTTTCTTCTTCGAGGCTCTGGATCCCTACAATTGCACCAGAGGTAGTACCCCGTTATTTTATATATATATAAATATATATATATAACTGAATAGAGCTTAAACATCTTCGATTTTTTATACCTACATTTGGGTGAGGTGATATGTTACAACAGTTTTGGATGAGGTGAAAACAAACTTTCAACACAAGACAGAACACGAAACAATGGGTATTGAAGGTAAGAATGGAAGTAATTGCAGAGGGCCTATTGGCCCATATTTCTTGATGCTTCTATATTGGAGCGGAGTCTTGAAGTGGGTAGAATATAGTTGTCCATTAATTGGCTGTTGATTGCTGGTGTTGACTTCTTGATGTATAGTGCCTCGCAGATGTCAAGCCGCCTGCTATTGCCTGTATCTATCGAGGATTTCTGTGTTGTTTGCCAAGTTTTCTCTGGTGATGGTTTGGTTGTGGGAAGAGATTATATGTTCCTTAATGAAACCATGTTGCTTATGCATCGTTAAACACCTGGAAAGAGATGTTGTTGTCTTGCCTATATACTGAGTTTTTTGGAGGCTTACAGTCCCCAAGAGGGCTTTTGAAAGCATAGACGACGTTGGTCTCTTTTAAAGCGTTCTGCTTTGTGTCTGGAGAGTTTCTCATGAGTAGGCTGGCCGTTTTTTGGGTTTTATAGTAAATCGTCAGTTGTATCCTCTGATTTTTGTCTGTAGGGATAACGTTTCTATTAACAATATCTTTCAGGACCCTTTCCTCCGTTTTATGAGCTGTGGAAAAGAAGTTCCTGTAAAATAGTCTAATAGGGGGTATAGGTGTTGTGTTAGTTGTCTCTTCAGAGGTTGCATGGCGTTTCACTTTCCTTCTTATGATGTCTTCAACGAAACCATTGGAGAAGCCGTTGTTGACTAGGACCTGCCTTACCCTACAGAGTTCTTCGTCGACTTGCTTCCGTCCTGAACTGTGGCTGAGAGCACGGTGGACATAAGCGTTAACATCACTCCTCATGTACCTGTCTGGGCAGTCACTGTTGGCATTTAGGCACATTCTATGTTTGTTTCCTTAGTGTAGACTGCAGTGTGGAAACCTCCGCTTCTTTCCATGACTGTTACATCTAGAAAGGGCAGCTTCCCATCCTTCTCCATCTCGTAAGTGAAACGCAACACAGAATTCTGCTCAAATGCCTCCTTCAGCTCCTGCAGATGTCTGACATCAGGTACCTGTGTAAAAATGTTGTCAACATACCTGCAGTATATGGCCGGTTTGAAGTTCATGTCGACTAAGACTTTTTGCTCGATGGTACCTATGTAGAAGTTCGCAAACAGGACACCTAGGGGAGAACCCATGGCGACCCCATCTACTTGCTTATACATGTGCCCATCAGGGCTCAAGAAGGGTGCCTCTTTAGTACAAGCTTGCAGTAGTTTCCTTAGAATGTTTTCAGGTATATCAAGAGGAGTACAGGCCGGATCACAATGCACTCTGTCGGCTATCATCCCGATTGTTTCATCCACAGGTACGTTGGTAAACAGTGATTCTACATCCAATGAGGCTCTTATCCCAGTGGCCCGTGTTTCCCGCAGTAAGTCATCAAATTCCTTTGGAGACTTCAGGCTGAAGGCGCAAGGGACATAAGGAGTCAGCCTGAAGTCTCCAAAGGAATTTGTTGACTTACTGCGGGGAACACGGGCCACAGGGATAAGAGCCTCGTTGGACGTAGAATCACTGTTTACCAACGTAAACTGTGATACCACCTCTGGTGCAAGTGTAGGGACCCATAGCCACGGAGAAGAAAATAAAGAGTACTCAGAGAAGACCTTGTGGATCCTCACCGAACACTTTGATATTTTCTTCTCCTACCACCCCATATATATATTGGTAGCAGTCTTTCTTTTAAACTTTTGTTGAAAACTAAAGTTTTAGATTTATGATTCTGGCATGAATCTACTCGATATTCCTTGTTTTTCTTCACTAGTGCAGGAAGTCGAAATATTAACTCTCCTAAGTTTACTTTTACTTTTTATTTGGATCTGATGCCTAGTGATGCATTTTGTAGGGTCTCTCCCTCACATTCTCAAAGACAAATTCTACTGTGTTGTTGTTCTTGTTTTAGATTTAACCACACATAACAAAATGTCCAAGTAGCACAGGCTATAATGAGCCATAATTGAGTTCGGTTATTCGCGATAACCTTGTTACTGTAATATTTAGATCGAAGTTTTAAATGGAGGTGGGATTTCCTCCTTTTCCCGTTTCTTTTTCGCTCTGTTTTAGCGCACTGGTTTTAGTCTTCGTTTAATAACATTATCTTGGTGGCGGATGTGGATGCATAATGTTCACTAGTGAGTCCCATTCTTCAACTGTTTTTCTAATCATTGTAGTGGCTGTGAAATTTGCATCTAATGCAACTGCTGTCATTGGATTAATGTTGACTTGATGCGCAAAGCTTCAGTTGCTTCACATTCCAGCAAGTAGTGCAATAGTGGCGCCTCTGCATCTGTTCCACAGATATTACACTTATTTTTATTATTATTTATTATCATGATATTACAACCATTAGGTCCATTACCTCTTAGCAGCACTTGTAACCAAGTCTGAGTCTGTGTATAGCTACTGCAATGTCTCTGGGTATCTCTTTGTCAGGCTTGAAATAGTAGTACCCTGTGGCTTGCTCATACCATGCTGCAGTGGATCTTCCTTCCGCTAATTTGGCTCTGTGGCGGCTTTTGATAGTTGGGAGTATTTTCTTCTTGATTTGCTCCTTAACCTGTGAAAAACTTGGAGGTATTTTCACACGTACAACAGGTAGAGAAGTGGCAGTTTTTGCTAGTGAATCTGCCTTTTCATTACCAGCTATGCCAATGTGACTTGGTGTCCAATTTTGGGTGAGTGACAACACTAGATTGTGTGCTTCTTTTCCTATATATAAGATTTCTGTGATGAGTTGTATATTATCTCTGTGCTGCTCGATAACAATGCCTGGAGCGAAGATTTAGGGTCAGTATGAATGATGACATCATGTAAATTAATCTCATTTGTAAAATTTATGACCTCCTTCAGGGCATATAATTCTGTTTGCAATGTTCAGCACCCACTATCCATGCTCCAGTAAGCTTCTTGGTTGTCAGTGTAAACTGCTGCCCCAGCAGAACCTCTTTCTTGATCAAGTGATCCGTCTGTGAAGATGTGAGTCGTTTTTATTTATTGTTCTATGACTGCTGTGAGTCTCTGTGAGTCACATGCTGATTTTTTTAACTGGTAATCCTTCAGTGATTTTCTTTTAGACTCAATTTTTCCCATGGAAGAGTTCGTTAGCACTCTGTGCTAAACGCATGAGTTCGTTTAGTCTAAGATCGCCGAAGGAATTCTTTGACCTGTTGAAAGAATCGCGGACTGTAGGTGTAAAAGCCTCCCTGGATGTGGGAGTCACTGTTTACTAATGTGCCCGTGGACGACAGAATGTTGATGGACTTGAAGCTTGCAGGAAAGAGGCATTCTTCTTAAGTCATGTCGGACACACGTATAAGCAAGTGGACGGCGTCGCCATGGGCTCCCCGCTGGGTATCTTGTTCGCGAACTTTTTACACGGGTACTATTGAGCAGTGAGTTCTGGTCGGGTTAGATCTAAAACCCGCCATCTACTGCAGGTATGTCGACGACATATTTGTACAAGTCCCGGATACCGAACGACTGTTGCAACTGAAGGAAGCTTTCGAGCAAAACTCAGTTTTAAACATCATTTATGAGATGGAGAGTTGGGGTAAGCTGCCCTTCTTAAATGTAGCAATCATGGAAAGGAACGGCAGCTTTCATTATGCAGTATATACTAACGAAACAAACATAGGGATACGCCTTAACGCTGAGAGTGAATGCCCGGAGAGATACACACGGAGCGATGTGAACGCTTACGTCGACAGAACTCTAACTCACAGCTCTGGGTGGAAGCAGGTGGATGAGGAGTTATGAAGAATAGTGCACATTTTGGTCAACAATGGTTTCTCCAATGGTTATGTCGAAGACATCATAAAAAGGAAGGTAACGAGGTGTGCAACATGCGACGGAACAACTGATACCGTATTACCCGTGCTTCCAATAAAATTGTTCTACAGAAACTTTTTTCCACGACCTAGAAAGTGGAGGAAAAGGGCACTAAAAACGATTATTGAGAGGAATGTTACCCCAACTGACGTCAACCAAAAGATAAAACAATATATTATAGAAGTAAGAAAACCGCCAACCTGCTAATGAAGAATTATCCCGACACCAAGAAAAATGCCTTAAAAGACACCAACGTTGTCTATGCCTTCACATGACCACTTGGGGATTGTCAGCCCCAACAAACTCAGTATATAGGCAAGACGACGACCGTCTCTCTCTATGAGATTAACAATGCACAAACAACAGGGCTCCATCCAGTAACCTATAATCGCCCTCACAATGAGACGATCACCCGGGATATTTTGATGAGCAACACTAAAATAATTGACATACAATGCCAATAGAAGATTAGACATCAGTGAAGCGCTGCATATCAAGAAATCCAGACCAGCAATCAATAACCAGCTAATACACACACTTCTACCTCAAGACCCCGGTCCAATGAAGAAGGTGGACCGAATGACCCTGCTACAGGAACGGAAATAGCCAGAAGAACATAAGCTGCCAACATGTCACACTATGTTAATACATTTAATACCTTATTAATATCCCCCGATGTAATGTCATTCATCCAAATCACCTAATAACCTCTCCATAAGGGGCACTAGGTTCCAATTTGCCTAAAAATGCAATAAATGAAAACTCGTTCGATTTATATCAAACTTTTTTGACAAGTTGTATGTGAAAAGTGTTTCATCTAGTGCAAGTTTCAGCATCGAGGAATAAAAGGAAGGGATAATAAAAATACTTGATTCAAGTGTCAAATTTATACCAAAATGGTCAAAAACGATTATCAAACAAAAGTATCAACTGAAATCATATCTATGACTCTGCTATCACAATAGCATATATTAAAAATTATATTAAAATTAGTTTAATTAGAAAAAAAATTTAAGTTAAAAAAAAGTGATTTTTTTTTTCATTTTTTTTTTCTTCTTTTTATTGGACGATTTGCATGAAACTTATACACCTGACTGCACGTAAGCCTATCTGTAAGGGTGCCAATTTTAGAGAAAATTGGTTGATGTCAACCTCAGCCACAGATTTTAGAACCTTAGACTTTATTATTTGCTGTTTTTTTCAATTGACATAAACGTTCAAATAACTTTTTTCATTTTTTATTCAATTTACATGAAACGTACACAGTATATGTAAAGTGCATGTCTCTAAATTTGGTAGATAGCTTTTTTCTCTAAGTTCAGTTATTGATTTTATAATAGCAATAAACATGCCATATTTGCATAATTTTTGGGGGGAACTTTGAAAATTTATATTAGGAAAACTAAAGATGTTTTGGAAATTATCTATCAACCGATCCTTTATTATATGCTAATGTGTCAGAAAAGTGTCATAGAATAATTTTATCTGAAATGTGTGTTTATTTATTCAGACTTGAAAATGTGTATAAAACGTTGAAAAAAAACTCCATTTATATTTATGCTGCAGTACTGAAACTTTGGACAATTGCAGCCCTTTCATATACAACTAGTCAAAAAATATTGGTTGACATTGAACAACTTTTCGGTAACCAACCTAGTGGCCACGTCAGGATAAACAGTCCATGTCAAACTTCCATCTTTGCTGTCGACCCAAGATCCTATGGTCCAGGACCCAACCACACCATGTTGCGTAGGATCAACGTCCGCCTCCGGAAGAACTTCGTTCTCTCCACCACCAATTTCTCACCGATCGACATTCTAGAGGCAAGAGAAGGTGTTCACCTGCTCTTCTCCAGTGACTCGAATCTTGGGAAGATATTCACCACCACCTCCACAACGGCCCTGCAAGACGCCGGCATCACCTTCACGCCACCACGACGCTACCTGGCGGACAGGATCGTGTTCGCCAGGAATATCAGCACTTCGATCACCGACTGCGACAACGACCAACATCCTCGCCAGCATCAACGACCAGAACCCGACACTGACAGCGGTAGCGGTAAAGACCATCTCCAATGCCGAAGTCAACTGTTGACCAACACTAAAGGTGACATTCACCACAACCATCGCAGTGACCCACGCCATGGACTACGGACTTAAGTGTACAGGAATCACCATACCACCCACCCAAGTGACTATGGAACGCTTCACGGAGCTCCAGCAATTTTTCAAGTGCTACCAGTACTCCCATTACACCAGGAAATGCACCGAACGAGCGTAGAGATGCAGCCTCTGCACACAGGACCACCACTACACAGACTGCATATCCTCCCACCGACGCTGCCTGCTCTTCAATGGCTCTCACTCTGCGGTCTCCTCCGGCAAGAGGAAATCCAAATGATAACTACTGCTTCCTCCACCAACATACCTCGACCAGCAAACCCACTCCCGTCACAGTTCCCGGTCATACCCCACCGGCCCAGCCTGCTGCCTCTGCTAAAATCATCCTTTTACCAGTCCTCCTTCACCTCGCTGACAAAAAATTGGGCAACGACATTAACCACTACATCCTCTTCATCAACAGGCTGTTCGTTGTGAATGGGTTTCCAACAGCTATTGTACCTAATGACCATCTTCCAGCTTCTACAACTGCTACCGGACTCTCGCCCCTGGATTTCCTGAGCCAACCCCAAGGGAACCCTCACTGTCTGACCACAGCGACTTCGCAGTTCTCGAGCATGTCCCACTGACAGCAACGGCAGCAACACTCAGGACAGCTGACCAGGACGACGAAGCCAACTCCAAAAACTCGACCGACTCCGAAGATTAACCCAAGGAAGCCGACCACGATGACTCTACAGAATCCAATGCTTCAGTCGATGTCACCGGCTCTCCTTCCCTTCATTCAGCAGTCCTGGCACCATCTCTTCCTCCAGATCCTGCACCGGCACCAACAAGACTGACTGGCTCCTATGCTGCCTCTGGATATATCCAACATGGCCGTTGGATATACTTTCAAAGGGGGTCAGACAGCATAACTTCATAATCCACAACGATTACTGGGAATACAAGTGTAGGGAAGCAGGACGGATCCTTCGTATGGTCGTCTCTCAAGATTGCCTTGACCACCTCTACGACTACAACACCTTGAAGGAAATTCGACCAGACTACCAACTTCGGGGAACTGGGATTAGGAAACCAATCCTCTTGTAACACCCGGACATCTTCTCCCTAGACCGGCCGACTGTGGCACTCTCTTCCTTGTTGACTCTTGTGGCACTCAACTGTGAGCAACGTGTGCACCTCATCAATTTACCGGTCTGACCAGCTTTATGGACTTGGATTCGATTGGCGCGTCCACGGACCCCATCCCCAGTATGAGCTATTGATACAGATAATGGCTCCAAAGAGCATCCACTTACGGGCTCACCATAGCCCGTGCCACTCGGAACTTTTTGTTCCGAGTAGCTTAATCTAAAAACAACAACAGTAGAAGTAGGATCACAATAACAAGGTTATTGCAAATAACCAAACTCAATTAAGGGCTCACCATAGCCCGTGCTGCATGGTCATTTCGCTCTGAGTAGCTAAATCTAAAACAACATCAACATGGTAGAATTTGTCTATGAGAATGTGATGCGAGACCTTATGATACATATCAGTAGTGTGGATGACAACGCACAGAACATTTTTTTTTCTGGGGAAAAAATGTTCTGTGAGAGTCAAGGTTTTGAGGTCCAAAATCACGCGTGTGAGTCAGGGTTTTCAGGTTCCAAAATCAAGCGTGTGAGTCAGGGTTTTGAGGTCCAATATCCCACGTGTGAGCCAGGGTTTTTCAGGTAAATTTTGTCAGTCACAGATTTTAGAAGTTGTTAAAAGTTTTTATGATGAAAATAATTTCAGAGACTTTAGAAGTTTGTTAAAAGTTCTTATGGGAGAAATTCAAAATCGTGTTTATGAGCCAGGGGTTTTCAGGTAATTTTTGCCAGTCACAGATTTTAGAAGAAAGGAATTCTTATGATGAAATAATGTCATACGAGTTTGTTAAGAGTTCTTATGAGAGAAATTCAAAATTGTGTTTATGAGCCAGGGTTTTTCAGGTAAATTTGTCAGTCATAGATTTGGAATTCTTTTGATGAAATAATGTCATACAAGTTTGTTAAAGTTCTTATGATGAAAATAATGTCATACGAGTTTGTTAAAGTTCTTATGATGAAAATAGTATCATACGAGTTTTGTTAAGAGTTCTTATGGGATTCTTATATAGCAATATACTAGTTTCTAAGTAACTAAATCATTTTCCTGCCCCCCTCCCCCCCCCCTGCATCTCCTGCTCATACATCACACCCCTCCCTCCCCCTTACCTCGCAATCTGTCGCCGCACCTGTGTTTACCTTACGGTCCCAGTCAGACGCGGCCTTCAGGTTACCTCTTTAATCTTATCTTATCTTCTCCATAATATCTGGACCGTCCCTCTCTCTCTCTCTCTCTCTCTTCCTATTTCCTTACAGCTATTTTCAGAGTTTCAAATAATCATAGAAGTTTATTTATATGTTTATGACCGAATTTGTAAAAAGACCATTTTCAGAGAATATTGTCTTAGATGTTTTGTTAAGGAAAACAGACAACTTAGACATAACATTTAGTTTTATATCCATTTACGGCTATTTCACCTGTAAAGACCAAAATTGAACAGAGCCCAGTTATAGACAGAATTTCGTCAGAGTCCATTTTATACCAAAAAATGAACAGGTCCACTTTGTGAGCAAAATTAGTCAGAGACAGTTTAAAGCTCAAATTTCATAAGAGTCCAATTATCAACAGAAATTCATCAGAGTCCAGTTTGCTAGCAAAATTCGTCAGAGTCCTGTAATCTGTGAAAATTTGACAGAGTCCATTTTATACCCAATTTTCGTCAGAGTCCAGTTTATACAGAAAATTCGCCAGAGTCCACTTTGAGAGCAAAATTCATCAGAGTCCAGTTCTTGATCGAAATTAATCAGAGTCCAATTGAAGACCCAAATTTGACAGAGACCACATTTTCGCTACTAGCAGTCCAATCCCCCTGAAATTTTAAACAGTCATATTTCAGTCATAGTAAATAAGATTAAGTCAGTTACTGAGCTCCAGCTCTCGTCCCCCACCCTACTCCCCCCTCAAGTCTTTGTTAATACCCTATCAATTCCCCTGAAATTTTTACCCTCTGTATTTCAGACACCATAAATAAGATCAAAAACAGTTAACGAGCTCCAGCTCTCGTCCCCACCTTAGTTCTCTCTCGTATCTTTGTAAATAGCCCATCAATTTCCCGGAAATTTTTACCCTCTGTATTTCAGACATAGTAAATATGATGTAAACAATTATAAAACTCTAGCTCTTGTCCTCTGTCCAAGTTCACTCCTGTAAATTCATTACTATCAGTCCAAATCCCCCTGAGATTTAAACACCCAACTACATTTTCATAGTAAATAAAAGCCAGTTCAGTTATCAAGTTTCAACTCTTGTCCCCCAGCTTAGTTCATTTTGTACAAGTTCTTTATTTTCCAACTAAATCACCTGAGATTTAAGATCACCTTATTTCTAACGTAGTAAAATTAATCAGGGCATTATCCAAGCTCCATTTCCTCTGTCTTAGATCATCGAACATAATTATATCCGATCAAGTCCCTCTCCAGCCTATCTCTTTATCAGAGTAATCACCTTACCCTTTCCCTCCCTTACCTTCTCATCCCCAACGTATCCAAACCTTCAATAATCATACTGTATTTGCATATTTTCTCTATATTCAGCTGTGTTCTTCACATCTTTTTCCATGTTTTCTGTGTTCACTCCATGTTCTACAAATGTTCACAGCATGCTCAGTTCAAATTTTTCTACCATTTTCCCCGTATGTTCACTATGTTCTTTGTCATGTTTTCATGTACATCATATGTTCTCTGTATAACTTTTATACTCAATATTCATGTTCTCAATGTTCTTTGCTTGTTCTTCACATGTTCAGTGTTCATTCTTTGTATTCCCTATGTTCCTTATCATGTCTTCATATTCTCTATAAGTTCATATTCCCTGCATGTTCACTCTATTCATCAACTTTTTTCTTACATGTTTTCTGTGTTCACCGTATGTTCACTGTGTTCATTCCCTTACTTAGCCTCAATTTTTTTTATGTTCTTTGTTTCTTTAAACCAATTTGTTTCTTCCAATCACTAACTAGTTCTTTGTCAAATATTATCATCGGCAATACCGTTCCCTCAACTATTTTAGTCACCCAGTTTTATTTGCAAAACTATGTCAAAGTAATTCTCGTAGTCAACTTAATAGTTCTACAACCCTGTTCTTAAACAAATCTACACTTTATTCAGTTCCAAATTTACAAAGACAAACCTTTCTTGTAACTTCTTAACTAAAAATCTTTCGCCAATCAACTAAAACATAGTCACTTTCGTCATTTCTCAACTAAACTTATTATCCAATCAAGCAAAAAATAGTCAGGATTAATCTCATTCAACACGGTTCTTAACTAAAACAACCTTTCTCTTAGCTAAAAATCGTCAAAGGAATCTTACCATCACTGTTTTTAACTAAAATAAGCTTTCTCTTAGCAAAAATAGTCAAGGGAAACGTTTCCAATACTGTTCATAACTAACTTTATCCATTGTCATTCAACTAAAAATAGTCTTGTTCATCATTTCGTAACAGCCATTATGTTTTCGTCAAGTAAGAAAATATAGTCAAAGATATCTATCATCGTCGTTCTTAACTGACATTTATACTTTGTGGAGCACTAAAATAGTCACTGTCGTCATATTTTTTCTTGTCTTTCCTCAACTAAAATAGTCAAATGTAACTTTTTCAACACTTTCGTAACTAAAATTATATGTCGCTAAGTAAGAAAAATAGTCAAATGTAACTTTTTCAGCACTTTCGTAAAAATTATATGTCGTTAAGTAAGAAAAATAGTCAAAGGTGCTCTCCGTAACACCAAAGTTACTCTTCAAGAAATCAAAGACACTCTTCAATACATCAAGGACTTACTCAAAGACACCAAAGTTGCACTCAAAGACATCCTTTGAGACATCAAAGACATCCTTTAAGACATCAAAGACACCTCTCGAGGCATCAAAGACACTCTCAAACACACCAAAAGGCACTCTTCGTTCATCAAACTTATTCTCAGAGATATCTAAAGTTATTCTCAGAACAATCAAAAGTTATTCTAAGACAACAAAAGTTATTCTCAGAGCTACCCAAAGCTATTCTCAGAGTCATCAAAGCTGTTCTCAGAGTCATCAAAGTTCCAAAAGACGTTAAAAATTCATCTCAGTCATCAAACTTGTTCTCAAAGTCATCAAAGTTAATCTTAGAGTTATCAAAGGTAATCTCTAACTCACTTTCGTTCATCAAAGTTGTTTCAAAGACATCAAAGTTAATCTCAGAGTTATCCAAAGATATTCTCATGTCCACAACAGTTATTCTGAGCTATCAAAGTTAATCTCAGACATCTTCGTTCATAAAAGTTATTCTAAGAGCTATCAAAAGTTATTCTCAGTCATGATATGTTATTCTCTAAGTAACCTTCCGTTCATCAAAGTCATTCTCAGAGTCATCAAACATTATTCTTAGAGTCACCTTCGTTATTCAAAGAAGCCTTCTGAGACATCCTCGTTCAACAAAACTGTCCTCAGAGCCATCAAAAAAGTTAAATACAGTCATCAAAGTTATTCTCTTAAGTATCTTTTCGTTCATCAGAGAAGCTTTCTAAGACATCTTTGTTCATCAATGTTGTTCTGTAAGACATCAATGTTGTTCTCTAAGACATCAAAGATGTTCTCTAAATCATAAAAGTTAATCTCTAAGTCACCTTCGTTCATTAGAGAAACTTTCCAATCCATCTTCGTTGATCAAAGTTATTCTCAGAGTCATCAAAGTGATCTCTAATTCATCTTCGTTCTCCAAAAAGTTGTTCTCTAAGACACCTTCGTTCATCATGTTATTCTTTAAGACATCTTCAGTCATAAAATTTCTCTCCAAAATGTAACTAGTTCAGCTTTTCATACCAAACCTGCACTTCTGTTAAAATATATTTTCTTAGTCGCTTTACCCTAAAATTGTTCTCTGAACTACACTGCTCAAACCTACGTAACCTATCCTCTCCACCCAATGTTACTTAGTTAACGTAACGTTCCTAAACCTAACTTTACCTATCCTAACATAACTTACCTTACCTTACCTATCTTACCTAACTTACCTAACCTAACCTAACTTATCCTGCTTAACCTAACTTATCCACATTACCTAACTTAACCTGCTTAACTTAACTTTACCTATCCTAACTTACCTTACCTATATTACCTAACTTACCTAACCTAACGTAACTTATCCTACTTAACCTAACTTACCTACATTACCTAACTTAACTTCTATTGTAATTTTATTATTACTAAGATAAAGAATGAACTTACATGTGAAAACAAAGTAAAAGAAGGAAAGAAGGTTAAGTGGGATGGTGGGTTTGGGAAAAAATATACAAAGGAGAAACAAAACTACATCTGAAAGATTATGAAAAGAATAATATATTCAACAAATACGTCAAAAACACAATAAACTACATCTGAAAGGTTAGGTTAAAGGGTTGGGGAATAAGAACATATGATAGAACCTACTAAATACAACTTATGAGCAACTTGATGAACTTTAACAAATAACCCTTGATCTGCAAAAATGACCATTTGAGAAATTTGCCCTTGAAACGAGTAAATTCCCATATATAACATAAATCCTTTGAAATGGTTAAACACCCAATCTTAAACAAATAACACTTGAAATGCAAAAATGTCCATTTGAGAAATTAACCCTTGAAATGAGTAAATTCCCATATATAACAAAAATCCTTTGAAATGGTTAAACACCCAATCTTAAACAAATAACACTTGAAATGCAAAAATGTCCATTTGAGATATTAACCCTTGAAATGAGTTAATGAATATGAGACAATGATTGACGAAACACAAAAGACAAGCAGGAATAATTATGTAAGTTAGATCATGTCTGGTTGGACTAGATAAGTTAGGATACATCAGTTTGGGAATGTAAGATTAAGTTAGGTAAGATAGGTAAGGTAAGGTAAGTTAGGATAGGTAAAGTTAGGTAAGATAGGTAAGATAGGTAAGGTAAGTTAGGTTAAGCAGGTAATGTAGGTAATTTAGGTTAAGCAGGATAAGTTAGGTTAAGTTAGGTAAGTTAGGTAAGATAGGTAAGTTAGGTAAGATAGGTAAGTTAAGTTAGGATAAGTTATGTAAGTTAGGTTAATTAAGCAGGTTAGGTTAGGTTAAGTTATGTAAGTTAGGTTAAGCAGGTTAGGTTAGGTTAAGTTAGGTTAAGCAGGTTAAGTTAGGTAAGGTAGGTAAGTTAGGTTAAGCAGGATAAGTTAGGTTAGGTTAGGTAATTAGGTAAGATAGGTAAGGTAAGGTAGGTTAAGCAGGTTAAGTTAGGTAATGTAGGTAAGTTAGGTTAAGTAGGATAAGTTAGGTTAGGTAAGTTAGGTAATATAGGTAAGGTAAGGTAAGTTAGGATAGGATAGGTAAAGTTAAGTTAAGCAGGTTAAGTTAGGTAATGTAGGTAAGTTAGGTTAAGCAGGATAAGTTAGGTTAGGTTAGGTAAGTTAGGTTTGGTTAGGTAAGATAGGTAAGGTAAGGTAAGTTATGTTAGGATAGGTAAAGTTAGGTTTAGGAACGTTACGTTAACTAAGTAACATTGGGTGGAGAGGATAGGTTACGTAGGTTTGAGCAGTGTAGTTCAGAGAACAGTTTTAGGGTAAAGCGACTAAGAAAATATATTTTAACAGAAGTGCAGGTTTGGTATGAAAAGCTAAACTAGTTACATTTTGGAGAGAAATTTTATGACTGAAGATGTCTTAAAGAATAACATGATGAACGAAGGTGTCATAGAGAACAACTTTTTGGAGAACGAAGATGAATTAGAGATCACTTTGATGACTCTGAGAATAACTTTGATCAACGAAGATGGATTGGAAAGTTTCTCTAATGAACGAAGGTGACTTAGAGATTAACTTTTATGATTTAGAGAACATCTTTGATGTCTTAGAGAACAACATTGATGTCTTAGAGAACAACATTGATGGACAAAGATGTCTTAGAAAGCTTCTCTGATGAACGAAAAGATACTTAGAGAATAACTTTGATGACTGTATTTAACTTTTTTGATGGCTCTGAGGACAGTTTTGTTGAACGAGGATGTCTCAGAAGGCTTCTTTGAATAACGAAGGTGACTCTAAGAATAACTTTTGATGACTCTGAGAATGATTTTGATGAACGGAAGGTTACTTAGAGAATAACATCATGACTGAGAATAACTTTTGATAGCTCTTAGAATAACTTTTATGAACGAAGATGTCTGAGATTAACTTTGATAGCTCAGAATAACTTTTGTGGACATGAGAATATCTTTGGATAACTCTGAGATTAACTTTGATGTCTTTGAAACAACTTTGATGAACGAGAGTGAGTTAGAGATTACCTTTGTTAACTCTGAGATCAACTTTGATGACTTTGAGAACAAGTTTGATGACTGAGATGAATTTTTAACGTCTTTTCGAACAACTTTGATGACTCTGAGAATAGCTTTGATGACTCTGAGAATAGCTTTGGGTAGCTCTGAGAATAACTTTTGTTGTCTTAGAATAACTTTTGATTGTTCTGAGAATAACTTTAGATATCTCTGAGAATAAGTTTGATGAACGAAGAGTGCCTTTTGGTGTGTTTGAGAGTGTCTTTGATGCCTCGAGAGGTGTCTTTGATGTCTTAAAGGATGTCTTTGATGTCTCAAAGGATGTCTTTGAGTGCAACTTTGGTGTCTTTGAGTAAGTCCTTGATGTATTGAAGAGTGTCTTTGATTTCTTAAGGAATAACTTTGGTGTTACGGAGAGCACCTTTGACTATTTTTCTTACTAAACGACATATAATTTTTACGAAAGTGTTGAAAAAGTTACATTTTACTATTTTAGTTGAGGAAAGACAAGAAAAAATATGACGACAGTGACTATTTTAGTGCTCCAAAAAGTATAAATGTCAGTCAAGAACGACGATGATAGATATCTTTGACTATATTTACTTACTTGACGAAAACATAATGGCTGTTACGAAATGATGAACAAGACTATTTTTAGTTGAATGACAATGGATAAAGTTAGTTATGAACAGTATTGGAAACGTTTCCCTTGACTATATTTGCTACGAGAAAGGTTATTTTAGTTAAGAACAGTGATGGTAAGATTCCTTTGACGATTTTTAGCTAAGAGAAAGGTTGTTTTAGTTAAGAACCGAGTTGAATGAGATTTAGTCTTACTATTTTTTGGTTGATTGGATAATAAGTTTAGTTGAGAAATGACGAAAGTGACTATGTTTTAGTTGATTGGCGAAAGATTTTTAGTTAAGAAGTTACAAGAAAGGTTTGTCTTTGTAAATTTGGAACTGAATAGAGTGTAGATTTGTTTAAGAACAGGGTTGTAGAACTATTAAGTTGACTACGAGAATTACTTTGACATAGTTTTGCAAATAAAACTGGGTGACTAAAATTGTTGAGGGAACTGTATTGCCGATGATAATATTTGACAAAGAACTAGTTAGTGATTGGAAGAAACAAATTGGTTTAAAGAAACAAAGAACATAAAAAAAATTGAGGTTAATTAAGGGAATGAACACAGTGAACATACGGTGAACACAGAAAACATGTAAGAAAAAAGTTGATGAATAGAGTGAACATGCAGGGAATATGAACTTATAGAGTATATGAAGACATGATAAGGAACATAGGGAATACAAAGAATGAACACTGAACATGTGAGGAACAAGCTAAGAACATTGAGAACATGAATATTGAGTATAAAAGTTATACAGAGAACATATGATGTACATGAAAACATGACAAAGAACATAGTGAAAATACGGGGAAAATGGTAGAAAAATTTGAACTGAGCATGCTGTGAACATTTGTAGAACATGGAGTGAACACAGAAAACATGGAAAAAGATGTGAAGAACACAGCTGAATATAGAGAAAATATGCAAATACAGTATGATTATTGAAGGTTTGGATACGTTGGGGATGAGAAGGTAAGGGAGGGAAAGGGTAAGGTGATTACTCTGATAAAGAGATAGGCTGGAGAGGGTCTTGATCGGATATAATTATGTTCGATGATCTAAGACAGAGGAAATGGAGCTTGGCTAATGCCCTGAATAATTTTACTACGTTAGAAATAAGGTGATCTTAAATCTCAGGTGATTTAGTTGGAAAATAAAGAACTTGTACAAAATGAACTAAGCTGGGGGACAAGAGTTGAAACTTGATAACTGAACTGGCTTTTATTTACTATGTCTGAAAATGTAGTTAGGTGTTTAAATCTCAGGGGGATTTGGACTGATAGTAATGAATTTACAGGAGTGAACTTGGACAGAGGACAAGAGCTAGAGTTTTATAATTGTTTACATCATATTTACTATGTCTGAAATACAGAGGGTAAAAATTTCAGGGAAATTGATGGGTTATTTACAAAGATACGAGAGATAACTAAGGTGGGGACGAGAGCTGGAGCTCGTTAACTGTTTTTGATCTTATTTACGGTGTCTGAAATACAGAGGGTAAAAATTTCAGGGGAATTGATAGGGTATTAACAAAGACTTGAGGGGGGAGTAGGGTGGGGGACGAGAGCTGGAGCTCAGTAACTGACTTGATCTTATTTACTACAACTGAAATATGACTGTTTAAAATTTCAGGGGGATTGGACTGCTAGTAGCGAAAATGTGGTCTCTGTCAAATTTGGGTCTTCAATTGGACTCTGATTAATTTCGATCAAGAACTGGACTCTGATGAATTTTGCTCTCAAAGTGGACTCTGGCGAATTTTCTGTATAAACTGGACTCTGACGAAAATTGGGTATAAAATGGACTCTGTCAAATTTTCACAGATTACAGGACTGACGAATTTTGCTAGCAAACTGGACTGTGACGAATTTCTGTTGATAATTGGACTCTGATGAAATTTGAGCTTAAAACTGTCTCTGACTAATTTTGCTCACAAAGTGGACTCTGTTCATTTTAAGGTATAAAATGGACTCTGACGAAATTCTGTCTATAACTGGGCTCTGTTCAATTTTGGTCTTTACAGGTGAAATAGCCGTAAATGGATATAAAACTAAATGTTATGGCTAAGTTGTCTGTTTTCCTTAACAAAACATCTAAGACAATATTCTCTGAAAATGGTCTTTTTACAAATTCTGTCATAAACATATAAATAAACTTCTATGACTATTTGAAACTCTGAAAATAGCTTTAAGGAAATAGGAAGAGAGAGAGAGAGAGAGAGGGATGGTCCACATATTTTGGAGAAGATAAGATTAAAGAGGTAACCTGAAGGCCGCGTCTGACTGGGACCGTAAGGTAAACACAGGTGCGGCGACAGATTGCGAGGTAAGGGGGAGGGAGGGGTGTGATGTATGAGCAGGAGATGCAGGGGGGGGGGAGGGGGCAGGAAAATGATTTAGTTATATAGCAATATACTAGTTTCTAAGTAAGAATCCCATAAGAACTCTTAACAAAACTTGTATGACATTATTTTCATCATAAGAACTTTAACAAACTTGTATGACATTATTTCATCATAAGAATTCCAAATCTATGACTGACAAATTTACCTGAAAAACCCTGGCTCATAAACACGATTTTGAATTTCTCCCATAAGAACTCTTAACAAACTCGTATGACATTATTTCATCATAAGAATTCCTTACTTCTAAAATCTGTGACTGACAAAATTTACCTGAAAAACCCTGGCTCACACGTGGGATATTGGACCTCAAAACCCTGACTCACACGCGTGATTTTGGAACCTGAAAACCCTGACTCACACGCGTGATTTTGGACCTCAAAACCTTGACTCACACAGAACATTTTTTCCCTAGAAAAAAAATTGTTCTGTGCGTTGTCATCCACACTACTCATATCAACAGGCGTCAGACCCAAATATAAAGTAAAAACGAACTTTGAAGAGTTATTTTTTTAACTTTCTGCTTCAATGAAGAAAAACATATGGAATATTGATAAGATTCGTGCCAGATTCATAAATCTAAAACTTTATGCCGTTTTCAACATATATATATATATATATATATATATATATATATATATATGTTCACAATAGTGCGTTTAATATATAATAGTATAGGAGATCATAGCGACAAGCTACGTAATAATTCCTCAGATTTATAGTGATGCTGCCTAGTGAAGCGCTCAGGTGATTATATATATTGGCTTTTTTTCCATTATTACTTGAGGTGATAACTGAATTAATCTCTTGTTTATTAGATAACTGTTACGGCCCTCTCGGGTCGCAATCGGGTTCTTACTCTGATGTTGTTAGAGGAAGGGTATCTGGCCCCAAGCCAGTAGTGGCTTTCAAGGGATGTGATCCGTAACGCAAGTAAAATAAAAGGGGAAGGGAAAGAAAGGCAAAAACTTAATATTATAATTAACACCTTCACCAATAAATATAAATAAGAAGATTACACAAGGGGGGTATAAACACTATTATCTACACGGTTGTCTTCCTCTGAAGACTCTGGATCTTCACGGTGCCAAGCTCTTGGTGCTCTCGTGGCCTCACGACGAATCCTTCGAGAATCTTGAGTCTACCCCGGCCACAGGCCAGCCAAAACACAGTTCCACTGGGGGCACCGTCGTGGAGGCCGTCAACCACAAGTCCAGCAGATAGCTGGCAGGTTCCAAATTAGCGACGCTAGTTAGGCCACTCCATGAGCGATACTAGGGTCGCGCCCTAGTCAGGAGCCTCGTGTGATACCACAGATCACTCTCCTTTCCACAACACCCCAGTGGTTAAGTGTCTCCACCAGTCAGTCCCGGGTATGACAATCCTTCAACTGCCGCTTCACAGGCAGGGTAACACCACAGTGTTCATCCGGGGGGTGACTCACAGCTGCTGCAGTAAACACTTGGTGACGAGACGGCTGCCTTGGGTAGACTGACTCAACTTCCATTACAGCAGTCCCAAGTCGACTCTGTAAGCAGACACGTCATCAATAACAGGGACACACTAAAGCACCTCACTTACAGGCTCAGACCCAAACGCCCACCTATCCACTCCATAGATGGCGTTGTCGTCTGAGCACCACCTCACCAGAGGTCGGCAGCGGCTGTGTTGTGAGCTGAACAGGACTGGAAACTGGCCCTGGTGGCCAGTACACCTCGTCCTCACCAGGTGTCGTCGTCCATTTGGAGGGGGTTTCGGGAGCTGACCCACAGATGGCGTGGTCGTCACTGCTCCAGGCTCGGACGCTGGATTTGGGTCCGTAACAATAACGGATTATCAATGCACGCTCTTGTACGGTCCGTGGCTGTTATTTGTGCTGTTTAATGTTAAAAATTACGCCCCAACGATTCAAGCAATTTGCATATCTTATCCAGAGCTGCAGGGAACCTCCTTGCTAATGTACGTGTTACGAGAGATAAACAATCTCTGGGAAACTGGTTTCATCTTGCTAATTCACTCAGTGCCTGGTATAGAGTGGTAGGTGGTGGTAGGTGACCTGGTGTACAGAATACAGTGTGATTCTAATTCTTCACGATAATCCTTCACTCACAAGATGACTTCTTGTTAAAATACAGAAGTGTTGTACAGAGTGCGTTACATTGGCTGCTGTAACAACAACCCGTCGTCTCAACTAAGGTCACATATTTTACGTTATGACAATCAACGCTACATATCTAACCTACTATGAAAAGCACTAACTTACAAAATCTACCTTTTGTTTTTAAGCCACGGAGTCAATATGTTTGGTGGGTCGCTTGGGTTCGTACATTTCTTGTTAGGTTGGGATGATAGATTTTTTGTATGGAGTGGCAAATCAAGAGAACGTGCTGGGAACAGCAGCATCCTCCCGCCGCACTTCGACCTTTTTTGTCCACGAAATAACCAGATCTTCCATCATGACTGCTAAGTGGTAACACAGAGACCAATGTAACCGTGAGCTTTAGTCAGTTCAGCTCTGATGGCCACAGAGCACAAAGGTTGAGCACATATACTGCATGACATTAAACAGGCAAGTGACGTAATGCAGTCAGGAACAGGTTCAATGACACCATCACAAGTCGATTCCCACTGGATATAGAAGATCACATGACTGTGTACCTTTGCTGCCCAGTATGACATCAGACCTAGACCAGGCGCCATCTTGCATAACTATAATAATGCATTAAAAGACACATCAAACATATCACATTTATTACTCATCTTTATACATCCTAACATAAATTAAGTATTCCCTGGAGGTTCTTCATGCTGGGTGTGGGTGTGACTCCCTGGAGGTTCTTCATGCTGGGTGTGGGTGTGACTACCTGGAGGTTCTTCATGCAGTGTGTGGGTGTGACTCCCTGGAGGTTCTTCGTGCTGGGTGTGGGTGTGACTCCCTGGAGGTTCTTCATGCTGGGTGTGGGTGTGACTCCCTGGAGGTTCTTCATGCTGGGTGTGGGTGTGACTCCCTGGAGGGTCTTCATGCTGGGTGTGGGTGTGACTCCCTGGAGGTTCTTCATGCTGGGTGTGGGTGTGACTCCCTGGAGGTTCTTCATGCTGGGTGTGGGTGTGACTCCCTGGAGGTTCTTCATGCTGGGTGTGGGTGTGACTCCCTGGAGGGTCTTCATGCTGGGTGTGGGTGTGACTCCCTAGAGGGTCTTCATGCTGGGTGTGGGTGTGACTCCCTGGAGGGTCTTCATGCTGGGTGTGGGTATGACTCCTTGGAGGTTCTTCATGCTGGGTGTGGGTATGACTCCCTGGAGGGTCTTCATGCTGGGTGTGGGTATGACTCCCTGGAGGGTCTTCATGCTGGGTGTGGGTATGACTCCCTGGAGGTTCTTCATGCTGGGTGTGGGTATGACTCCCTGGAGGTTCTTCATGCTGGGTGTGGGTATGACTCCCTGGAGGTTCTTCATGCTGGGTGTGGGTATGACTCACTGGAGGGTCTTCATGCTGGGTGTGGGTATGACTCACTGGAGGGTCTTCATGCTGGGTGTGGGTATGACTCCCTGGAGGTCATGCTGGGTGTGGATGAATATGACTCCGGGAAGGCTGAATAATGTTATGATGTTATGAATAATGTACCTGTGTTGTATTGCAGACCATGTGCTAAAAGCGCACAAACTTAGCTGTCTTTATAAGGGTTTAGTTTCATGTCTCAGACCCACTGAATTAACCTATGTAGCCAATTCTTTGCTCTGCCTCTGGACTACTAATTTTCTTTCATAACTTCATCTCCTTAAACATTCCATGCTAGGGATAATAGCTGCTAGTTTATTACCATCAAGTATATCAGCTTAAAATATGGATATCTTTCAGCCGTCGGGCTGAATGATATCCATATTTCCTCTTTCCTTTATCCTGAATATCCATATCCCTGTTTCCATCACGCTCTTGTACTCTGTTGTCCGGATACACAATCGTTCTTGTGTGTATTTCCGGTGTCTCAACATTATCTCAGTCGCCTTGGGAACTGCGAGAATAAGATGCAGCTTCGTCTCTGCTGGCTGGCAGCAGAGACGAAGCGTCCTCTTGAAGTGAGAGTCCGTATAGCACTCTCCACCCAATATGTTACAGTAAGTACTTTCAGTTTAGGAAGATGGGCTGTGTTATCCGGGCTTTGTGCCTGGGGGTAAACTTTGACTCGTGTTGTTAAAAGAAAATCTGAGATTCTGTTTGTCTGCTACTGGTGGAGACTCGAGGTCTTCCTCAGTGAACCTAAGATCAACATCTTGGGGGAAGAAATGTTGGTTTATTCAGAACAATGCTCCGCTCCCTCAAGCTGACGCAGTAGAGAGAGCGAGAGAGAGAGAGAAAGAGCAAGAGAGAGAGAGAGTAAGAGAGAGAGAGAGAGAGAGAGAGAGAGAGAGAGAGAGAGAGAGAGAGAGAGAGAGAGAAAGAGCAAGAGAGAGAGTAAGAGAGAGAGAGAGAGAGAGAGAGAGAGAGAGAGAGAGAGAGAGAGAGAGAGAGAGAGAGAAAGAGCAAGAGAGAGAGTAAGAGAGAGAGAGAGAGAGAGAGAGAGAGAGAGAGAGAGAGAGAGAGAGAGAGAGAGAGAGAGAGAGAGAGAGAGAGCAAGGGAGAGAGATAGAGCAAGGGAGAGAGAGAGAGCAAGGGAGAGAGAGAGAGCAAGGGAGAGAGAGAGAGCAAGGGAGAGAGAGAGCGAGAGCGAGAGAGAGAGAGAGAGAGAGAGAGCGCAAGAATGACCAAGAAGATGGGCAATATGAAGTACTAACGTTGAGGTACTGGGAGTACTCCTCCGAGAGCTTCCACTTTAACCCCCATATGTTAACAGCAGGTCCACCAGGGTCACTATAACCAGACATTATACCACCACACTCTTACTCCACCACAACACCACACTAGTTCACTACACCATCATGCCAGAACTATACCTCCCCGTCTCTATTATGTACCACACTACCACCATATACCAGCACTGCGACACTATACCACCATATACCAGTACTGCCACTCTATACCACCATATACCAGTACTGCCACACTATACCACCATATACCAGTACTGCTACACTATACCACCATATACCAGTACTGCCACACTATACCACCATATACCAGTACTGCTACACTATACCACCATATACCAGTACTGCCACTCTATACCACCATATACCAGTACTGCCACACTATACCACCATATACCAGTACTGCCACACTATACCACCATATACCAGTACTGCCACTCTATACCACCATATACCAGTACTGCCACACTATACCACCATATACCAGTACTGCCACACTATACCACCATATACCAGTACTGCCACACTATACCACCATATACCAGTACTGCCACACTATACCACCATATACCAGTACTGCCACACTATACCACCATATACCAGTACTGCCACACTATACCACCATATACCAGTACTGCCACACTATACCACCATATACCAGTACTGCCACACTATACCACCATATACCAGTACTGCCACACTATACCACCATATACCAGTACTGCCACACTATACCACCATATACCAGTACTGCCACACTATACCACCATATACCAGTACTGCCACACTATACCACCATATACCAGTACTGCCACACTATACCACCATATACCAGTACTGCCACACTATACCACCATATACCAGTACTGCCACACTATACCACCATATACCAGTACTGCCACACTATACCACCATATACCAGTACTGCCACACTATACCACCATATACTACACTATACCACAACACTGTGACCAGCCATCGCCAGTACCCCTCACCAGTACGACTCGTGTGCTACAGAGTACTGGGAGGACCACTTCAAGTGCCGGTACCCCGGGGGTCAACGGACGCCCTACAACGGGGACTACGCCAGCCTGTGTACTGGCCAGGAGAAGCTTACCGAGAAGAACACCCAGTTCGAGGCCCAGCTCCAGTTCGTGTCGGACGCGGTTATGGCGTTTGGTTACGCCTTCAGGTGGGTCCTTTGTCCTTACCAACCAGTACTTGTCAGTGTCCACGGGGAAGTGAGGTATACCTGTATAGTCTGGGAGGTATACCTGTATGGAGTATACCTGGGAATCTGTATACCCCGCCTACCGGCCTTGTAACTCTTGCCTTACAACCTGACTACTCTGACTTGCAAATTCTTTATCGAATTGGGACTTAAAGTTGTGGATGGAGACGGCATCACCAGCTTCCTGTTTTAGAGCATTCCACGTGTTAACGGGGCCCCGTACAGGGTACGAGTACTTAGGTCCTTTTGGCTCATTGGTGCTTCCACCTGTGTCCTCTTGTCCTGCTTTCTCACCATGTGTACTCACCTAGTTGTGCTTGCGGGGGTTGAGCTTCGGCTCTTTGGTCCCACCTCTCAACAGCCAATCAACCGGTGTAGAGATTCCTGAGCCTTTTTGGCTCTATCATATCCATATATGAAACTGTGTATGGAGTCTGCCTCCACATAAGGGGCATAACTGGCCGACCCCTCACAGTGTTCAAGAGAGAACTGGATAAGCACCTCCAAAGGATACCTGATCAACCAGGCTGTGACTCATACGTCAGGCTGCGAGCAGCCGCGTCCAACAGCCTGGTGTATCAGTCCAGCAACCAGGAGGCCTGGTCGACGACCGGGCCGCGGGGACGCTAAGCCCCGGAAGCACCTCAAGGTAACCTCAAGGAAACCACCACATAATTGCCTAATGCATCTGTTAACTGCTCTGAAACTGACAAAGTTCTTTCTAATTTCTCTATCTACCCTATTAATTCCTCTGAGAATTTTATATGTGGTGATTATGTCTCCCCTAACTCTTGTCTTCTAGCAACGTCAAGTTTACTTCCTGTAGTCTCTCCTCATAGCTCATACCGCTCAGCGCAGGTACTAGTCTAGTGGCATTCCTCTAAACCTTCTCCAATTTTGTTTTGTGCTTGACGAGATACAGACTCCATGCTGCACCTGCTTACTCTGGTGGCATACCGCTCAACTTCTCTAACTTTGTTTTGTGTTTAATTAGGTATGGAGTCCAGGCTGGAGTTGCGTACTCCAGGATTGGTTTAACATAAGTGGAATAGGATTCCTTACACAAGTTTCTAAAGGCAGTTCTTACGTTGGCCAATCTAGCATATGCCGCTGATGATATCATTTTGATGTAGCGTCTTGGGACAGGTTTGGTGTGATATCAACCCCCAGATGTTTCTCTCTATTTGGCTTTTGCAGGATTTCACCTTAAAGATGGTACCTTGTGTTCGCCTTCCTGATGTTCTCTCTCTCTCTCTCTCTCTCTCACACACACACACACACACACACAGAAAGACAAACATCCGTAGGACCTCCCTCCCCACAAAGAGACCGATCACCAGTAATATCACTAGATTCACCAAGCATTCAAATCTTCCAACAAACAGCAGAAGGAGCCTCTTTAAGTAGCAGCAGACCCTTAGCCAAGGAGCAGCAGACCCTCAGCCAAGGAGCAGCAGACCCTCAGCCAAGGAGCAGCAGACCCTCATCCAAGCAGCAGCAGCAGCACTGTCCAATTAGCAATAAGATCCCATTCCCACAACAGCACAAGGAGTCCTTCGACCAGCCGTAGGACTCCCATGAGCAGGATAACTTCCCACACCTGGGTTCAGGTCCTCTTCTCGTTATCTTCTTCTTCTTCAGGGACATGCACAAGGAGCTGTGTGGGGGGCGGGCCGGCCTCTGTCACCTCATGGACCCAATCAACGGGGAACAGCTTCTCTTCTACCTCAGAAAGGTGGTCTTTATCGGTGAGTATCTCTTGGTTACTTCTGTGGTCTGGGTCATGGGGGCTATAGTTCACGGGTCTGGGTCATGGGGGCTATAGTTCTGTGGTCTGGGTCATGGGGGCTATAGTTCTGTGGTCTGGGTCATGGGGGCTATAGTTCACGGGTCTGGGTCATGGGGGCTATAGTTCACGGGTCTGGGTCATGGGGGCTATAGTTCACGGGTCTGGGTCATGGGGGCTATAGTTCTGTGGTCTGGGTCATGGGGGCTATAGTTCACGGGTCTGGGTCATGGGGGCTATAGTTCACGGGTCTGGGTCATGGGGGCTATAGTTCACGGGTTTGGGTCATGGGGGCTATAGTTCAGGGGTCACGAAATAACGAAAATTAACACGTGATGAAAAATGTGACAGTGTCAGACTACGGAGGAAGGAATGGAATCCTTCCTTCTGAAGATGTATTATTATACGAAAGTTCTTACGGAAATTCCCGTTTCAATTCTTCCTCGGTAGTCTGACACTGTCACAATTTTCATCACTTGTTAATTTTCGTGATTTACACACACACACATATTTATATATATATATATATATATATATATATATATATATATATATATATATATATATATATATATATATATATATGCAAACAAGCCTGAATGGTCCCCAGGACTATATGCAACTGAAAACTCACACCCCAGATTAGGCATTACCCAGATTAGGTAATCTTGGGCATGCTATGCCCAAGATTACCATCCGAGTGCCGGCGGGGAAGTGGTTCAAATAGCTTCGGCTATCACTTCCTTATGTCTGGTCGTGATGGTCAAGTGGATTAAGGCGTCCTGTACATACCAGTTGCGTTGCTTCTGGCAGTATGGGTTCGAGTCACTTCTGGGGTGTGAGTTTTCAGTTATATATATATATATATATATATATATATAATATACATATATATATATTATATATATATATATATATTTGTATATATATTGGTAGCAGTCTTTCTTGTAAACATATGTTGTTGAATAGGACCGAAAAAGTAAGATTGATAATTCTAACACGAATTTTGTTAATATTTCTTATATTTTTCTTTACTGTCGGTGGTAATGAAAATATCAATTATCCAAAATTATTTTTTTTATTAATGGTCTGACGCTTAGAAGAATTTTCCAAGGGCTTCTTACATTCTCAAAGACGTCTTTACACTACACTTATGAACTACATATATGACACACTCGATGCACTGTGTATGAAACATTTGATTGTTGCTCTTATAGATTCAGCTACTCGAAATAAGTTCCAAGTAGCACGGGCTATGGTGAGCCCGTAACTTACCTGGCACAGGAGCGGGGCAAGTAGCACAGGCTATGGTGAGCCCGTAGTGGACTTACCTGACACGGGAGCGGTGCTCGAAACATTTGAGGTTGTTGTTGTTGTTGTTGTTAAAGATTTAGCTACTCAGGACGAAGTGTCCATGTCGCACGGGCTATGGTGAGCCCGTAATTGAGTTTGGTTATACATGATAACCTTTTTCCTGTTATATTTGGGACTAAGTTTAAAATGGAGGAGAGGACTTCTCCTTTTTCCCTGCTTATTTATCGCTTCTGTTTTAGTGCACTGGTTTTAATCTTGTTTTATTAACATTATCTTGGTGGCGGATGTAGATGCAGAATACTCACTAATGAGTCCCATTCCTCAACAGCTTTTCTAATCATTGTAGTCGCGGTGGAATGTGCATCTAATGCAGCTGCTGTCGTTGGATTAATGTTAAGTTTGATGCGCAGGGGTTCAGTAGCTTCACATTCCAGTAAGTAGTGCAATAGTGGCGCCTTTGCTTCTGTTCCATAGATATGACACTCTTTAACAATTGGGTTCATTATCTCCCAGCAGCACTTGTAACCAAGTCTGAGTCTGTGTATGGCTACTGCAATGTCTCTGGATATCTTTTTGCCAGGCTTGAAAGAGGAGTAACCAGTGGCTTGTTCGTACCATATCGCAGTGGATCTTCCTTCCGCTACTTTGGCTCTGTGGTGACTTTTGATAGTTGAGAATATTTTCTTCTTGATTTGCTCCTTTATCTGTGAGAAACTTGGAGGTATTTGAACCTGTACAACAGGTAGAGCAGTGGCAGTTTTTGCTAGTGAGTCTGCCTTTCCATTACCATCTATGCCAATGTGACTTGATATCCAATTTAGGGTGATTGACAGCCCTCGATTATGGGCTTCTTTTCCTATATGTTGAATTTCTGTGAGGAGTTGTATATTATCTCTGTGCTGACTGGATAACAATGCCTGGAGCGAAGATTTAGAGTCAGTATGAATGATGACATCATGTAAATTATTCTCAATTGTATAGTTTATTGCCTCCTTCAGGCCATATAATTCTGTTTACAATGTTGAGCACCCACTATCCATGCTCCAGTAAGCTTCATGGTTGGTAGTGTAAACTGCTGCCCCAGCAGAACCTTTTTCTTGATCAACTGATCCGTCTGTGAAGATGTGAGTCGTTGTGGGTCTAGAGATAGTTTCCATTTGTTCTATTACTTCCTTGAGCCTCTACGGGTCACATGCTGATTTTTTAACTGGTAATCTTTCAATGATTATCTTTAGATTCGATTCTTCCCATGGAGGAGGCTGTCGAAAATGTTGATATGGTCTATCTTCTCTTTTGTTTTTAATGGTCCATTTCAGGTCCATTTTCTCTAAAACATTGACCACATTATCCATCCATGAGCTTGTTCTATACTGTAGGTTTTTCTGAAAGGATCTCTGTATGCTGTCTTTGGTTGACAGTCTGGCGGTTGTTCCAGTAAGTTTTCCTATTATGGTGGCTATCCTTTGTTTCATCCTGTTTTCTAATGCTGGTAAATTTATTTCCATTCTATGGTTCTCTCTACGCGTCCATATAGGTGCTCCCAGCATTGTTCTCAGAGCATCATTTTGAGACACTTCCAGTTTCTCCCACTGGTTATCACTGGGGGATGTAAGAGCAGGAGCAACATAGTCGATGAGTGACCTAACTGCTTGAACGTAGTACATTTTGAGTACTGGTAGAGATGCACCCTCTCAAAGACTGGTCAGAGAGCGCAAAGCCGAGTTTCTGGTTTTACAGCATTGCCGAAGATATTCAATTTCTTGAGTGAATTTCAACTGGTTGTCTATTATGACTCCTAGGTATGGAAAAGAGGTAACCCACTCAAAAAAAACATTTGACATAATCCTCGCTTTTTATTGGATTTGGGTGAGGAGGGTATTGGGTGAGGTGGGTACATGAGAATGGAAGTAACTACAGAGGGTCTATTGGCCCATGCGGTGCATTGAAGTGGGTAGAATATAGTTGTGCATTAATTGGCTGTTGATTGCTGGTGTTGACTTTTTGTTGTGTAGTGCCTCGCTGATGTCGAGCCGCCTGCTATCGCTGTACCTATCGAAGATTTCTGTGTTGTTTGTTAAGATTTCTCTGGTGATGGTCTGGTTGTGAGAAGAGATTATATGTTCCTTGATGGAGCCCTGTTGCTTATGCATTGTTAGTCCCCTGGAAAGAGACGTTGCTGTTTGGCCTATATACTGAGTTCTTTGGGGCTTACAGTCCCCAAGTGGGCATTTAAAGGCATAGACGACGTTGGTCTCCTTCAAAGCGTTCTGCTTGGTGTCTGGGGAGTTTTTGATGAGTAGATTGGCCGTTTTTATATAATAAATTATCAATTGTATTTTCTGTTTCGAATATATCGTCCAATAGTCGCCTATTGGACGATATATTCGCCCTCAAGAAGCAAAAGAAGGTCACCACTAGACACCTTGCAAGCAGAACTTACTGCTGAAGGAGGAAAGATTCAAGGTAACTACAGAAGCACCATACTGTCCCAAGAAATCAAAGCGGCAGCTAAGAGCCTTCGTGAGAACAAAGAGATAGTCATTAGGAGAGGTGACAAGTCGCCAATGTACGTCATTCTTAGAAAAGACGAATATCTGGCAAAAATGAATCTCATACCCTGACCAAACTAAATTCTAAAGGGTAACGAAGGACAATACAGCCGAATTGAAAACAAAGGTAAACAGATTGATCGAAACTGTGAACGCCAAGAAATCCGGACTCCACCTGCCAAAGTTATATGGGAATACAAACCTGGATATGCCTGTGGAAATGTCAAGACTCACAAGCCTGGAAACCCACTTCGGCCAATCATCAGCCAGATACCCACAACCACATACAGACTGGCTAAGCGACTCGACGGGTTGCTGACTCCTTACGTACCTTGTGCTTTCAGCCTGAAGTCTCCCAAGGAATGTGAGGACTTACTGCGGGGAACACGGGCCACGGGGATTAAGAGCCTCGTTGGATGTGGAGTCACTATTTATCAACGTACTTGTGGACGAAACAATCGGGATGATAGCAGAAAAAGTGTATCATGACCCGGCTTGCTCTACTCTTGACATGCCAGAAAGCATACTGAGGAAACTACTCCAAGCCTGCACTATAGAGGTGCACTTATTGAGCCTAGATGGGCACATGTATAAGCAAGTAGATGGTGTCGCCATGGGTTCTCCCCTAGGTATCCTGTAGGCGAACGGGTTTGTATCTGTCAATTCCTCCAAAGGAATTTGTTGACTTACTGCGGGGCACACGGGCCACAGGGATAAGAGCCTCGTTGGACGTAGAATCACTGTTTACCAACGTACCTGTGGACGAGACAATCGGGATGATAGCCGACAGAGTGTATCGTGATCCGGCCTGTACTCCTCTTGACATACCAGAAAATATTCTAAGGAAACTACTCCAAGCTTGTATTAAAGAGGCACCCTTCTTGAGCCCGGATGGGCACATGTATAAGCAAGTAGATGGGGTCGCCATGGGTTCTCCCCTAGGTGTCCTGTTTGCAAACTTCTACATGGGTACCATCGAGCAAAAAGTCTTAGTCGACATGAACTTGAAACCGGCCATATACTGCAGGTATGTTGACGACATTTTTACACAGGTACCTGATGTCAGACATCTGCAGGAGCTGAAGGAGGCATTTGAGCAGAGGTCCGTGCTGCGTTTCACTTATGAGATGGAAAAGGATGGGAAGCTGCCCTTTCTAGATGTAACAGTCATGGAAAAGAGCGGAGGTTTCCACACTGCAGTCTACACTAAGGAAACGAACATAGGAATGTGCCTAAATGCCAACAGCGACTGCCCAGACAGGTACAAGAGGAGTGTTGTTAACGCTTATGTCGACCGTGCTCTCAGCCACAGCTCAGAATGGAAGCAAGTCGACGAAGAACTCTGTAGGGTAAGGCAGGTCCTAGTCAACAACGGCTTCTCCAATGGTTTCGTCGAAGACATCATAAGAAGGAAAGTGAAACGCCATGCAACCTCTGAAGAGACAACTAACACAACACCTATACCCCCTATTAGACTATTTTACAGGAACTTCTTTTCCACAGCTCATAAAACGGAGGAAAGGGTCCTGAAAGATATTGTTAATAGAAACGTTATCCCTACAGACAAAAATCAGAGGATACAACTGACGATTTACTATAAAACCAGAAAAACGGCCAGCCTACTCATGAGAAACTCTCCAGACACAAAGCAGAACGCTTTAAAAGAGACCAACGTCGTCTATGCCTTCAAATGCCCTCTTGGGGACTGTAAGCTCCAAAAAACCCAGTATATAGGCAAGACAACAACATCTCTTTCTAGGCGTTTAACGATGCATAAGCAACAGGGCTCCATTAAGGAACATATAATCTCTTCCCACAACCAAACCATCGCCAGAGAAATCCTAGTAAACAACACAGAAATCATCGATAGATACAGCGATAGCAGGCGGCTTGACGTCTGCGAGGCACTACACATCAAGAAGTCAACACCAGCAATCAACAGACAATTAATGCACAACTATATTCTACCCACCTCAAGACTCCGCTCCAATATAGAAGCATCAAGAAATATGGACCAATAGGCTTTCTACAATCACTTCCATTCAATACCCATTGTTTCGTGTTCTGTCTTGTGTTTAGGAATTTAATACCCTATTAATACCACCTCACCCCATCCACCTCACTCAAATGTAGATATAAACAAATCGAAGATGTGTAAGTTCTATTTAGTTGTGTATGTGTAAACTAAAGTCTTTGAAAATGTAATAAGTTTTACGAAACGTGCTCAAGTGTCGCGTCAGACTAGAAATATAAATGAATTTTGGAGAATTGATTTTTTAATTACCACCAACAGTGAAAAGAAACGTACGAAAGATCGAGAAAATTCGTGTTAGAATTATTAATCTTACTTTTTCGGTCATATTTAATAATATATGTGTACAGGAAAGACTGCTACCAAAATATACTAATATTATATATATATATATATATATATATATATATATATATATATATATATATATATATATATATATATATATATATATATATATATATATATATAATTTATTTATATTACTCATATATGTGAACCATTTAATGCGTTTCGAAAAGTTGTTATTTCTGCGTTTTTGTGTCAATACACACAGTAATCAAAGTAATATATTGTCCTATTTTTATTACATAATATTTAATACTTAAAATAATATGATGGTCATAATTTGTGTCGTCACAGGAAGTAGTGACGTCACAAATCAGTGACGTCATGGGCCACATTGAGGTAACCACCCACAATGTTGCCACAAGATGTATATATGTGTATATCTGTCATGTGACCTGCCATAGACAGTCATTACCCCGTCCACTTGACCTGACGCCCCGGCCCGTCTCTTTCGTCCACAGGTCTGAGCGGGGACAGGTTCAAGTTCGACAGGCAGGGAGACGGGCCAGCGCGCTACAATATCATTCACTTCAAGCAGGTGATGCGAGGCCGATATGATTGGGTGACCGTCGGCCAGTACGTCGAGGGCGAGCTCAAACTCAACATGAGCGGTGAGTGGGCTCAACCTGAGGTATGGGGAGGAGTGGGCTCAACCTGAGGTATGGGGAGGAGTGGGCTCAACCTGAGGTATGGGGAGGAGTGGGCTCAACCTGAGGTATGGGGAGGAGTGGGCTCAACCTGAGGTATGGGGAGGAGTGGGCTCAACCTGAGGTATGGGGAGGAGTGGGCTCAACCTGAGGTATGGGGAGGAGTGGGCTCAACCTGAGGTATGGGGAGGAGTGGGCTCAACCTGAGGTATGGGGAGGAGTGGGCTCAACCTGAGGTATGGAGAGGAGTGGGCTCAACCTGAGGTATGGGGATGAGTGGGCTCAACCTGAGGTATGGGGAGGAGTGGGCTCAACCTGAGGTATGGGGAGGAGTGGGCTCAACCTGAGGTATGGGGAGGAGTGGGCTCAACCTGAGGTATGGAGAGGAGTGGGCTCAACCTGAGGTATGGGGAGGAGTGGGCTCAACCTGAGGTATGGGGAGGAGTGGGCTCAACCTGAGGTATGGGGAGGAGTGGGCTCAACCTGAGGTATGGGGAGGAGTGGGCTCAACCTGAAGTATGGGGAAGAGTGGGCTCAACCTGAGGTATGGGGAAGAGTGGGCTCAACCTGAGGTATGGGGAAGAGTGGGCTCAACCTGAGGTATGGGGAGGAGTGGGCTCAACCTGAGGTATGGGGAGGAGTGGGCTCAACCTGAGGTATGGGGAGGAGTGGGCTCAACCTGAGGTATGGGGAGGAGTGGGCTCAACCTGAGGTATGGGGAGGAGTGGGCTCAACCTGAGGTATGGGGAGGAGTGGGCTCAACCTGAGGTATGGGGAGGAGTGGGCTCAACCTGAGGTATGGGGAGGAGTGGGCTGAACCTGAGGTATGGAGAGTGGGCTCAACCTGCGGTATGGAGAGTGGGCTCAACCTGAGGTATGGGGAGTGGGCTCAACCTGAGGTATGGGGAGTGGGCTCAACCTGAGGTATGGGGAGTGGGCTCAACCTGAGGTATTGGGGGTGGGCTCAACCTGAGGTATTAGGGAGTGGGCTCAACCTGAGGTATGGGGAGTGGGCTCAACCTGAGGTATCGGGAGTGGGCTCAACCTGAGATATGGGGAGTGGGCTCAACCTGAGGTATGGAGGAGTGGGCTCAACCTGAGGTATGGGGAGTGGGCTCAACCTGAGGTATGGCGAGGAGTGGGCTCAACCTGAGGTATGGAAAGTGGGCTCAACCTGAGGCATGGGGAGGAGTGGGCTCATCCTGAGGTATGGGGTGTGGGCTCAACCTGAGGTATGGGAAGTGGGCTCAACCTGAGGTATGGGGAGTGGGCTCAACCTGAGGTATGGGGAGTGGGCTCAACCTGAGGTATGGCGAGGAGTGGGCTCATATTCAAGCACCAGGATATATGCTCATAGTTAGGAGACAGGAAGCACATGAGCCCCTGAGACATTGAGCACATGAGCGCCTGAGAGTGAGCACATGAGCGCCTGAGAGTGAGCACATGAGCGCCTGAGACAGTCAGTGCGCAAGAAAGTGAGTTCAATAAAGTGACCACCATTCCAGAGACCCCAAGTTTAAAACTTAGTTGACAGGGCTACACCTTGGCTCTCAAAGTTAGAGAGTTGAGAGAAAGTTTTTATTGAACATCTATCACATCTTTTTCCGGCAGTATATTTCATTTTCCTTCCACCAGGCTGATCTCTTAAGAGCGCGCTCACTGTCTCAAACTATGTCAATATGAGCAGGAAATCCATTATCTTTCTGAAAGAGTATTAAACCTCATGAAATTTAAGCCTTTATATCTATACTATAAGAGAGAAAGTTTGTTCAGAGTTGGAGGTCAGACGCTTCGGGCCAGACTCATCCAAATTGGCAGAGGGAATGGTCTGGTGCTCTGGATGAACATAGGCTGGTCGGGACCAATAATGTACAGTTGGTACATTACGGGTCCCTAATATTATAATATTCTACACGAACTTTTTCTCGACGTCCCATAAAACTGAAGAGAGGGTCCAAAAAATATTATTGACAGAAATGTGACCCTTACTGACACAACCGGAAGAGTGAATTAATAAAAAGCTACAAGAGCAACTATATTGGCGACTTGCTCATGAAGAACTCTCCTGACACCACACCTCCTTGAGAGAGACTAATGTCTTCTATGCCTTCACACGCCCACTTGGGGACTATCAGCCCCAACGAACTCAATATATAGGCAAGACAACAACATCCCTTTCAAGACGGTGATCAGTGCACAAGCAGCAAGGCCATATTAAGAACATATAGTCTATACATAACCAGATCATCACAAGATATATCCTCACAAACACCAAAATAATCGACAAATACAGTGACAACACAAAACGAGGGCGACCCATCAAGCATGGGCCATGTATCAACACTCAACTACCACCACATTACACTCTGCCAAATACCACAACATGACGGAACACGCATCATACTGCACCAACCATCATGTAAACACCAGAGTGACATGATACAATGGACCTGTAAATAAGGTGCTTCACCTTATCCCCTTCACCTCGTCACCTTCACCTCATCCTCGGGTATATATCATGCAACAAGATACATATTAACAAGGTATTAACGAGACAAATGTGTATCAATGATCCTACTCAAATTGCCCTTTAGCTGATCAATCAAAAATGGATCTAAATTATACAAGCCACTGATAATGTACAAATTACACGATTTTGTAATTCTGTATTATTGCAGATTCAATTATGTTCCTATTGAAAGTAATTTTTACAATTCGTTATTGAAGAAGCCATCTCCCAATCAATTTGGTGAGAATTTTCAGACAAATGAACAAAGCATTAGACAATTGGCCGTGTCTTACAGAGTATTTATGTTGCGAAATTCGAAATTTCCAATCTTTTATATGTGTTCTCAACATAGAATCTATTACAATCTTTACCAAGTATTTTATAAATGACTCAATTATCACTACGAGGACTGTTTCTAACTAATAGTTTTCTAACAGTATTTTCGTAATTAAACATTACTGTATATCAAAAAGTTTTAAGGGCTTGATAATATTTTCAAACCCAGAATAATATGGTTAACAGAATACATTCTTTGAGCGAATTTTCACATTACATATATTATTATAATATGTATAACGTGCTTTGCTACGGCAAACTTCCCAAAAACTCATTGGATATCAAAGCTTGAGACCAATAGAATCAATATTCTTAAACTCTTCATCTAAGAGTTCTGGACTAACAATCCGAAGAGCTCTTAGATACATAGATGAAAAAGTTGATTGTTTCACATTGTATCTATGTCCTGAGAAATAATGAACATGATAAATTATTCGTAGGCTTTCTGTAAACACTAAACCTTAGTGAAAAATCTTCCCTATGAATAAGTATATATATGAATAGCAAACATTTATCAATTTCAGGCTCAATAGTAAACTATATAGAGGTTACAATCATTAAGTTTAGCTACAAATTCGTCTGTGTTTGCATTTGTAGACCACACACACACACACACACAATATCAACAACGTATCTAAACCATGGAATGATTCCAGGGGTAATTTTTTAAACAAAATTCTTTTCTAAGAGTTCCATGTACAAGTTTGAAAGCAATGTCGATAAAGGACTCCCCATTGTCATTGCAAAAGTCTGTAAATAATAGAATGTCATCAACATTATTAAAGGTAAATTTTTATTCTTTTCTACACAGCTTAACGAGATTGACAACAATATCAGCAGAAAGAGGTAAAACATGATTCATTAATTCATGAGCAAGGTAATCAAGAATATTATCAGCTGACACCTTTGTTAACAAAGAACAAATGTCATAACTGATTAACTTGACATCAGGAGTGATTGGAACACTATTCAATTTGTTAACTAATTGTTACATACTTCAGTCACGTTATTGTGACTCATCGCCTGCGTTGGTAACTATTTCAATAAAATTGGTCAAATAAGAAGAGGAAATAGTTCCTAACAATGGAGACAAGATTTTGGTAAGCCATTTAGAAAGCTTGTAAGAAATGGATCCCACAGAACTGATGATAGGCCTCATGGAACTGTTAGGCTTACGAGTCTTGACAAGTCCATAGAGATATGGTAATGAAGGTGATGAGGTACTAAATTGATTAAGAAGATCTTTATATTTACAGAACAACTTCCTCAAGCTGCTATTGAAGAACTTGATAATGTCCTCAAGAGGATTTTTCCCGAGTTTAGTGTATGATGAAGAATCTTGGAGATTATTCATGTTGTAAATATATTCCTCCTTGTTTAGATTAACAACAGTGCTGGATTTATCAGCCTTTGTTATATGAAGGAGGAGTCGGCTCTTAATGCCTGTAAGCCTAGACTGAACCTTTCAGGGAAATCAGGCAGACACAGCTAATGGCGATGACTAATGTGCCACGAGACACAGGGAGGAGGGGAGGAAGAGGAGAGGAGGATGAGGAGAAGGAGGAGGAAGAGGAGAGAGAGGGAAGGAGGGAGGGGAAAAAGTGGAGGAGGGAGAGATGGAGGAGGAGGAGGAGGAGGAGGAGGAGGAGGAGGAGGAAGAGGGTGGCAATAAGGAGCGGTGAAGGGGTAGAGGACATGAGCAGGGAGGAGTAGGGAAGGGGGGACTGTGGGGAGGTGGTCAGGGTGAGGGGGGAGTGGGAGGAGGTAAAGGAGAGGGAGGGAAGTATCAGGGAAGAGAGGAAGTGTCAGGGGGGAGAGGAAGTGTCAGGGAGGAGAGGAAGTGTCAGGGGGGAGAGGAAGTGTCAGGGAGGAGAGGAAGTGTCAGGGGGGAGAGGAAGTGTCAGGGGGGAGAGGAAGTGTCAGGGAGGAGAGGAAGTGTCAGGGAGGAGAGGAAGTGTCAGGGAGGAGAGGAAGTGTCAGGGAGGCGAGGAAGTGTCAGGGAGGAGAGGAAGTGTCAGGGAGGAGAGGAAGTGTCAGGGAGGAGAGGAAGTGTCAGGGAGGAGAAGTGTCAGGGAGGAGAGGAAGTGTCAGGGAGGAGAGGAAGTGTCAGGGAGGAGAGGAAGTGTCAGGGAGGAGAGGAAGTGTCAGGGAGGAGAGGAAGTGTCAGGGGGGAGAGGAATTGTCAGGGGGGAGAGGAAGTGTCAGGGAGGAGAGGAAGTGTCAGGGAGGAGAGGAAGTGTCAGGGAGGAGAGGAAGTGTCAGGGAGGAGAGGAAGTGTCAGGGAGGCGAGGAAGTGTCAGGGAGGCGAGGAAGTGTCAGGGAGGAGAGGAAGTGTCAGGGAGGAGAGGAAGTGTCAGGGAGGAGAGGAAGTGTCAGGGAGGAGAGGAAGTGTCAGGGAGGAGAGGAAGTGTCAGGGAGGAGAGGAAGTGTCAGGGAGGAGAGGAAGTGTCAGGGAGGAGAGGAAGTGTCAGGGAGGAGAGGAAGTGTCAGGGAGGAGAGGAAGTGTTAGGGAGGAGAGGAAGTGTCAGGGAGGAGAGGAAGTGTCAGGGAGGAGAGGAAGTGTCAGGGAGGAGAGGACGTGTCACGGAGGAGAGGACGTGTCAGGGAGGAGAGGAAGTGTCAGGGAGGAGAGGAAGTGTCAGGGAGGAGAGGAAGTGTCAGGGAGGAGAGGAAGTGTCAGGGAGGAGAGGAAGTGTCAGGGAGGAGAGGAAGTGTCAGGGAGGAGAAGTGTCAGGGGGGAGAGGAAGTGTCAGGGGGGAGAGGAAGTGTCAGGGAGGAGAGGAAGTGTCAGGGAGGAGAGGATGTGTCAGGGAGGAGAGGAAGTGTCAGGGAGGAGAGGAAGTGTCAGGGAGGAGAGGAAGTGTCAGGGAGGAGAGGAAGTGTCAGGGAGGAGAGGAAGTGTCAGGGAGGAGAGGAAGTGTCAGGGAGGAGAGGAAGTGTCAGGGAGGAGAGGAAGTGTCAGGGAGGAGAGGAAGTGTCAGGGAGGAGAGGAAGTGTCAGGAGGAGAGGAAGTGTCAGGGAGGAGAGAACCCCTGGCCGGAGAGGTGTAAAGGGACAGGGCAGACATAAGGGGGAGCGGGAAGAATGTGGTCAACGAAGGGTGGAGTAAAATGAAACGAAAAGGTACAAAGAGGGAAAAAAAAAGATTCGTGCCAAAGAAGACGGAGAGGGACGGGGGAGGGACGGGGTAGGGGGAGGGACGGAGGAGGGGGGGAGGGTGAGGGGGTGGGATGGGAGAGAGGGGGGACCAACTCATGGGGGGAGGGGAGGGGACCAACCCATGGGGGGAGGGGGGCATATGATAATGTTGTAGAGAAATATGCAAATATGGCACAAAGAGAGTTATGAAAACATAGTGAAAATTCTTAAAGGTGAAAGAGTGAGTGAGAGGCGGCCTATATGACGGTATGGCCTTTATACGTGCACCTGTGCCCGGAGAGGTACCGAGCACAGGCCCCACCTGTGCCCGTAGAGGTACCGAGCACAGGCCCCACCTGTGCCCGGAGAGGTACCGAGCACAGGCCCCACCTGTGCCCGGAGAGGTACCGAGCACAGGCCCCACCTGTGCCCGGAGAGGTACCGAGCACAGGCCCCACCTGTGCCCGGAGAGGTACCGAGCACAGGCCCCACCTGTGCCCGGAGAGGTACCGAGCACAGGCCCCACCTGTGCCCGGAGAGGTACCGAGCACAGCCCCACCTGTGCCCGGAGAGGTACCGAGCACAGGCCCCACCTGTGCCCGGAGAGGTACCGAGCACAGGCCCCACCTGTGCCCGGAGAGGTACCGAGCACAGGCCCCACCTGTGCCCGGAGAGGTACCGAGCACAGGCCCCACCTGTGCCCGGAGAGGTACCGAGCACAGGCCCCACCTGTGCCCGGAGAGGTACCGAGCACAGGCCCCACCTGTGCCCGGAGAGGTACCGAGCACAGGCCCACCTGTGCCCGGAGAGAGGGCTTGGTTTTGGCTGTGTTTGCATGCCTAATTGGTCTTTCTATTGGAATGTTTTTATATCCAAAACGTTACTAAATACCGAGGCGTCAAATAACGCCTCGGTATTCATATTTTTCTCTGTATTTTTCTCGATATATTTTTTCTCTGTAGAAAAAAAGCTATTGAAATTGTTACACACACACGCGCGCGTGTGTGTGTGTATGTGTAACATGTTATAATCATATCAAGAGGATAACATCAGCGGCATATGCCAGGTTGGCCAACATAAGAACGGCCTTTGGAAACTTGAGTAAGGACTCTTTCAGAACATTACATACCACATATGTCAGACCAGACTTGGAGTATGTGGCTCCAGCATGGAGTCCATATCTATTCAAGCATAAGACTAAACTGGAAAAGGTTCAAAGGTTTGCCACCAGACTAGTAATCGACCTGAGGGGTATGAGCTACGAGGAGAGACTACGGAAATTAACCCTCACGTCACTGGGAGACAGAAGAGTTAGAGGGGACATGATCACCACATACAAGATTCTCAGAGGAATCGATATGGTAGATAAGGACAGACTATGTAACACAAGGGCCACACACACTAGGGGACACAGGTGGAAATTGAGTGCCCAAATGAGCCATAGAGACGTTAGAAAGATTTTTTTCGGTGTCAGAGTAGTAGACAAATGGAATGCATTAGGAAGTGATGTGGTGGAGGCTGACTCCATACACAGCTTTAAGTGTAGATATGATAGAGCCCAATAGGCTCAGGAACCTGTACACCTGTTGATTGACGGTTGAGAGGCGGGACCAAAGAGCCAGAGCTCAACCCCGGCAAGCACAACTAGGTGAGTGTACACACACAACGAAGCAGCCCGTCACAGCTGTCTAACTCTCAGGTAAGTATTTATTGCTAGGTGAACAGAGCATGAGGGTTAAAGAAACTCTGCCCCTCTGTTTTCGTTATCCCGTTTCCTGGGATCGAACCCCGTACCACAGGACTACGTATCCAGCGTGCTGTCCACTCAGCCTCCAGCGCCCATTTTTTTTTTTTTTTTTGTGTGTGTGTGTGTGTGTGTGTGTGGGTAAGAAATATGTAGTAGATATTATACTAGAAAATAGAATGGTTAAAAAGCCGGGGTCCAGGAGCTAATAGCTCGATTCTATCGACACAAATAGTAAACACACACACACAAACACATACACAGGGGCCTCGCAGCTGAGTGGACAACGCTCGGGGGGGTCGTAGTCCTAATGGCCCGGGTCCAATTCCCGGTGGAGGCGGAAACAAATGGGCAGAGTTTCTTTCCCCCCTGATGCATCTGTTCACCTAGCAGTATACAGTTACCTGGGAGTTAGACAGCTGCTACGGGCTGCTTCCTGGAGTGTGTGTTAGAGATAAATATATGTAGTAAATATATTAGAGGGAAATAGATTGGTTAGAAAAGCGAGGTCCTTACACTGGAAGCATCCTCACCCGCCTGGATGCCCACTGGAAGCATCCTCACCCGCCTGGATGACCACTGAAAGCATCCTCACCCGCCTGGATGTCCACTGGAAGCATCCTCACCCGCCTGGATGCCCACTAGAAGCATCCTCACCCGCCTGGATGCCCACTAGAAGCATCCTCACACGCCTGGATGTCCACTGGAAGCATCCTCACCCGCCTGGATGACCACTGAAAGCATCCTCACCCGCCTGGATGCCCAGTGGAAACATTGTGAACTATAAATTAGTTTAGGTTGTCGAGGCATGAAGGCCAGAGTCATTATAGACAGTGATAGTCAACTTGCCACGTCCTAAATATGTAACATGTTTTACACCCTTGTTGTGCAGTCAACACCTCCCTCTCCCTCTCTCCCAGCTGTGTCTCCCCCTGTCCCTAGCTCTGTCTCTCCCCCTCCCCAGCTCTGTCTCCCCCACCTCAGGTCTGTCTCTCTCCCCCTCCTCAGCTCTGTCTCTCCCCCACCTCAGCTCTGTCTCTCCCACACCTCAGCTCTGTCTCTCCCCCTCCCCAGCTCTGTCTCTCCTCCTCCCCAGCTCTGTCTCTCCCCCTCCCCAGCTCTGTCTCCCCCACCTCAGCTCTGTCTCTCCCCCACCTCAGCTCTGTCTCTCCCCCTCCCCAGCTCTGTCTCTCCCCCTCCCCAGCTCTGTCTCTCCCCCTCCCCAGCTCTGTCTCTCCCCCTCCCCAGCTCTGTCTCTCCCCCTCCCCAGCTCTGTCTCTCCCCCTCCCCAGCTCTGTCTCTCCCCCTCCCCAGCTCTGTCTCTCCCCCTCCCCAGCTCTGTCTCTCCCCCTCCCCAGCTCTGTCTCTCCCCCTCCCCAGCTCTGTCTCTCCCCCTCCCCAGCTCTGTCTCCCCCTCCTCAGCTCTGTCTCTCCCCCACCTCAGCTCTGTCTCTCCCCCTCCTCAGCTCTGTCTCTCCCCCTCCTCAGCTCTGTCTCTCCCCCACCTCAGCTCTGTCTCTCCCCCTCCCCAGCTCTGTCTCCCCCACCTCAGCTCTGTCTCTCCCCCACCTCAGCTCTGTCTCCCCCTCCTCAGCTCTGTCTCTCCCCCTCCTCAGCTCTGTCTCTCCCGCTCCTCAGCTCTGTCTCTCCCGCTCCTCAGCTCTGTCTCTCCCCCTCCCCAGCTCCGTCTCTCCCCCTCCCCAGCTCTGTCTCCCCCTCCTCAGCTCTGTCTCTTCCCCACCTCAGCTCTGTCTCTCCCCCTCCCCAGCTCCGTCTCTCCCCCTCCCCAGCTCTGTCTCCCCCTCCTCAGCTCTGTCTCTCCCCCACCTCAGCTCTGTCTCTCCCCCTCCCCAGCTCTGTCTCCCCCACCTCAGCTCTGTCTCTCCCCCTCCTCAGCTCTGTCTCCCCCTCCTCAGCTCTGTCTCTCCCCCTCCCCAGCTCTGTCTCCCCCACCTCAGCTCTGTCTCTCCCCCTCCCCAGCTCTGTCTCCCCCACCTCAGCTCTGTCTCTCCCCCTCCTCAGCTCTGTCTCCCCCACCTCAGCTCTGTCTCTCCCCCTCCTCAGCTCTGTCTCCCCCTCCTCAGCTCTGTCTCTCCCCCTCCCCAGCTCTGTCTCCCCCACCTCCGCTCTGTCTCTCCCCCTCCCCAGCTCTGTCTCCCCCACCTCAGCTCTGTCTCTCCCCCTCCTCAGCTCTGTCTCCCCCTCCTCAGCTCTGTCTCTCCCCCTCCCCATCTCTGTCTCCCCCACCTCAGCTCTGTCTCTCCCCCTCCCCAGCTCTGTCTCCCCCACCTCAGCTCTGTCTCTCCCCCTCCCCAGCTCTGTCTCCCCCACCTCAGCTCTGTCTCCCCCACCTCAGCTCTGTCTCTCCCCCTCCCCAGCTCTGTCTCCCCCACCTCAGCTCTGTCTCTCCCCCACCTCAGCTCTGTCTCTCCCCCTCCTCAGCTCTGTCTCTCCCCCACCCCAGCTCTGTCTCTCCCCCACCTCAGCTCTGTCTCTCCCCCACCTCAGCTCTGTCTCTCCCCCTCCTTAGCTCTGTCTCTCCCCCTCCCCAGCTCTGTCTCTCCCCCACCTCAGCTCTGTCTCTCCCCCACCTCAGCTCTGTCTCTCCCCCACCTCAGCTCTGTCTCTCCCCCTCCCCAGCTCTGTCTCTCCCCCACCTCAGCTCTGTCTCTCCCCCACCTCAGCTCTGTCTCTCCCCCTCCCCAGCTCTGTCTCTCCCCCACCTCAGCTCTGTCTCTCCCCCTCCCCAGCTCTGTCTCTCCCCCACCCCAGCTCTGTCTCTCCCCCACCTCAGCTCTGTCTCTCCCCCACCTCAGCTCTGTCTCTCCCCCACCTCAGCTCTGTCACTCCCCCACCTCAGCTCTGTCTCTCCCCCACCTCAGCTCTGTCTCTCCCCCACCTCAGCTCTGTCTCTCCCCCTCCCCAGCTCTGTCTCTCCCCCACCTCAGCTCTGTCTCTCCCCCACCTCAGCTCTGTCTCTCCCCCTCCCCAGCTCTGTCTCTCCCCCACCTCAGCTCTGTCTCTCCCACACCTCAGCTCTGTCTCTCCCCCACCTCAGCTCTGTCTCTCCCCCTCCCCAGCTCTGTCTCTCCCCCTCCCCAGCTCTGTCTCCCCCTCCTCAGCTCTGTCTCTCCCCCACCTCAGCTCTGTCTCTCCCCCTCCCCAGCTCTGTCTCCCCCTCCTCAGCTCTGTCTCCCCCACCTCAGCTCTGTCTCTCCCCCTCCTCAGCTCTGCAGTTCAAGTTGAGAGACCCATCACCGCCCTCCAGCGTGTGTTCTTTACCTTGTCTTACTGGTCAAGCCAAGAAGTACGTCGAGGGTGAATCTTGCTGCTGGCACTGTTTCAACTGTTCCACCTACCAGGTGAGGCACTGTTTCAACTGTTCCACCTACCAGGTGAGGCACTGTTTCAACTGTTCCACCTACCAGGTGAGGCACTGTTTCAACTGTTCCACCTACCAGGTGAGGCACTGTTTCAACTGTTCCACCTACCAGGTGAGGCACTGTTTCAACTGTTCCACCTACCAGGTGAGGCACTGTTTCAACTGTTCCACCTACCAGGTGAGGCACTGTTTCAACTGTTCCACCTACCAGGTGAGGCACTGTTTCAACTGTTCCACCTACCAGGTGAGGCACTGTTTCAACTGTTCCACCTACCAGGTGAGGCACTGTTTCAACTGTTCCACCTACCAGGTGAGGCACTGTTTCAACTGTTCCACCTACCAGGTGAGGCACTGTTTCAACTGTTCCACCTACCAGGTGAGGCACTGTTTCAACTGTTCCACCTACCAGGTGAGGCACTGTTTCAACTGTTCCACCTACCAGGTGAGGCACTGTTTCATCTGTTCCACCTACCAGGTGAGGCACTGTTTCAACTGCTCCACCTACCAGGTGAGGCACTGTTTCAACTGTTCCACCTACCAGGTGAGGCACTGTTTCAACTGCTCCACCTACCAGGTGAGGCACTGTTTTAACTGTTTCACCTACCAGGTGAGGCACTGTTTCAACTGCTCCACCTACCAGGTGAGGCACTGTTTCAACTGCTCCACCTACCAGGTGAGGCACTGTTTCAACTGCTCCACCTACCAGGTGAGGCACTGTTTCAACTGTTCCACCTACCAGGTGAGGCACTGTTTCAACTGTTCCACCTACCAGGTGAGGCACTGTTTCAACTGCTCCACCTACCAGGTGAGGCACTGTTTCAACTGCTCCACCTACCAGGTGAGGCACTGTTTCAACTGCTCCACCTACCAGGTGAGGCACTGTTTCAACTGCTCCACCTACCAGGTGAGGCACTGTTTCAACTGTTCCACCTACCAGGTGAGGCACTGTTTCAACTGTTCCACCTACCAGGTGAGGCACTGTTTCAACTGTTCCACCTACCAGGTGAGGCACTGTTTCAACTGTTCCACCTACCAGGTGAGGCACTGTTTCAACTGTTCCACCTACCAGGTGAGGCACTGTTTCAACTGTTCCACCTACCAGGTGAGGCACTGTTTCAACTGTTCCACCTACCAAGTGAGGCACTGTTTCAACTGTTCCACCTACCAGGTGAGGCACTGTTTCAACTGTTCCACCTACCAGGTGAGGCACTGTTTCAACTGTTCCACCTACCAGGTGAGGCACTGTTTCAACTGTTCCACCTACCAGGTGAGGCACTGTTTCAACTGTTCCACCTACCAGGTGAGGCACTGTTTCAACTGTTCCACCTACCAGGTGAGGCACTGTTTCAACTGTTCCACCTACCAGGTGAGGCACTGTTTCAACTGTTCCACCTACCAGGTGAGGCACTGTTTCAAAAGTTCCACCTACCAGGTGAGGCACTGTTTCATCTGTTCCACCTACCAGGTGAGGCACTGTTTCAACTGTTCCACCTACCAGGTGAGGCACTGTTTCAAAAGTTCCACCTACCAGGTGAGGCACTGTTTCATCTGTTCCACCTACCAGGTGAGGCACTGTTTCAACTGTTCCACCTACCAGGTGAGGCACTGTTTCAACTGTTCCACCTACCAGGTGAGGCACTGTTTCAAAAGTTCCACCTACCAGGTGAGGCACTGTTTCATCTGTTCCACCTACCAGGTGAGGCACTGTTTCAACTGTTCCACCTACCAGGTGAGGCACTGTTTCAAAAGTTCCACCTACCAGGTGAGGCACTGTTTCATCTGTTCCACCTACCAGGTGAGGCACTGTTTCAACTGTTCCACCTACCAGGTGAGGCACTGTTTCATCTGTTCCACCTACCAGGTGAGGCACTGTTTCATCTGTTCCACCTACCAGGTGAGGCACTGTTTCATCTGTTCCACCTACCAGGTGAGGCACTGTTTCATCTGTTCCACCTACCAGGTGAGGCACTGTTTCAACTGTTCCACCTACCAGGTGAGGCACTGTTTCAACTGTTCCACCTACCAGGTGAGGCACTGTTTCAACTGCTCCACCTACCAGGTGAGGCACTGTTTCAACTGCTCCACCTACCAGGTGAGGCACTGTTTCAACTGCTCCACCTACCAGGTGAGGCACTGTTTCAACTGCTCCACCTACCAGGTGAGGCACTGTTTCAACTGCTCCACCTACCAGGTGAGGCACTGTTTCAACTGCTCCACCTACCAGGTGAGGCACTGTTTCAACTGCTCCACCTACCAGGTGAGGCACTGTTTCAACTGCTCCACCTACCAGGTGAGGCACTGTTTCAACTGTTCCACCTACCAGGTGAGGCACTGTTTCAACTGTTCCACCTACCAGGTGAGGCACTGTTTCAACTGTTCCACCTACCAGGTGAGGCCCTGTTTCAACTGTTCCACCTACCAGGTGGGGCCCTGTTTCAACTGTTCCACCCACCAGGTGAGGCCCTGTTTCAACTGTTCCACCCACCAGGTGAGGCACTGTTTCAACTGTTCCACCCACCAGGTGAGGCACTGTTTCAACTGTTCCACCCACCAGGTGAGGCACTGTTTCAACTGTTCCACCTACCAGGTGAGGCACTGTTTCAACTGTTCCACCTACCAGGTGAGGCATTGTTTCAACTGTACCACCCACCAGGTGAGGCACTGTTTCAACTGTTCCACCTACCAGGTGAGGCACTGTTTCAACTGTTCCACCTACCGGTGAGGCACTGTTTCAACTGTTCCACCTACCAGGTGAGGCACTGTTTCAACTGTTCCACCTACCAGGTGAGGCACTGTTTCAACTGTTCCACCTACCAGGTGAGGCACTGTTTCAACTGTTCCACCTACCAGGTGAGGCACTGTTTCAACTGTTCCACCTACCAGGTGAGGCACTGTTTCAACTGTTCCACCTACCAGGTGAGGCACTGTTTCAACTGTTCCACCTACCAGGTGAGGCACTGTTTCAACTGTTCCACCTACCAGGTGAGGCACTGTGTCAACTGTTCCACCTACCAGGTGAGGCACTGTTTCAACTGTTCCACCTACCAGGTGAGGCACTGTTTCAACTGTTCCACCTACCAGGTGAGGCACTGTTTCAACTGTTCCACCTACCAGGTGAGGCACTGTTTCAACTGTTCCAAAAGAAAAATAGTCACAGCTTCAACTGCTCCAATAACCAAGAATTACCAAATTAACTTAATACATCCCTCCATATTAGATAATACAGTACCTGATTCATGCTCCAGTTTTAAAATAATGCATTACAATCCATTACCAGAAATGGCTCTATTTAGGCCAGGAATTATATATTCTCCATTTGACAATCTATTAGATTAATAATAATAATATAGGATGTAAATGATTTGATAATGTTCCTAATGTAACAAAATTTTACTTTTACCACGTAAAGCTGCTTGTGTGCCGACTACGACACAAAATATAATGTTATCCTTCTCTTCCTAAATATACAAAAGCAAGATAACAGGTTCTGGCAATATTTTTAGGAGTAATGTTGTGTTGTTTACAGATCGTGAACCCTCTGGATGAGACCCAGTGTTTGACCTGCTCCTGGGGCACGCTCCCGTCACCCGACCACCTGCACTGTAATCCCATACCTGAGGTGCGTGCGTGCGTGCGTGCGCTCTTTGTGTGAGAGAGAGAGAGAGAGAGAGAGAGAGAGAGAGAGAGAGAGAGAGAGAGAGAGAGAGAGAGAGAGAGAGAGAGAGAGAGAGAGAGAGAGAGAGAGAGAGAGAGACAGAGAGAGAGACAGAGAGAGAGACAGAGAGACAGAGAGACAGAGAGAGAGACAGAGAGAGAGACAGAGAGAGAGACAGAGAGAGAGACAGAGAGAGAGACAGAGAGAGAGACAGAGAGAGAGACAGAGAGAGAGACAGAGAGAGAGACAGAGAGAGAGACAGAGAGAGAGAGAGAGAGAGACAGAGAGAGAGACAGAGAGAGAGACAGAGAGAGAGACAGAGAGAGAGAGAGAGAGAGAGAGAGAGAGAGAGAGAGAGAGAGAGAGAGAGAGAGAGAGAGAGAGAGAGAGAGAGAGAGAGAGAGAGAGAGAGACAGAGAGAGAGAGAGACAGAGAGAGAGAGAGACAGAGAGAGAGAGAGACAGAGAGAGAGAGAGACAGACAGAGACAGAGACAGAGACAGAGACAGAGAGAGAGAGAGAGAGAGAGAGAGAGAGAGAGAGAGAGAGAGAGAGAGAGAGACCGTGACCGTGACCATGAACACGTGGACAAGGTCACGGAGCACCTGTAACACCTGGAGGTGTAACAACATGTGACAATAAGCTCCACTGCTCAGTAGTGCAACTGCTTATGTTTAAGCACTAGGACTGACACATTCATGTACTTCCCTTAATTGTGATCTGGGGTTGAGCTTCACGAGAGGAGCTCTAGGACCCCCCACTTCAGTGTCTTAACTTGAATGTAATACAGGTTACCTAGCCTATTGGGCTCTATTTTCCAATTGAAGCCGTGTATGGATTCCGCCTTCACAACTTTACCTTCTAATGTATATAATTTGTTTATTGTTGTAAACAAATAACACTAAAAATTATGTTTGTTCTTTGGTGGCAAATGTTATTTTCTGTTGGCTTATGCCTCCATTTTCATTACTATGGGTTTGCTATAGTAAAGAAAACGGGAATTATTCCCCTGGCGACTTATGACACAAGTGTGACAACTCTAGATAAGGAGTGGCCAGCCTCAAGGCATCTCCAAGGTGTCTTCCCTAAACAGCCTTGGAGAAAGGTAAAAACAAAGTCTCATGAGATTAACAGACATTTTCTATCCTTTGGAAGTCAATTAGAGACTAACACTCACTACTCAGGTCCAAACACTATTATATTCTCTTTGATCTACATCACCCGTAACTCATTTGGGAGACGTTTACCTGTGTCCATTATATCAGAGCACAGCTTTAAATAATGCGCGCGCGTCTGCTCTGATTATTTCTTTGAGAATGGTGTATCTGGCACATTAAAGAGGAACCATACAGCCGGTTAATGTTTCCCAGTAGAAGCACACAGCCTGCTGGTTGTGTGGCTCATCATCTGATAGGTCAGGGCCTATCAGACCTATCAGATCATCTGATAGGTCAGGGCCATATGTTAATTAACTCACGTCTCCTTCCGATGATAAGGTCAGGTCACCTGACCTTACTAAAGTTCAGTTCCTCTCTGATGCGATAACAGTCCTATTACCCATTTGCTGACATGTCATCTAAATAATTAAACACGAAATGGTCCCACTTCTAATATTACTATTTTTGTATATTACTTAAAGCAGATTCCATATTTATCTAAATAGAAAATCTCACGTATCATGATATTGGAAAAAAGCAGACTTCACTCAAAAAAAGTTTTGAACATTTTTAAACAAACCAATAAATTAAGAATAGGAATTTTTATTTGTTTTAAAATATTTAATTGTAAAATTGTTTATTCTGGCAATATATGAAGTATTCCTGTAAATGTTATTTAAACATTATCACTTTGATATGAAAATAGGATTTAAAGTCAACAAAAATAATAGGAAACCGTCACACATTTATTAGGGAGATATTCCTCACAAAATATGGTGGGCAATTTCCTACTTTGTTTTGACGACTGAGCAACAAACCCTCAGGTTAACATGTTAACGATGATAGTTTTAACACTTTCCTCTAGATCACAGAGGCTAGTAATGTTAGGAACTTAAAGGTGAATTGATGAAAACATTGTGTTATGTGTACTGAGCAGTATGAGGTCTTACTGCAGTGACCAGTATGAGGTCTTGCTGCACTGAGCAGTATGAGGTCTTACTGCACTGAGCAGTATGAGGTCTTACTGCACTGACCAGTATGAGGTCAAGTTTGAGGTCTTTGTGGTTATCATTTTTATTGACAAAATTTTCATTACGATTTAACGTATCAGTAAATGATGGAAACAAAAAAAATGTCTTCAGTTAACTGTAAATTTGATATAAAGAACTTAAGATTAAATTTCTTCTAATTTTATATTTATTGTAACTATATGGAGCATCGAACATACATATACGTAATGGTCAATTAGATAGTAGAATTTGGTACTATTCACTCAAGTCCGAATAAAAATAAAAAATAAAAACTAAGCTTAAATAATCCTAGTATAGGACATATGTATTATATTAGGCGTCAGATAGCGTGTATTAGGCCTAGGAAGGTTAGGTTAAGGTTTCTTATCAACATCAATGCAAAAACGTTTCCGGTTTGTCCAAGATCAAAATCAAATTCAAAATCAAAAACATTTCTTCTTCCTAAGTGCCTTTTACGTCAATATATATATACGATGGTCCTCATGGTTGCCATAAGCACATCCTAAACACCAGGATGGGCTGATATCAACATGTAAAAATATAATTTTTGCATAAATTTTTGAATGTAGAAATTTCATGAACAAAAAAGTTCCACGTACAAATCTGAAACCTGTGGTCATAGTGGTCATTTTTCCCGTGCATGTAGTAACACATGTGTGTATATAACACATATATAACACATGTGTTACAACATACACGAACATACGCGAACAGTATGAAATAATCTGTCCGCAAAGCTGACCACCGAGTGCGGACGGTGGTTGGGTTAAGGGTCTGACGACTTCCAATTCTTATGAACAGTCAGTGTGGTCTAACGGGTTAAGTACCGGATACGCTAAGTGTGGAGCCCTGGTTGTCTGGGTTCGAATCCATCAGGGGTGAGGAGTTTTCGGTTGCATATATTGGCTTGAGGACCAATCAAGCTTGTTCGCAAACATACATGTCATTATTTATATTTTATATATATATATATATATATATATATATATATATATATATATATATATATATATATATATATATATATATATATATATATATATATATAAGGCACAACTCTCCTAAACACGAGAGTGAAGTATACAACTTTAGAACACTTTCCCACCAGGAGACTCGAACCCTAGCCAGCACAGAAGCTTTCCAGCAACTGGCATAACAGGTACGCCTTAACCCGCTCCACCACCTGCTCAGACCCTTAAAAGAGATGGTAATTTTGGAGTATTTAAATACACCAAAGATCACCACCTCCCAAGAGCACTAGAGCAAGTGAGGGGTCATTTATACGTTTATTTCATCAAGTCCCTGTTAATATGGGAAGACACAGTGTCTATGCTTAAGGCACAACTCTCCTAAACACGAGAGTGAAGTATACAACTTTAGAACACTTTCCCACCAGGAGACTCGAACCCTAGCCAGCACAGAAGCCTTCCAGCAACTGGCATAACAGGTACGCCTTAACCCGCTCCACCACCTTCTCAGACCCTTAAAAGAGATGGTAATTTCGGAGTATTTAATTTAATTAATATTTAATTTAATTACCATCTCTTTTAAGGGTCTGAGCAGGTGGTGGAGCGGGTTAAGGCGTACCTGTTATGCCAGTTGCTGGAAGGCTTCTGTGCTGGCTAGGGTTCGAGTCTCCTGGTGGGAAAGTGTTCTAAAGTTATATATATATATATATATATATATATATATATATATATATATATATATATATATATATATATATATATATATATATATATATATATATATATATATATATTAGTATATTTTGGTAGCAGTCTTGTAAACATATGTTGTTGAATATGAGCGAAACGATAAGATTAATGATTCTGACAAGAATCTTCTCAATATTTCTTACGTTTTTCTTCACTGTCGAGGGGAAGTTGAAAAATTAACTCTCCAAAGTTCATTTTCACACTATTTATGGTCTGATGCCTAGAAGCGTTTAGCAAGTCTCTCCTCAAATTTTCATAGACAACTTTTACATGCAATGTCAAGGCTTATATTTGCTTGGGGTGAGGTGATACAAGATATGATTGAGATGAACAAGTAAATGAATGACATATGGAAATTAACGGTACTACGTGTTATGTGTTCTTGCTTCAACGGTTTCTGTCTTGGTTCGGGATCTTTAAGTGTGTAGAATGTAATTTTATTTATTTGTATTTTTTATTTATTTTTATTTATTGATATATACAAGAGTTGTTACATTCTTGTACAGCCACTAGTACGCGTAGCGTTTCGGGCAGGTCCCTGGAATACGATCCCCTGCCGCGAAGAATCGTTTTTACAACCAGGTACCCATTTTACGGTTGGGTTAAACTTAGGCTACATTTAATGATTTACACCCAGTAAATCCTCCCCGGCCAGGATACGAACCCAGGACAAAGCGCTTGCGGAATGCCAGGCGAGTGTCTTACCACTACGCCACGCAGATTGTATGTAATTGTGTGTTAATTGGCTGTTGATTGTTTGTTTTGAATTTTTGATGTGTAGTGCCTCGCTGATGTTGAGTCTCCTGTTGTCGTTGTACCTGTCGATAACTTCTGTGTTACTTGTTAAGATTTCTCTGGTGATGGTCTGGTTGTGTGAGGAGATTATGTGCTCCTTGATGGAGCCCTGTTGTTTGTGCATTGTTAATCACCTAGAAAGAGACGTTGTTGTCTTGCCTATGTACTGAGATCTTTGGGGCTGACAATCACCAGGTGGGCATATGAAGGCATAGACGACGTTGGACTCGTAAGGCGTTCTGTTTGGTGTCTGGAGAGTTCTTCATGAGTAGGTTGGCGGTCTTCTTGATTTTTTAGTAAATTGTTAATTGTATCTTCTGATTGGTGTCTGTGGGGATAACGTTCCTATCAATAATATCTTTCAAAACTCTCCTCCGTTTTATAGGCCGTGGGAAAGAAGTTCTTGTAAAACAATCTAATAGAAGGCACAGGTGTTGTGTTGGTTGTTTTTTCAGTGGTTGCATGGCGTGTCACCTTTCTTTTACTGACGTCTTCAACATAACTGTTAGAAAAGCCATTATTGACTAGGACCTGCCTTACTCTATAGAGTTCTTCGTCGACTTGCTTCCATCCAGAGCTGTGAGTGAGAGCTCGGTCGACGTAAGCGTTGACAACACTCTGCTTGTACCTGTCCGGTCAGTCACTGTTAGCATTAAGGCACATCCCTATGTTAGTTTCCTTAGTGTAGACTGTAGGAAATCAAAATCTACAGATAATTTTCCTGAGATATGTAGGTGCATTATTGTTTCCCTTCGTCTGTGTCAGGACTCTTGTCAGAGATTTCAAGGCCTCTCCTTCACTCAGTGGCAGACGTTACCCAGGATACAACCCACAACTGTCACCTAACTCTCGGGCACCTATTTAATGTTATATATAAAGAACGCAACTATATATTTCTCTTGACCCAAGAATCAAGCTCGAAACCAAGAGGATCCCAGTTGGGCACCAACAGCCCGTCCTCTAAACAATGGCCAAAGTATATTCCATACACCCGCCAAACCCCAGCTGTTTATGAATGAAAAACGGTTTACACACGACTCACAACTGATGACGTCCGAACACTTCCGGAACAAGTGCTTCACTGACAACTTTTGTTCGAACCACAACGCTATAAATGCTTCACTCACGTACTACAAATACAAATAATCGCCAACAGAACCTAAACACCTAACGTAACCAATGCCTAATTATGCATAATATGCTAATGTATAATAATACAAGTTAATATTTGTGAATGTTCTGTTTTGAATGAACAGCATGTAAAAATACTGAAGAATGCGCGTTTGGGGTCAACCACTGGATAGAATGGTCTTGGTTTGAGGACGGGTTGTATTGTGAGCATCCATGGTGTGGTTGGTACAACAACTGTCCCTTACGCTTAAGCCAGAGTTCGAATCTCTGTTGATCCAAGTGAATGGAATGAAACCTAACATCACAGAGCCTTCTTGATGAGTCAAACTCGTCCATAACCCAAATGAAGTTCTTCCACATAATATTATATTTATGTTAAAATGTATTACACAACTTTAATCATCTCTCACTTCACACGATATCTGCCAACTTCCCTCCCTCTCTACACAACACCTCTCTCTCCATCCTCAACACCCTATCTCCCTCCCTCCCTCCCTCTCTCTCTCTCTCCCTCTCCCCCCCACACACACCACATCATCTCCCCACAATGACCTGGAGCACCTCTTCCGCCCTCACCGAGGGACAAAGGAATTTAATTCCCTGTGGAGTGTTTGAGCGGATCCTCTTGTGCCTGCGGGAGCAGAAAGTTGCCCGCCGTCCGCCAGGTCAGCTCCCGCCCTGGCACCAGTTGCTGTCTTCCTGTGTCGTCTCGCTACTCCAGAAATTTACTACGAATATATAAACTAATAGATTGTTCCAGTCCCCACAATGCTCTTCTCTTCGTCCCCATATTATCACTTTTACTCCCCACAATACCATTGTTTTACCCCCACTGTACACTAAGTCCCAAAACCCCCAACTGTTAGCCCCACAGAACTCTTCTCTTAAACCCCACACTACTCTTTAAGCCCACACAAGACACTTTTCTTCGCCCCAACAACACCCTTTTACTAGCCCCTACAATTAATTTTTTTCAGTCCCCAAATGTCCATATTTCAGCCTTCACAATCCCCGTCTTGTAACCCCACAATAACCTTTCCTGGACCTCACGATACCTTCCTCTTAGTGTCAATAATACCTACTTCTTGTCTCCATAATACTCTGCTAGCCCCCCCACAGTAACCACCTCCCTCTCAGCCCCCACACACAGTAACCACCTCCCTCTCAGCCTCCACACAGTACCCACCTCCCTCTCAGCCCCCACACAGTACCCACCTCCCTCTCAACCCCCCCACACACAGTACCCACCTCCCTCTCAACCCCCCCACACACAGTAACCACCTCCCTCTCAGCCTCCACACAGTAACCACCTCCCTCTCAGCCCCCACACAGTACCCACCTCCCTCTCAGCCCCCACACAGTACCCACCTCCCTCTCAACCCCCCCACACACAGTACCCACCTCCCTCTCAACCCCCCCACACACAGTAACCACCTCCCTCTCAGCCCCCACACAGTACCCACCTCCCTCTCAACCCCCCACACAGTAACCACCTCCCTCTCAGCCCCCCACACAGTAACCACCTCCCTCTCAACCCCCCACACAGTAACCACCTCCCTCTCAGCCCCCCACACAGTACCCACCTCCCTCTCAACCCCCCACACACAGTAACCACCTCCCTCTCAACCCCCCACACACAGTACCCACCTCCCTCTCAGCCTCCACACACAGTAACCACCTCCCTCTCAACCCCCACACACAGTAACCACCTCCCTCTCAGCCCCCACACAGTACCCACCTCCCTCTCAACCCCCCCCCCACACACAGTAACCACCTCCCTCTCAGCCCCCACACAGTAACCACCTCCCTCTCAACCCCCCACACACAGTAACCACCTCCCTCTCAGCCCCCACACAGTAACCACCTCCCTCTCAGCCCCCACACAGTAACCACCTCCCTCTCAGCCCCCACACAGTACCCACATCCCTCTCAGCCCCCACACAGTACCCACATCCCTCTCAGCCCCCCCACACAAAACCCACCTACCTCATAGCCCCCCACATAGTACCCACTTCAGCCCCTCACAGTACCCACCACTCAGCCCCCCACAGTTCTCTTTGAGTCCCCACATACCCATTCATCAGCCCCATAATACCGTTCTATAAGTCCTTCTAACTCATCAACATCTGTAACCCTCTCAGTCCTCACATCAAACATTCAGAATCTTGTACACCACATATGTAAGACCAATCCTGGAGTATGCGGCTCCAGCATGGAGCCCGTACTTTGTCAAGCACAAGACGAAGCTGGAAAAAGTTCAGAGGTATGCTACTAGACTAGTCCCAGAACTAAGAGGCATGAGTTACGAGGAAAGGCTGAGGGAAATGCACCTCACTACACTGGAAGACAGTGGAGTAAAGGGAGATATGATCACTACGTACAAAATTCTCAGAGGAATTGACAGAGTAGATAAAGATGAACTGTTTAACACGGGTGGTACGCGAACAAGAGGACACAGGTGGAGACTCGGTACTCAAATGAGCCACAGGAACGTTAAAAAGAACTTTTTCAGTGTCAGAGTAGTTAACAGGTGAAATGCGTTACGCAGTGATGTGGTGGAGGCTGACTCCGTACATAGTTTCAAATGTAGATATGATAGAGCCCAGTAGGCTCAGGAATCTGTACACCTGTTGATTGACAGTTGAGAGGCGGGACCAAAGAGCCAGAGATCAACCCCTGCAAGCACAACTAGGTGAGCACACACAGCATACCACCCATAGGGCCCCTCACCCGCCCATATCCCTCCCCACTCTGAGCAGCTCCACACACCCTCCCCATCCCCCCACTAGCTCAGCACCATGTCTCCCCATCTCCCTTCCTCTCCTCTCTCATTCGCTCTCCTCTCATCCTCCCTCCATCCACCCCCCTTATCCATCCATCTCCCCTTATCTATCCACCGCTCTCCCTTACACCCTCTCTCCCACGCCATCCCTCCACCGGTTACCACCCCCCCCCCCTGCCGTACCTCCCCTCTCACAATAAACACACACAAACACCACCTAAAACACCGCCCCCACCCATCCAGTACACACACACACACACGTACACGCACACGCACACCCTATCTCGCCCTTCTCTCTCTCTCTCTCTCTCTCTCTATCTCTCTCTCTCTTTTCTCCCTTCTCTCTCACCTCTCTCTCCCTCTCATAGGGAAAAAACCTGACAGGAAGACAAACTCGGGGAAGCAACCGCAGGGAGACAAACATGGCAGGAACAAACTCAGAGGAAGGGAAAGGACAGGAAGCCGGGATTAGGGTAATATTCGAGCAAATGTTGAATGAATTCAGTGAAGGACCGAGGGTAATGAGGGAGACAGTAACCAACCTGCAGGATGAACTAAGGGCAGCAAAGGAGGACATAAGAAGCCTGAAGGAGACTCCTCCCCAATACCAGACACAAACCATCCCTCAGGGAGATGGTGATGCTACTGTTGAATGGACTTCTACAAAACAACCCTCATTTGCAGAGTTGTTTAAAAAGATCCCTGAAGCTAGGTCTGTAGTTAGGGAAGTTGCCATGGAAGTGGCTTCTTCTCAGGAAGCAGCTAGATGTACTAGCCAGCTGATAGAGCAAAAAAGAACAGTAGTAATAGTAGGCATTAAGGAGCAAACAGGGACCAGTCCAACAGAGTTGAGAGACAAGGACAGAAATCAGGCTCGGACATTACAACAAGGACAGAGACCAATTGATGAAGGTTGTACTCACAAGCGAGAGAACAAAAGGGGACTTGTTAGCAAGAAAGAGCGGACTAGCAAATGTACCGAAGTTCAAAAATGTAATCCTGCAGAGGGATATGACTAGGGATGAGAGTGAAAGGGCAGCAGCAGCGAGGAGGGAATGCAGGGAGAAAGAAAGAAATCAGGGAGCCACAACCCCGAGCACTACAATCCCAGAGGGGAGTGGGGAACCCTCCACAAGCAGTTCAACAGACACAGTGAGAGAAGCACCACCCCCATCCTTCACCCAATAGATGTCCTACCTGCCCCATTCCCTGCAAGTCCCCCATGAGGTGCCCACCTAGGGCACCCTTCCCCCACTCCCCTCCCCAGGATCTCCTTTCTCCCCCCAAGCCCTCCCTAATCCCCCATGCCCTCCTTTCTCCCTCCCCTCCTGAGCCCTCCCTTCTTCCTCATCCCCTTCAGCCCTCCCTTTCCCCCAAACCTCCCCTCCAAGCCCTCCTTCCTCTTCACTTCCCCACATTCCGGCAAGCCCTCCCTCCTCCCATACTTTCCCATGCCACCCACTTTCCCCCTAATCCTCACCCCCCCCCCCCCCAAGCCCTCTTTCCCTCCCCAAGCCTCCCCCTTTCCCCCCCTCCTCCAAAGCCCTCTTTTCTCCCCTATGCCCCACCAAGCCATCCCTCCTACACCACCCTCCCCGTACTAGATCCTCCCGGCCCCCACACACACCTCAGATCTCCCAGGTCCCCCTCCATAGGCCCTCCCATCCCGGTCCCTCCATGTTTTCCTGCTTTGGGGAAGCAATAGAAACTGAGAAAGGACCGAAGAGTGTTTCAGGGTGATGTACTCGAACGTAGATGGGATTACACACAAGGCAAGTGAGCTAAGGGAACTAGCAGCACAAGAAGTGATCCTAGATGTAATCGGACTCACAGAAACAAAAAACTCTCATGAATCATAACGAATGCGGTGTTACTCCAGGACTACGCTGTAATAAGGAAAGAGAGGAAGGAAGGGAAGGAGGTGGAGTGGCCCAACTAATGAGAAAGGAATGGAATTTCAAGATGGTTATCCCGGGCTGCGAGGGATTCAGAGACTACATAACAGGCACCATGACAATGGGGGAACCAGAAGTAGTAGTAGCATGCAGTCATATATAACCTTTCACCAAATGACAGAAGACCCAGGCAAGAGTATGACAACAACAACATGGCAGATAGCACTATAATTGAGAGGGCAGCCTCTGCTGCTTGTAGAAATAGATCCTATCTGCTCATCATGGAGGACTTCAATCATGGAAGGATGCATGGAGGTGAGAATACATGGAGAGCTAAACTATAATAGGTGGCGACAAGAAACCTTTTAAGCCAGCATGTCAGGGAACCCACAAGGATGAGAGGAAACGATGAACCAGCGAGACTCGCCCTAGTCTTCACTCTGAACGACTCCGACATAGAGGAAATCGGTTTTGAGGCCCCAGTAGGAATGAGCGACCGCAGTGTACTGGCGTTTGAGTATCTGGTTGAAGAAGGGTTATTGAACTCGAGGAGGGGAACTGAAAACAATAGGCTGGCATTCCGAAAGGGAAACTATGAGGAAATAAGAAAATTTCTAACAGATATAACATGGGAAACAGAGCTAAGGGGAAAGACGGCCCAAGACATGATGGACTACATCACGCAGAAGTGTCAGGAGGCAGTAAACAAGTTTGTCCCAGTACAAAAGGAAATCAATGAAATGAAGATGAGAAACCCATGGTTTAATCAGAGATGTACGCTAGCTAAGCAGCAAAGTAAAAGGGCATGGGGAAACTATAGAAATAACAGGACAGTTAAGAGCAGAGAAAGATACCAGAGTACCAGGAATAAATATATCAGGTTGAGAAGAGAGGCAGAAAAGCAATACCAAAATAACATCGCAAGCAAGCCAAAGTCTCAACCTAAATTGCTGCACAGCCACATCAGGAGAAAAACAACAGTGATGGAACAGGTAATGAAATTAAGGATAGGGGCAGAAGGATTCACTACAAACGACAAGGAAGTGAGTGAGGAACTGAATAAGAAATTCCAGGAGGTTTTCACTTAAGAGTAAGAAGAAGTTTCAGAGATGAGAGGAAAAAGTTAACCAGGAACCACTAGATGTGTTTGAGATTATCAGCAGGGAAGTAAGGAAGCTTTTATTTGAGTTGGATGTGACAAAGGCTATAGGCCTAGATGGAATCTCCCCTTTGATACTAAAGGAAGGAGCAGAAGCACTATGCCTGCCACTCTCCATAGTGCATAACACATCACTGGCAACAGGGGAACTGTCAAGAATTTGTAAAGCGGCTAATGTAGTCCCAATATACAAGAAAGGGGATAGACAGGAGGCACTGAACTACAGGCCAGTGTCCCTAACCTGCATACCATGCAAGCTGATGGAGAAGATTGTAAGAAAAAAGCTTGTGGAACATCTGGAGCGGAAGAACTTTGTAACACAGCATCAACATGGGGTTCAGGGATGGCAAGTCCTGCCTCACAGGGTTAATTGAATTCTACGAGCAGGCAACAAAAATCAGGCAAGAAAAAGAGGGGTGGGCAGACTGCGTATTTTTGGATTGCCAGAAAGCCTTTGACATAGTACCACACAAGAGGCTAGTGAAAAAGCTGTAGATGCAGGCAGGAGTGAAAGGGAAGGTACCCCATTGGATAAAGTAGTACCTAAGCAACAGAAGACACCGAGTCACTGAGAAGGGTGAGCTTCCAGATTGGCGAGACGTCACAAGTGGAGTCCCGCAGGGTTCAGTCTTGGACCCATACTGTTTCTGATATATGTAAATAATCTCCCAGAGGGTATAGAATCGTTCCTCTCACTGTTTGCTGATACAAAAATTATGAGGATTAAAACAGAGGATAACATTAGGAGGCTACAAGATGACCTGGACATACTGAGTGAATGGTCCAACAAATGGCTACTAAAATTCAACCTGAGTAAATGCAAAGTAATGAAACTGGGCGATGAAAACAGGAGGCCAGACACAGGATACAGAATAGGTGATGAAGTACTTCATGAAACGGACAGAGAGAAAGATCTAGGAGTTGATATCACACCTGTTTCCTGAAACCTACATAAAAAGAATAACGTCTGTGGAATACGCGAGGCTGGCTTACATCAGAACAGCCTTCAGGAACCTTTGTAAGAAATCATTTAGAATCTTTTACACCATATATGTGAGACCAATCCTGGAGTATGCGGCCCCAGCATGGAGCCCGTACCTTGTCAAGCACAAGACGAAGCTGGAAAAAGTTCAGAGGTATGCCACTAGACTAATCCCAGAACTAAGAGGCATGAGTTACGAAGAAAGGCTGCGGGAAATGCACCTCACGACCCTGGAAGACAGAAGAGTAAGGGCAGACATGATCACGACCTACAAAATCCTCAGGGGAATTGGCAGGATATGTAAGGATAAACTGTTTAACTCTGGTGGTACGCGAAGAAGGGGACACAGATGGAACTGAGTACCCAAATAAACAACAGGAAAGTTAGAAAGAACTTTTTCAGTGTCAGTAGTTAACAGATGGAACGCATTAGGAAGTGATGTGGTGGAGGCTGACTCCATACAGAGTTTCAAATGTAGATATGATAGAGCCCAGTAGGCTCAGGAACCTGTACACCAGTTGATTGACAGTGGAGAGGCGGGACCAAAGAGCCAAAGTTCAACCCCCCCCCCCCCCCCCCCGCAAGCACAACTAAGTGAGTTGAGCTAGGTGAGTACACACACATTCATCATCTACACACACACAACACGTTATCAGGGGTCCTCTAACACTCTCTCAGGTGTCACACTATTTCATCCTGGGCTTTCACCTCGTCAGGAAGCCGCTGATAAAGTAAAAATCAAACTACTACTACTACTACTACCACCACTTTCCACCACCTCTACCACTAGCACCAGCGGAGCACACACTGGAGAGTCACTCGGCAATATGGAGAAGGGGCCTCACATCATACTAATGGGGATTCGGCCCCTAACTGGCCTATCGTCTCAAGTACTCCCCCTTACTGAGCTGCTGTGACTTACTCTCTCTCCTTATCTTCGGGTGACCTCCTCCTAATCCCCCTTTTTGTTTTTTGTACATTGTCGTTCGGCCTGCTGTTATTTCTCTCTTTTCTCGTAGACACACTCACCAGGACGAGAGCAAACACGGTTGTCTGACAAACATTTATTACAGACAAATAAAGAATACAAATTATAGCGTGATGTCATCAGGTCATGGTGCTACAAACTAGCATCACGCTTGTATAATGTCAGTGTCCCAACACCTTGTCTGTGGTAGGCTGCTGCTTGAGCCTCTCCAGCAACACCTCGTGCATCAGTCACCTCCCCGTCTAGGCCAGGCTTTCTACATGAAATTCGACACAATAAAAAATACCAACACACTCACCCTGCTTTGTGTCAAGGACTACTACATGACTCCATCCACCTCTCAGACATATAATGATGTCCCCACAACACACTGTATCACGTCCAGACGATCAGCCACTCTCCTTACACAACAAGTCACCTTTATGGTGATTGATCTTCCTGGAAATCACTGTTGGAACCATCCATCAGTGAGTTCTCAAATTAAGTAGATCCTCTTGCAGTTTCTATATCATTGCTATATCAACTCTGGATACACGACGTTCCTCATACATGAACCTCCGCCAAACATGAATGTTCTCCACACAAGAACGTCCTTTATACATGAACGTCCTGCATACACGAATGTCCTTTATACATGAACGTCCTGCATACACGAATGTCCACCACACATGAACCTCCTCCATCAGCCCGTCCTCCAAAAATGGGGAGGTAAATGTAACAGCCCCCCCAAAGTGCAATTATGTACTATGTATGGATGTCAAGAATTGTACTTATTTACACTTAGTATTAAATCGTACTGTGAAATATATTGTGAATATTTGAGTTTACCTGAAAAGCTGAATAGAAAACCACGACCTCACCTAACCGTCTTAGTTTTTGAAGATAAGCATTTTATTGCTTTTTAATTACAATTACTACTTAACCTATAGTTATATTGATATTACAGTTTTATAAAACAAATAAAACAAAACTACAATATTTCAATAAATTGTAAAGTAACTCAGGATATTTTCAAATTTTGTATAAAATCTCTATTGTTTAATAAAACTGAAAAAAATTCCTCGTATTTAAAACGTGGGTATAGGAATCTAAGTTTTAAAACTTCATCCTAAAATTCTGAATGTCTTAACAGAAAACGAGAATTAAATGGGGAGGTAAATGTAACAGTCCCATAAGTGCAATTATGTACTATGTATGATAGTCAGGAAATGTACTTATTACACTTAGTATTAAAACGTACTGTCAATTCGGAGGATGGGTTGCCTCCATACATGAACCTGTAATTCCATAATCAAAATAACAACATTCTTCCATCAAAACATAACTAATATTTACAAAACAAATTTCACCTTTCATTGTCCTATTCGGCTCGCCTGTCTGTTCTACACGGGTCCTCCCCTGCTTGGGCGAGTCCATAGTGAAAATCTCCTTCCGCCAGGGGAACTCCCTCTCCCTCAGTCGTCCACTGACACCGGCCGCGTGAGCATTTGTCACTCCCACCTTCATTATGCCAATTCCCCTTATACTCATTGTATCACTTCATTATCCCCACAAACTTTCTAATCCACAATCATAAACATTAAACAAGATCGCTGGACACACGATCTTGCCGCAACAAGCAAGACACGACAGTATATAAGCTTCTTACCGCAAAAGGATGAGGTGACGACGCGTGTCCACGACGTCGAAATATGGCGCCCTGACAGGTCGCCACAAATTTCTCTTTGACTGCCTCTAGTCAGCTCCTTCCAGTCCCGACTTGCGTGTGAGGGATCAGGGAACAGGTGCCAATCAGGAACACCTGCCCAAATGATCCTCTTGAAGGTTTCACACACTGCGGGTCCTCAGGGCACCACCACCTAACTGACTTCAGGTCGTCCCTAAGTCGTTGCCACTATTTAACAGAGACGTCACTGATCGTCCTCCACAGCTTCCTCACACGTTACTCACGTAAGGAGCCAACGAGCCAAAGCTCAACCCCCGCAAGCTCAACTAGGTGAGTACGTAGCTCCTCACAAATTCCTCTCCATAAGCCCCAAATATCCTCCTTCTTCCCTCCTCCTCCCTCCTCCTTCTGGGACGCCGACGTGTCTCTCTCTTCCGACCCTCACAACTCAAGTGACTCAAGTCTTAAGACCTCTGCCCACGTCACAAAGACTGTCAACATCTCACCATGTTTCCTTAAAGACGCTCACCCGCTGCTTACCTTCTCCTCAGTCACGTTTAATGAGGTGTGCTTGGTTTAATTCCTTCCCCCTGACTCTTATATCTGGTCAGGATGGGAATACCTGTCACACGGGTAGGGACCTACATCATGAGGCTACACTCAGGTTCATGACAACCAACACACTCATCATCCACACACCCAACTTTTCCACCACACCCACAACCCCTCCCTCCACTCCACCCCCTCCTCTCATCATCTCCGAAACTCTACAAAACCCCTTAATCCACTTTAACTACTTCTTAACCCCACACACCAAACGCCCCCCCCCCCCGATCACCTTCTAGCCAAAATTTCAGTGTACTAAACCTCTCTAACAATCTACTGACCCCCTCCCCCATCAACTAACCCCCTCCCCCATATACCACCACCATTAACTAACGCCTCCCCCCCATACTAACCCACTCCCCCCACCAACAGGCGTACATCCGGCCGGACTCGTGGTGGGCCATCGGGGCGATGCTTTTCTCCTCCCTGGGCGTGGTGATGACTGGCGTAGTGGTGTGGGTCTTCGTCCGCCACAACGACACTCCCGTGGTTCGAGCTTCGGGCCGGGAGCTCTCGTACGTCCTCCTTTCAGGCGTCTTCCTCTGCTACGCCATCACCTTCATCTTCGTCTTGAAGGTGAGAGGGAGGGAGGGAGGCAGGAAGGGAGGGATGAAGACGAGGAAAGAGGGAGGGACAATAGACAGACGGAGAGCAAGAAATCACACGAGAATGATGGTGAGTAGAATAATAAAACAATAAGAGGAGGAAGAAACAAAATTCACTGAAAGTATATGTACATTCAGAGTCCCATTTCGCTTCTGAGTGTATATTCTCTGAGTGCATATATTTAGAGTGTATACACACAGTGTAAATATACACCGAGCCGTTTTCTATTGGTCCTGATTTACATTTGCAAGTACAAAATATATGTTCAGGAAGGATATGTGGCTTACTGACAATATACATTGATAACCTTCCGCAGGATGCAACCCTCAACAGTTGTCTCACTCCCCGGGGAACTATTTACTGCTAGGGTGATCAGAAGCCTCAGGTGAAATCAAAGTTGCCCAACCGTCTCTCTCTCTCCTCGTTCGAGGATCATACCCTGCATATTCAGGTGTGTGAACCAACAACGAAGACCACTTCGCTTCAAAACACGGAGCTGCTCTCCGGAGACATCAAGATCACATCAGCAGCATCCGCTACAGTGGTGAAGTCAAGACAGCCTTCAGGAACTGTGGAAACATTCACAACTCTATATAGAGCATACATCTGACTACAGTGCCAGTGTGCAACCTTTACATAGAGCATCAAGCTAAGATTATGAAATTACAGAGATATGCTACAAAACCAATCCCAGATTTGATGGAAGTGAGTTATGAGTATTGACAAGAGCCGAGGCTAAGAACACAAACGGGATACATACGAACATGATTATGACCTACAAAGTACTCTACGGTACCCATGAAATAGTTGAAGTTAAGCAGCGACCTTACGAGAGGACAGGCAAGGATGCAAGTTGTTGTTGTTGTTTAAGATTCGCTACCTGGAACAAAAAGTTCCAAGTAGCACGGGCTATGGTGAGCCCGTAGGTACTTAGGATGCTAGACCCGCAGACGAGTCCCCGGAATGTGAGGAAACCCTTAATTCAGTGTAAGGCCAGTATACAAGTAACACTATTTAATGTACCAATGGTGGAAGCCACCGCCATCCCTAGTACTGATACTACTTATGACATAGGGGGTCGAGACGGATTGCATTCGACAACCGCCAGTTAGACCGGCGGAACCCAGGAGCTGACGGCCAGTCCTGCAAGATCTGTTAGGCAAGAGGGCGTGCACGCAAACACACGCACGCCTCGACACACACACAAATAATGCATAACGTTTTCTTAAGAAAGTTACTGCAATCAGGAAATGCGGTTTATCTCTTGAAAAAAGTGGGTTTTACCCCCTCCCCCTCCTGAATCCTTACATCCTCTTTCCCTCCTCCATCCTCTCACCCTCCCCCACCGTTCTCTCCCCACTCTCACTCTCCACCATTCGTAGTTCAACCTTCTCACTTCCCACATACCTCAACATCGCTCTCCAGCTCCTTCTCCCACTTCCTCCTTCGCCCTCACCCTTCTCCTTCCATTATCTTTCTTCCTCTCCCTCCCCTTTATCCATCTCCACTCTTCTCTTCTTTGCCACCCTTCCCTTCCCTCTCACACCCAGCCTCCTCTCCCTGAGCAGACGCTTCAAGATGTTACACTGCCAAAGATCACATTCACCCCTATCATCTCCCACCTTCGGGGTATTCATGCCCGTGCCACCTCTTGCGAGGGCTTAATCTTCATTAATCAATCAACACTCTCTCTCTCTCTCTCTCTCTCTCTCTCTCTCTCTCTCTCTCTCTCTCTCTCTCTCTCTCCTTCCCTCTCCTTTCCCATTACTCTCCCTCTCCATCCCCTCTGTCTCTCTCCTCTTCCCGCTCAGTAATTTTCGCTCATTTACACTTTTTTATCAAGTAGCAGCTCGTTTTCCTTCTCTTCAACTTCAACCAGCAACTGTCCTAACATTTGAGAACACGGTAAAGCTGTCGAAGACATCAAGTGACTTATGGCAGTGTGTGTGTCTGCTTCATGCTGGATGAGAGACCATACTTTTGTTTATCTTCTAATAAACAATATCTGTGAAAACACAATGATCTCAACTAGTTTCGTGCCTCATGTCTCCTCATTTCATTGGTAATTATTTTCTAATTCAATATATAATAAGTTCAAATCCCTTATGACTATGATCTTCATTATAATAGGTACACAGTATGTGAAACACAGTAGAATATCCTGACAAAGTTATGGGAAAGGGAGGGGGGGGGGATGAAGAGGAGGCTGCGTATGGACAATAACACAATAAAGAATGTCATCTTCAAATATGATCAGATGCTTCAGGAGGTCATTACTGCGTGGTATTAGAAACGCTTTAGCGTGTGATGTCTCATCAAAAATGGACATGTGATCCTTCACTTGTGGTGATGCTCACGACGCTGCTCACAGTGTGGCACCTCCTTGGGATCACTCCTCCTCTTATGAGTCTGCAAATTCTACACTCCACCATTTTTAGTTTACCTTATTTCCTGACTGTTCTATCCTCTTCTTTTTCTTGAGATATTATTTTAGATATCTAAAATATCTAAAACTATTTAGATTTGTGTGGTTGGGCACCATTCCTTTCCCCTGTCCTATCCCAAATCCCTATCCTGACCCCTTCTCAGCGCTATATAGGCGTATTTGGGTACCTGGAATGTACGAATTTGAGTTGACAGGGAAGTGGTTTGAGACGGCATGAGGGTATTGGACGTGTCAGATGAAGTATGGCAGGTCAAATAATCATGCAGGTCAGAATGTGTTGGAAGTATATGTTAGCTTGTGTGAGGGAGTGTTGAGAACACATTATGACACGAGGGGCACTAATTGGATTCGGTTTGTGGTTGAGAAAAGCTGTGGTTCAGGGAGGACCGAGGCCAGATGTGGCCAATGTGTAGAGCAGATTATGAGAAGACATGTATAAGTAGAGACATGTATAAGTGGAGACATGTATAAGCGGAGACATGTATAATACATCTAGCCTTGTGTATGTCTTGTGTTCAGAATACCATCGTTCCAAACACCTGTGTTAAAAATATTACAAAATGTTTTGGTGTGTGTGTGTGTGTGTGTGTGTGTGTGTGTGTGTGTGTGTGTGTGTGTGTGTGTGCGTGTGTGTGTGTGTGTGTGTGTGTGTGTGTGTGTAAACCCCGAGCTTGTGCAGGTGCTGAGTGAGGTGTGGGGATGCATTAGGAGTAAAGTAGCTAAGGTTGGGGTTGAGCGACGGGCTTGAGTGGTGTGGAAGTTTGCAAGGCACTGGTGTATGTCAGGCTGGAAGAGAGTTAGGGGTTAGAAAGGGGCCCCTTTTTTGTCGCGTTAGAAAGGGACCCCTTTTTTGTCGCGTTAGAAAGGGACCCCTTTTTTGTCGCGTTAGAAAGGGACCCCTTTTTTGTCGCGTTAGAAAGGGACCCCCTTTTTGTCGCGTTAGAAAGGGACCCCCTCTTTGTCGCGTTAGAAAGGGACCCCCTCTTTGTCGCGTTAGAAAGGGACCCCTTTTTTGTCGGGTTAGAAAGGGACCCATTTTTTGTCGGGTTAGAAAGGGACCCATTTTTCTCCAAGAAATACAGGTATTGATTGGTGGTTTCCCTCGTGTTGGGTCAGGAGACAGTGGGTTGGTTAGACACATTTTGTCCGGCACCGGTAACGACGCCATTGTCTGTGTCTGCTAGAGAGGCATAGCTGTTAGTAACAAGGCAATAGATTCACGTTAGCACTAGAAATGACTAGCAAATTAGGAGGTGCCTGTCGCATATACAGTTCCACCAAGGTTCGATATTGATGGTGAGTGGCTGTCAAGACTAAGTGGAGTAAATTGATGACTTGAAAGTCATAGTTCTTAGAGGCAATACCATCCATCAACAACTGGGACGCTGACATTGGCGAGAAGATTATGTGCGCGCGGGACGGGAAACACCTAAGAATGGGGGCTGTAACAACACCGGACTCCTTCCAAGAAGCAGTTAGCAAGACTCTAAACTTCCAGAGAAGACGCCTGAGGGGGAATGTGAACAACACGAAGGTAGAACAAGTCCTTGCGGAGACATGGCTAAAAAACACAAAGGAACTTCCATAAGTTGTAAAAATAACGTAAACCGTACGGCGTCAGCAGGGATTCATCCATTACATTCTCTCGTCTCTATTACACAAACTTTAAGAGAGAGAAATAAGATCTTAGAGCACCAGAGTGAACAAAGACGGTAGGCTTAGTAGGACTTACAGAGACTTGGACCAAACGTAGACTCAACAGATCATCTTCACAGCGGTCCGTCTAATTATCGAAACTAACACAAAGCTACCCAAAGCCTTCTAGCTTTACGGAAGTAATGAAGAAATATAATATGTTTACTCACTTAATCCACCCTAACCCCAGCACTGAAGCCCTCCAAGCCTTCTTCCTTGAAGGTCAGCATCCCTCCAAATGGATTACCAAAACTGCCAATGTGCTCAGAATGTATAACTTTCATCACCTCTACCATGAGAGACAACAACAGCACTTTCCTGTCCCATGGGAGATAACTTTTTTGCAAATTACTGTCTCCCCTTTCCCACCCAAGAAGCTGATTATAAAAACAAGCCTTGCTTCGACAAGAAGCAAAGTATAATGCCTTAAGCCAAATTGATGCTTTAGTCAGAGAGCGCTCCCTTTCCCAGATTATTTACACTGATGGATCCTTGCATCAGTCCTATGGTGCAGCTGGAAGTGCAGTTGTTGTGACAGGGAGAGATGGTTCCTTCTCCCATGAGTGTGGAGCGCGTCTCAGTAACTGGGCCTCCACTCTTCAAACAGAATTGTTTGCCATAATCCTTGCACTCGAGCGCGTATATGAATCCAAAGTTGACACGCTAATTGTAAGTGACTCCTTGTCATCCTTGACTGCCCTCATAAGGCATAACTGTGATGTGCTTATCTCTGAAGCTAGACACAGATATAGTGAAATAATCAATGATTGAGTCAGAGTTTGTCTCCTGTGGATTCCTTCCCATATTGGTCTCCGAATGCATGATAGGACTGATGAGTTGGCCAAGACTTTTGCTGGTAAAGAGGGAATTGATTACCAACTTGTGCTGCCTTTGAGCAGCCTGAGGACAGCAATATCCCAGAAACATCAACTATATTTCGGAGACTTGAGGCAAAGTGAAATTCACACCAGTTACTCCATCTATCATTCTGTTATGCAGGAAGTACCGCACGTCTATAGGTCATCCAATAATGTTTGCAGACTTCTAGATGTTACCACTGCTAGGCTTAGGCTCGGCTACAAGTACCTCTGGGAGTTCGTAACATTTGCTGATGTAGATTTGACTAAATGTAAACTCTGTCAGTAGAACTATTCGCATACTTTGCGTCATTATATAATGGAATGTGAAAAAATCCCGGAATTTAGAGATAACACCATCAATAGTGTCCAAGGAATGTGAAAGAACTTCATTCATAATGATGTACTGCCAGGAATCTTAGCGAAGTATCCAAAATTTGCTTACTGTAGGTAATGCATGCACATGACTGTAAAACTGCCGCCCAGTTAGGTGGGTGTGGAGCACATGACTGTAAAGCTGCCGCCCAGTTAGGTGGGTGTGGAGCACATGACTGTAAAGCTACCGCCCAGTTGGGTGGGTGTGGAGCACATGACTGTAAAGCTGCCGCCCAGTTGGGTGGGTGTGGAGCACATGACTGTAAAGCTGCCGCCCAGTTGGGTGGGTGTGGAGCACATGACTGTAAAGCTGCCGCCCAGTTGGGTGGGTGTGCAGCAAGACTAGTAACTGTGTGACTCATCATAGATGTAAAGTGCCTTGTATAGTGACTTGTGAGCATCTTGTTGATGCTGTCCACTCGGCCGACCGGCTCCTATGTTCTTTCTTGTTCTACATTCAGCACCAACATTATAGTGAGTAAATATATCATATTTCCTCATTACTTCCGTAAAGCTAGAAGGCTTTGGGTAGCTCTGGACAGTGTCTCTTCACAGTGTCAAATTTAGGCCCCTCAATATTTTCCACCTCGATAGAATAGACAAAAGATGATGTTGGATAAATAGTCTCGATAAATAAATAGGATATAGGATAAATAGAAGATGTCGGATGTTGGATAAATAGTCTCACGACTACCAACATTTTTGTGCAGTCAGTGTGGTCTAGTGGTTAAGGTACCAGGTACGCCGAGATGCTTAGTGCTTTTGGCTGTCTGGGTTCAATTCCTTCTGAGGTGTGGAGTTTTCAGTTGCATATTGGCTTAGGAAACATTCTGCTTGTTCGCATGCATATTATATATATATATATATATATATATATATATATATATATATATATATATATATATATATATATATATATATATATATATATATATATATATATATATATATGTGTGTGTGTGTGTGTGTATATCACGAAAATAAACACGTGATTAAGAATGTGACAATGTCAGACCACGGAGGAAAAATGAAACAGGAATTTCCTTAAGTACTTTCGTATATTAAATACATCTTCAGAAGGTGACCTTCTGAAGATGTATTTAATATACGAAAGTACTTAAGGAAATTCCTGTTTCATTTTTCCTCCGTGGTCTGACATTGTCACATTCTTAATCACGTGTTTATTTTCGTGATATACACACACACACATATTATATATATATTATTATTATTAAATATGACCGAAAAAGTAAGATTAATAATTCTAACACGAATTTTCTCAATTCGTGTTAGTTCTATTCAGTTCAGTTCTATTCAGTTGTGTATTTGTGAACTAAAGTCTTTGAAAATGTAATAAGTTTTACGAAACGCGCTCGTGTCGCGTCAGACTAGAAATAAAAATGAATTTTGGAGAATTGATTTTTGATTTACCTCCAACAGTGAAACGAAATGTACGAAAGATTGAGAAAATTCGTGTTAGAATTATTAATCTTACTTTTTCGGTCATATTTAATAATATATGTCTACAGGAAAGACTGCTACCAAAATATACTAATATATATATATGTATATATATATATATTTATTTCAATACCCATTGTTTCGTGTTCTGTCTTGTGTTGATGAAATTAATACCCTATGAAATACCACCTCACCCCATCCACCTCACTCAAATGTAGATATAAATAAATCGGAGATATGTAAGTTCTATTCAGTTGTGTATTTGCAAAGTCTTTGAAAATGTAATAAGTTTTACGAAATGCGCTCAAGTGTCGCGTCAGACTAGAAATAAAAATGAATTTTGGAGAATTGATTTTTGAATTACCTCCAACAGTGAAAAGAAATGTACGAAAGATTGAGAAAATTCGTGTTAGAATTATTAATCTTAGTTTTTCGGTCATATTTAATAATATATATATATATATATATATATATATATATATATATATATATATATATATATATATATATATATATATATATATATATATATGTCGTACCTAGTAGCCAGAACTCACTTCTCAGCCTACTATGCAAGGCCCGATTTGCCTAATAAGCCAAGTTTTCATGAATTAATGTTTTTTCGTCTACCTAACCTACCTAACCTAACCTAGCTTTTTTTGGCTACCTAACCTAACCTTACCTATATATATAGGTTAGGTTAGGTAGGGTTGGTTAGGTTCGGTCATATATCTACGTTAATTTTAACTCCAATAAAAAAAAATTAACCTCATACATAGTGAAAAGGGTAGCTTTATCATTTCATAAGAAAAAAATTATAGTAAATATATTAATTCATGAAAACTTGGCTTATTAGGCAAATCGGGCCTTGAATAGTAGGCTGAGAAGTGAGTTCTGGCTACTAGGTACGACATATATATATATATATATATATATATATATATATATATATATATATTTCATTGAATATGACCGCATATTCTGTATTTATTATTTTCTGGTTTAGGGCTTCTATCCCTCTATTTTCTTAGCATCAGGGCTTATTTGAAATAGGAGTTCTCCAAAACTCATTTTCGTACTTTTAAGGTGAAGAAAAGAAGTGATTTACTATAGAGTGTATTACACTTATTTGTATAATTTGCACGACGTTTCGAACCTCCATGGTTCATTCTCAAGTGAACAGATCTTACAATACTAGTTGATTTTATACCCGCATTAGGTCAGGTGATAATATAATGAAGGTGAAAACATGGGGGGATACATAAGGGATAAACATAGGGGCTGCAGAAGGCTTATTGGCCCATACGAGGCATCTCCTATCCAAACACAAAGATTAATCCAGTGTAATTGGCCTGTTATGTTGGACATTGTCTTCTGTGTTGGCATCGATATGTTCTTGTCTTGTCCTTACTCTCATGGTGGGTAGAGTAAATAGTTCCGTGATTTGGGTGTTCATGGTAGGTCGCTCTATTCTTATGTGAATTGCCTCAAGAATTTGTAATCTTCTTGAATCTTGGGTTTTGTCTATTATGCAAGTATTCTTGTTCAACATTTCTCTTGTTAGAGTAATGTCATGGGCTTGTCTCATGTGATTCCTAGGGGCACCAGATTGAAGATGGCATGTCAAACGCCTCGTCAGCTTGGTCGACGTCATACCTATGTACTTACATTGAAGGTTACATCCTTCGTGGGGGCAAGTGTACATGTATACAACGCTTGACTGCTGTAGAGGGTTCTCCGTCGGCTTCGGGCTGTTTTTGATAAGGAGTTCGGAAGTCTTCTTGGTTTTGTAGAATATTATCAGGTTTATGTTTTGGTTAGGAGTAGTGCTTTTTACTCCTTTACGGATTATTTCTTTCATTATTCTTTCCTCTTTTATATGTTCCCTGTGCATGGTTGATTTGTAATATAATTTTATTGGGGGTGTTGTGGTTTCTGTTCTGGGTTCTGAATTATACCAACGGTCCAAGTGTCTTCTTATAGCAGCGTTTATTTCCGCGTTGCTATATCCGTTGTTCACCAATACCTGAGTTACTCTTTCAAACTCTCTACTCACGTTGCTCCATTCAGAGCAGTGGGTAAGCGCTCGACGAATATAAGCATTGAGAACACTGGCTTTGTATCTTTGGGGGCACTCACTTCTACCGTTCAGGCATAATCCTATGTTGGTGGGCTTGGTATATACGTTGGTGCTTAAAGAGGTTCCTGTTTTTGTTATTAGTACATCCAAGAATGGCAGACTGTTATTTTCACTATTTTCATGTGTAAATCGGAGTACTGACTCTCTCTCTATGTGTCTTTTTAGGTCAATTAGTTCATCTGAGTCTTTTACTATTACGAATATGTCATCTACATAACGGCAGTATACAGTTGGTTTTTGTCTGCTACTGAAGACCCTATCTTCGATGGTTCCCATATAAAAATTAGCAAATAAAACTCCTAAGGGGGAGCCCATTGCTACTCCGTCTATTTGTAAATAAATGTCTCCTTGTGGACTGATGAAAGGGGCTTCCTTTGTACATGCTTTGTACATGAACCATGGAGGTTCGAAACGTCGTGCAAATTATACAAATAAGTGTAATACACTCTATAGTAAATCACTTCTTTTCTTCACCTTAAAAGTACGAAAATGAGTTTTGGAGAACTCCTATTTCAAATAAGCCCTGATGGTAAGAAAATAGTTAGAGGGATAGAAGCCCTAAACCAGAAAATAATAAATACAGAATATGCGGTCATATTCAATGAAACATGTTTGAAAGAAAACCTGCTGCCAGTATACACCAATATAAACCCACATGACCCAGCAGTCCGCAATACAGAGTTTACCTATAGGTATAGGCAAGAGCTCATTCGGCATCAACTAAACAAGAAGAAGGAAGCCCTCCAAACCTTTATAGAGCAGGCGGAGCATCTGTTAAACAAATGGACCCAGTACGACATCCCTATCCAACTCAAGCAAACCATCAACAGTGAACTATTTAACCTGAAACAACAACATAAAACTCTTGTAGAAACAAAGACACTCCGTAAGTTAACATCCCTAAACGGTGGACAGCTAAAAATCCCTCGTCCTAAAGATGGCTACTTTAACCTGACTTCTTATGATCTTACCCAGGACCAACGAGACCTCTTAAATCTTGGTCTAAATTGTCAATTCTTATCTAAACCAAAGATGCATAAAAAACGCCTGGAAATCGAAATGCTTCTGGACGATATCCATAAGCTAGAAGACAACAAAAAAGTCATCACCACTGACACA
>NC_091189.1:35664110-35689110 GCF_040958095.1 Procambarus clarkii | reverse complement strand
AAGGATGCTATTGCAACATTTGGTGAATCAAGGATGACAAAATAAAATTAGATAAAATGATGAGTTTCATTCGACGAGACTAAATCTCGTGGCCAAAATTGAAAATATTTGTTTAGTTTTCAAAAGCTCCCTGTCTCTAATATTTATTCTGTCCTTTCTTTCTTCCTAAGAGATAAGGTTTCATCCTCACTTTGTGTGGTAGTGAGGTGACGTGTCCCCCTTGGAGGGGTGGGGGAGGGGGGGCTACCTACCTGTGTGTGGCAGGTGGTTCCTCTCCTCTCTCTCTCTCTCTCTCTCATATTATATTCTGAGGAAGGTCCGAACTGAAGGAGGAAACGTGTTCACAATCTCTTATTTTTCAACTATGTGATTTTTCCGCATACTTGGAGCAGTGTTTTCGTGATCGTTGTTGCTCCATGTTGTATACAATTATTTCCCCACAAAGTTAACAATGAATATGCAGGTTACAATAACATCTCCACTTTGTAGTAGAATAAAGGGGGGTACTAAGCAGCCTGTTCTCACGATTCGAAAAAAAAAATTGTATTGTTTTGTCTAGCCAGAAACATTAATATCTCATTGAAGCTGCCTATAACCTATCGTGGTTGATGATGATGAAACGTCAATATTACAGTACTTTTATTTTAACCAAAACTCTGCAATTTTTGTTTTTCGATTCCGTTACAAATGCGACGTACTCAGGGAAAAGGTTGTACTTGGAGCCGTCTTGGTGTTTAAACTTTACAATGGTTTCTTAAGTCTTCCTGGACACGATTGATGTATACCAGTTAACTCTGTCTTGAGCCCCAGCTGATGCAATCAAGAATTGCAGTTACTGGAGACCTGATTAGTAACCGACTGCAGAAAACGTGTTGAATAGAAATGTATTAGGCTGTGACATGTCATGAACTATGGGAAGGCAAATCTTTAAGCCTGCTGACTGGAGTCAGTAGAAGTCTTGTGCACGAATCTTTCGTGCAGGAGTCACCTTGTGGTCTGGTAGGTATGTGAGGGCAGCCTTGACGCCTCTGCAACCTGCTTGAGGCGACGTGATGCGCTCTCCACTCCATCCGCTGCTTGTGTAGTGTTAAGCGCCTCGTCCTTACGAAGATCAATACTTTCTTGGCCATGTGACTTCAACATAGATTTATGCACCATTCGTAGCGCAGCGAGGTCTGGGAAACCTCCTTAAGACACATCTTTTTCCACGTGTTCTAATGTAATGATAATAGACGTCTATCCTCTTGACACTAATAATTTCTTAGAGTTAAAGCACATCCTAATCATGGTGTCAGGTCAAACCATTCGTAACATGATTCGACATAGCTCGTTTCTCTGTTAAAACCATACACGTTATCCATTGCTAGGTTAGGATGTATAGCTTAGTTTAAGTTGGATAAGGTTAGGCAGGTTTCAATATCCGCTGGCTTGTACAATCCGTACGAAGTCTTGTGTATGATGAAACTTTTATCCCTATCCACGATTTATACTTGCGATTGCTTGGAAAAGTGTACGAACCAGTGTTGTCAGACCAGTGTAGGCTCTCTAGCTAGTGTTTTTCTGGCAGGGTGTGCAGACTCGTTCGTTAAATGCCGTGTGGTCGTTGGTTAACAGCTTTCCTGATTGGACAGTGAAATTTGTTCACTCCATTTCTCCAGTGTTGATATACAGAACCACTCGAATTACACTATGACCATACTGATGCTTAGTGAACATTGTTCAAAAGTGAAGCTCACCTGGTTACATGCTGATGCTATGTAGACACGTGGCAGCACAGTCGTGTACATCTACATAATTAAGGCTCACGCACGCACGCACGCACGCACGCACACACACGCACGCGCACACACACACACACACTGATCTGATCCACTTCAACTGATTTTTCAGGCATCCCTGTTTACAGGAGTTGTAGCTGATGTGTGGAAAAAGGCTAACATAGTTCCAATCTACAAAAGTGGAAGCAGGGAAGACCCCCTTAATTATAGACCGGTATCATTGACAAGTGTAATAGTCAAAATATTAGAAAAAATAATTAAAACTGAATGGGTAGAACACCTGGAGAGAAATGATATAATATCAGACAGACAGTATGGTTTTCGATCTGAAAGATCCTGTGTATCGAATTTACTCAGTTTCTATGATCGAGCAACAGAGATATTACAGGAAATAGATGGTTGGGTTGACTGCTTCTATCTGGACCTAAAAAAGGCTTTCGACAGAGTTCCACATAAGAGGTTGTTCTGGAAACTAGAAAATATTGGATGGGTGACAGGTAAGCTTCTAACATGGATGAAAAATTTTCTGACTGATAGAAAAATGAGGGCAGTGATCAGAGGCAATGTATCGGACTGGAGAAATGTCACAAGCGGAGTACCACAGGGTTCAGTTCTTGCACCAGTGATGTTTATTGTCTACATAAATGATCTACCAGTTGGTATACAGAATTATATGAACATGTTTGCTGATGATGCTAAGATAATAGGAAGGATAAGAAACTTAGATGATTGTCATGCTATTCAAGATGACCTGGACAAAATAAGTATATGGAGCACCACTTGGCAAATGGAATTTAATGTTAATAAATGCCATGTTATGGAATGTGGAATAGGAGAACATAGACCCTACACAACCTATATATTATGTGAGAAATCTTAAAAGAATTCTGATAAAGAAAGATCTAGGGGTGGTTCTAGATAGAAAACTATCACCTGAGGACCACATAAAAAATATTGTGCGAGGAGCCTATGCCACGCTTTCTAACTTCAGAATTGCTTTTATATACATGGATGGCGATATACTAAAGAAATTGTTCACGACTTTTGTTAGGCAAAAGCTAGAATATGCAGCGGTTGTGTGGTGCATATATCTTAAGAAGCACATCAACAAACTACAAAAGGTGCAAAGACATGCTACAAAGTGGCTCCCAGAACTGAAGGGCAAGAGCTACGAGGAGAGGTTAGAGGCATTAAATATGCCAAAACTAGAAGACAGAAGAAAAAGAGGTGATATGATCACTACATACAAAATAGTAACAGGAATTGATAAAATCGATAGGGAAGATTTCCTGAGACCTGGAACTTTATGAACAAGAGGTCATAGATTTAAACTAGCTAAACACAGATGCCGAAGATATATAAGAAAATTCACTTTCGCAAACAGAGTGGTAGACGGTTGGAAGAAGTTAGGTGAGAAGGTGGTGGAGGCCAAGACCGTCAGTAGTTTCAAAGCATTATATGACAAAGAGTGCTGGGAAGACGGGACACCACGAGCGTAGCTCTCATCCTGTAACTACACTTAGGTAATTACACACACACACACACACACACACACACACACACCACAGAGATATTAGAAAGAACTTTTTTAGTGTCAGAGTGGTTGACAAATGGAATGCATTAGGAAGTGATGTGGTGGAGGCTGACTCCATACACAGTTTCAAGTGTAGATATGATAGAGCCCAATAGGCTCAGGAATCTGTACACCTGTTGATTGACGGTTGAGAGGCGGGACCAAAGAGCCAGAGCTCAACCCCCGCAAGCACAACTAGGTGAGTACACACACACACACACACACACAATTGTCATGGGTCAGCCTTGATAGGGAGCAGACGTGTTGGGTCAGCGTTCCGCGCATACCTGAGAGACTAACAGGGGTCAAGGGAGCGGGTGCACTGTGCAGTGAGAATCGGGACAGTGTAAATCGAATAGTGGCATTGTAATGCAACACATTGATCACATCTTGTGGTGAAATATCTTAGTGAATTTAGAGAAGATAGCTAGTGAAGATAGTCTTCTTGAGGCATCATCAGTCGCATCAGCCGGGACGCAAGGGGAGACCTGAAGACCTCACAGGATTACCGCGAAACGACGTGTATTCGCCTAGAGTGTTTGCGGGGGCTGGCTGGTGTCTCTCATAAGTCTCCAACAGTGTGCAAGGTTTATATAATATCATATCGTAGAAGCTAATGCATTCCATTCAATAATACAATCGTAAGTGGTAGTCAGGTAATAGGGACAGCAACTGTGAGCTCACTGGGAAACTAGATAAGCCGCTAATCCCACAGCCGGATTCTGAAGACAACACCTCACCCACCTCCTCTTAACCCTCGTCTCACTCTCCTCTCCCATTCCCCCCCCGCCCCCCCTACCACTGACTACACGTACACACACACACACACACACACACACACACACACACACACACACACACACACACACACACACACACACACACACACCAGGTAGCCATCTCCGCCCCCCCCCCCACCTGGTTATCTGGTTGATACCTGGTTGATGGGGTTCTGGGAGTAGTTCTACTCCCCAAGCCCGGCCCGAGGCCAGGCTCGACTTGTGAGAGTTTGGTCCACCAGGCTGTTGCTTGGAGCGGCCCGCAGGCCCACATACCCACCACAGCCCGGTTGGTCCGGCACTCCTTGGAGGAATAAATCTAGTTTCATCTTGAAAATGTCCACGGTTGTTCCGGCAATATTTCTTATGCTTGCTGGGAGGACGTTGAACAACCGCGGACCTCTGATGTTTATACAGTGTTCTCTGATTGTGCCTATGGCACCTCTGCTCTTCATTGGTTCTATTCTACATTTTCTTCCATGTCGTTCACTCCAGTACGTTGTTATTTTACTGGGTAGATTTGGTACTTGGCCCTCCAGTATCTTCCAGGTGTATATTATTTGATCTCTCTCTCGTCTTCTTTCTAGTGAGTACATTTGGAGAGCTTTGAGACGATCCCAATAATTTAGGTGCTTTATTGCGTCTATGCGTGCCGTATATGTTCTCTGTATTCCCTCTATTTCAGCAATCTCTCCTGCTCTGAAGGGGGAAGTGAGTACTGAGCAGTACTCAAGACGGGACAACACAAGTGACTTGAAGAGTACAACCATTGTGAAGGGATCCCTGGATTTGAAAGTTCTCGTAATCCATCCTATCATTTTTCTGGCTGTCGCAATATTTGCTTGGTTATGCTCCTTAAACGTTAGGTCGTCAGACATTATTATTCCCAAATCCTTTACATGCTGTTTTCCTACTATGGGTACATTTGATTGTGTTTTGTACTCTGTATTATGTTTAAGGTCCCCATTTTTACCGTACCTGAGTACCTGGAATTTATCACTGTTAAAAATCATGTTATTTTCTGATGCCCAGTCGAAAACTTTATTAATATCAGCTTGAAGTTTTTCAATGTCCTCAGCCGAGGTAATTTTCATACTGACTTTTGTGTCATCTGCAAAGGATGATACGAAGCTGTGACTTGTATTTTTGTCTATATCTGATATGAGAATAAGGGAAAAGCAGCAGTGCAAGGACTGTACCCTGAGGTACAGAGCTTTTCACTGCACTTGGACTAGATTTTATATGGTTGACAGTTACTCGCTGAGTCCTGTTTGACAGAAAACTGAGTATCCAGCGTCCTACTTTACCGGTTATTCCCATTGACTTCATTTTGTGTGCTATCACGCCATGGTCACATTTATCGAAAGCCTTTGCGAAGTCCGTGTATATCACATCAGCATTCTGTTTCTTTTCTAATGCCTCAGTGACTTTGTCGTAGTGCTCAAGTAGCTGTGAGAGGCACGATCTTCCCGCTCGAAATTAAATGTTGGCCTGGGTTGTGAAGGTCATTGGTCTCCATGAAATTGGTGACCTGACTCCTAATCACTCTCTCAAATACTTTTATGATGTGCGATGTTAGTGCAACTGGTCTATAATTTTTTGCCAATGCTTTGCTCCCTCCCTTGTGTAGAGGGGCTATGTCTGCTACTTTAAGTGCATCTGGTATCTCCCCCGTGTCCAAGCTCTTCCTCCACACTATACTGAGTGCCTGTGCTACCGGCACTTTGCATTTCTTTATAAATATTGAATTCCATGAGTCTGGACCTGGGGCCGAGTGCATGGGCATGTTTTCAATTTCTTTTTCAAAATTTAGTGCGCTCGTGTTTATATCAGTTATATTTACAGGGGTTTGAATATCCCGCATAAAGAAATTGTCTGGATCTTCCACCTTCATGTTGTTTATTGGAGTGCTAAACATGTCCTCATACTGCTTTTTTAGGATTTCACTAATTTCTTTGTCATCCTCCATGTATGAACCTTCACTTGTACGAATAGGTCCAATACTGGCAGTGGTTTTTGCTTTTGATTTCGCATATGAGAAGAAATATTTTGGATTTTTCTTTATTTCCTGAACTGCTTTCTGTTCTAACTGCCTTTCTTCAGTTTCATATGAGCGTTTCAATTTCTGCTCGATTTCTTCAATTTCACCCCTCAGTCCCCCGCATCCCCCTAACACACACACTCCTCTCTCTCTCTCCCTCCCCCCCCTTCACCCCGCTCTGCCCTTCTGACAAATCCTATCATGGCACAACTAGGAACAGGGTCAAACATGACAGCCAGAGATTACAGGGGAACAGGGAAAAGTTCAGGTGACGAAATGAAGGAAATGTTTGCCCAGTTTCTGGAGGACATCAAGAGTGAGATGCAGGAAATGATGCAGGAAATGAAGAATGAAATAACCTAAAAAGAGAGCTGACAGCAGCACAGGAGGAGATCAGAGCCCTCAAAGAGAACAGTATCGATGCTGAGACTCAGATAACCACCCAGAGAGAAGATGGTAATAGTATTTTGGGAGAGAATGCCACAATAAAAACAACATTTGCAGAAATACTAAAAAAACAACAACTCTGAAGTGATGTCTGCAGTGATGGAGGTAGCCATCAAAGCAGCCACCTCACAGGAAGCGGCACGCTCCACTACCCAGCTGCTAGAAAGGAAAAGATCAGTGGTGGCTGTGGGTATTTAAAGAGCAGGAAGGCTCTAACAGGAAAGAGTGGAATCATAAGGACAAAGCGGCAGTGGATGAAGTACTGAAGGCACTAGACATGGAAGGGCCTGAGCATAGCATTGAGAAGGTTTTCAAGCTAGTCTGGTACAAAAAAGACCGAGACCGTGTGTTAAAGATAGCGTTTGCAAACGAGAACACAAAGGAGATGATTCTGTCAAAGAAAACTCTCCTGCAACATGTGGGAGAATTCAAAAAAGTATTCCTCCAAAGGGACATGACGAGGGAGGAGAGGGCCATGGCGGCAGAAGCAAGGAAGAAGCGCAGGGTGAGAGGGGAAAACCAGGAAAACACAGCTCCCAACACATCACCCCAGAGGCGAGGGGGGGGGGGGAACCCACAATTAGCTACCAGTAACACTAGCGGGGAGGGCAACCCCACCACCTTCCTCTGCATAGAAACCCCCCCCCTACCCCAAACCCTCCCTGCCCCCACTCAAATACCCAGCCAACTCTCCCTCCCCCCACACCCATTCCCCACTCTTCTACCCCTCTCCTCCTCCTGCCAAGTCCCCCCTCTCCCCCTTTCCTTCCTGTCCTCCCTCCCCTATCACCCCATAACCTCCCTGCCCTTCCCCCTTCATTTGACCCCTCACCCCTCATCCCAGTATCTTCTGCAACCCTGTTATCCTCCTCACAAATCCTCACACCCATGGAACAGCTTCCCCCACCAGCAGAACACTCACCAAGGAAGAGATTTGAGAAGGGACAGAAGAAAATGAGCTTCAAGGCAATGTACACTAACATACATGGAATAACAAATAAAACAAATGAGCTTGGAGAATGAGAACTAGAGGAAGACCCAGACATAATAGCTCTCACAGAAACAAAACTAACGAAAACCATAACAAATGCAGTGTTCCCACAGGACTATTATGTTATGAGGAAAGAGAAAGAAGGAAGAGGTGGCGGTGGTGTAGCTCTGCTGGTAAGAAAAGGCTGGGATTTTGAGGAGTTGGTTGTTCAGGGATGTGAAGGTTTCAGTGACTACATAACAGGTACAATAACAACTGGAGGGCAAAAAATTATAGTCGTAGTCATATATAATCCACCACCAAATGACAGAAGACCCAGACAGGAATATGATAGATACAACTTGGCCACCATCAATATAATAGAGAGAGCAGCTTCTGTTGCTAGCAGGAATGGATCTGGACTACTAATCATGGGAGGCGTCAACCATGGGAAAATAGATTGGGAGAACAGAGACCCGCATGGGGGCCCGGAAACATGGAGAGCTAAGCTGCTGGACGTGGCAACAAGAAACTTTCTAAGCCAGCACACCAAGGAACCAACAAGAATGAGAGAAGATGAACCAGCAATGCTTGATTTGATATTTACCCTAAATGAGTGGGATATAAGGGAAGTCAAGATGGAAGCACCCTTGGGAATGAGTGATCACAGTGTATTGAACTTTGAGTACCTGGTAGAGCTAGGACTTATCTCCCCCAAAAAAGAACTAAGAAACAAAAGGCTGGCATACCGAAAGGGAAATTATGAGGAGATGAGAGGCTTCCTAAAGGAAATACCTTGGGACACAGATCTCAGAGTCTGTGTCCTGTGTTTGAGCGCACAAGATAGTCCATCATCTCTGTACAAGAAATGGACTATATCACTCAAAACTGTCAGGAGGCAGTAAGCAGACTCATTCCGGCCCAAAAAGAAAAATCCGAGAAGCAAAAGAAGAATCCATGGTATAATAGGGCATGTATGGAAGCAAAGAAACTGAACAAAAGTGCGTGGAGGAACTTCCGGAATAACAGAACACCAGAAAGCAGAGAGAGATACCAAAGAACCAGGAATGACTATGTCAGGGTGAGAAGAGAGGCAGAGAAAAGTTATGAAAATGATATAGCAAGCAAAGCCAAGACCAAACCAAAGCAACTCCACAGTCACTTCAGAAGGAAAACAACAGTGAAAGAACAGGTAGTGAAACTTCGAACAGGCGAGGACAGGTATACAGAGAATGACAAAGAGGTGTGTGAAGAGCTCAACAAGAGGTTCCAGGAGGTCTTCACAACTGAACAAGGTGAGGTCAGTGTGCTAGGAGAAAGGGAAGTAAACCAGGCGGCCTTGGAAGGGTTCGAAATTACGAGAGAGGAGGTCAAGAGACACCTGCTGGATCTGGATGTTAGAAAGGCTGTTGGTCCAGTCGGGATCTTGCCATGGGTACTGAAAGAGTGTGCAAAGGAACTTTGCTTGCCACTCTCCATAGTGTATAGTAGGTCACTGGAGACGGGAGACCTACCAGAAATATGGAAGACAGCGAATGTGGTCCCAATATACAAAAAGGGCGACAGGCAAGAGGCACTGAACTACAGGCCAGTGTCCTTGACTTGTATACCATGCAAGGTGATGGAGAAGATCGTGAGAAAAAACCTGATATCACATCTGGAGAGAAGGGACTTCGTGACAAATCGCCAACATGGGTTCAGGGAGGGTAAATCTTGCCTGACTGGCTTAATAGAATTCCACGACCAGGTGACAAAGATTAAGCAAGAAAGAGAGGGCTGGGCGGACTGCATTTTCTTGGATTGTTGGAAAGCCTTTGATACAGTACCGCATAAGAGGCTGGTACATAAGCTGGGGAGACAGGCAGGTGTAACTGGTAAGGTGCTCCAGTGGATAAGTGAGTACCTGAGCATTAGGAAGCAGAGAGCTATGGTGAGGGGTGAGACCTCCGATTGGCGTGAAGTCACCAGTAGAGTCCCACAGGGCTCTGTACTCGGACTTATCTTTTTTTGATATATGTAAATGATCTCCCGGAGGGTATAGATTCATTTCTCTCAATGTTTGCGGACGATGCCAAAATTATGAGACGGATTAAGACAGAAGAGGACTGTTTGAGGCTTCAAGAAGACCTAGACAAGCTGAAAGAATGGTCGAACAAATCGTTGTTAGAGTTTAACCCAACCAAATGTAATGTAATGAAGATAGGTGTAGGGAGCAGGAGGCCAGATACAAGGTATCATCTGGGAGAGGAAATTCTTCAGGAGTCAGAGAAAGAAAAAGACTTGGGGGTTGATATCACGCCAGACCTGTCTTCTGCAGCCCATATCAAGAGGATAACATCAGCGGCATATGCCAGGCTGGCCAACATACGAACGGCATTCAGAAACCTGCGTAAATAATCATTCAGAACTTTGTATACCGCATATGTCAGGCCAATCCTGGAGTATGCAGCCCCAGCATGGAGTCCATATCTAGTCAAGGATAAGACTAAATTGGAGAAGGTTCAAAGGTTCAAGTTCCACCAGACTAGTACCCGAGCTGAGAGGTATGAGCTACAAGGAGAGACTACGGGAATTAAACCTCACTTCGCTGGAAGACAGAAGAGTTAGGGGGGACATGGTCACCACATTCAACATTCTGAAGGGAATTGATAGGGTAGATAAAGACAGGCTATTTAACACAAGGGGCACACACACAAGGGGACACAGGTGGAAACTGAGTGCCCAAATGAGCCACAGAGATATTAGAAAGAACTTTTTTAGTGTCAGAGTGATTGACAAATGGAATGCATTAGTAAGTGATGTGGTGGAGGCTGACTCCATACACAGTTTCAAGTGTAGATATGATCGAGCCCAATAGGCTCAGGAATCTGTACACCTGTTGATTGACGGTTGAGAGGCGGGACCAAAGAGCCAGAGCTCAACCCCCGCAAACACAACTAGGTGAGTACAACTAGGTGAGTACACACAATGAAATGAAACTAGGCGGTGGAAACAGGAGGCCAGACACAGGATACAGAAAGGGAGATGAAGTCCTTCATGAAACGGACAGAGAGAAGGATCTGGGAGTTGGTACCCCACCAAACCTGTCTCCTGAAGCCCACATCAAAAAAATAACATCTGCGGCGTATGCGAGGCTGGCTAACATCAGAACTGCCTTCAGGAACCTGTGTAAGGAATCATTGAGAACTTTGCATACCACATATGTAAGACCAATCATGGAGTATGCGGCACTAGCATGGATCCCGTACCTTATCAAGCACAAGGCGAAGATTGAAAAATTCAGAGATATGCCACTAGGCTAGTCCCAGAACTAAGAGGCATGAGTTACGAAGAAAGGCTGCGGGAAATACACCTCACGACACTAGAAGACAGAAGAGTAAGGGGAGACAATCACTACCTACAAAATTCTCAGAGGTATTGACAGGGTAGATAAAGATAAACTATTTAACACGGGTGGTACGCGAACAAGGGGATACAGGTGGAAACTGAGTACCCTAATGAGTCACAGGGACGTTAGAAAGAACTTTTTCAGTGACAGTAGTTAACAGGTGGAATGCATTAAGTAATGATATGGCGGAGGCAGGCTCCACACACAGTTTCAAATGTAGGTATGATAGAGTCCGGTAGGCTCAGGAATCTGTACATTAGTTGATTGACAGTTGAGAGGCGGGACCAAAGAGCCAGAGCTCTGTTACATACTGGTACGCATAGCTCGTTGCACTACAGGGGTTAGTAAGGGCTCGTTGTAGGAGTGTTCAAATGACCCCCTGTCTCTTAATGTCCAACCAGAATGTCACATCACTACGTCACATACACAATAAGCAGAAAATTTCACTAGGGTTGCAAATATCACACAGGTAAATAAAAGGTTTATATAAAATAAATATATATATAAATCAAGGTTACTATTCCTTCAGGTATAGCAGTAATCAGATGGCCTACAAAAATATTTATAATCTAATAAGATATTCTCCTCCCACCAGACAATTGTAACTACTAATGTAAACACAGAAAAATTTATACAAAACACTTAGCAGGGCAGTGGACCTGACGCCCGTCTCCCAGTTACTGACTAACGTGGCGTCAGGTCGCCCACATTCGCTCCTTCCCAACATAATGAATGGTAAATTTATATAAAATTAACTTGCTTAATGAGCAACAATACTGTGCAAAAACAAACATTAAAATAACTTAAGAATGAATAAATTTATATGCATTAACAGAGGTATTGTAGTTTATTATAAACAATTATTTATGGAAAATAATAAAGAGGAAACTGCTGACAACTACACAATACAAGCTTCCTGTACTCTAGCAGGAAACTGACACGAATATCACAGGTCTAATACCTGACTAGTAATCCCCGCTCCTGTTCCCACTGTTGCCAATTCACACGATATATTATAAATATATATTATAAATATATATTATATATATATTATATATATATATATTAATAATATATATTATATATATATATTATATATATATATTAATAATATATGTATATATATATATATATATATATATGTATATATATATATATGTCGTACCTAGTAGCCAGAACGCACTTCTCAGCCTACTATGCAAGGCTCGATTTGCCTAATAAGCCAAGTTTTCATGAATTAATGTTTTTTCGACTACCTAACCTACCTAACCGAACCTAACCGAACTTTTTCGGCTACCTAACTTAAGCTAACCTATAAAGATAGGTTAGGTTAGGTTAGGTTAGGTAGGGTTGGTTAGGTTCGGTCATATATCTACGTTAATTTTAACTCCAATAAAAAAAAAATTGACCTCATACATAATGAAATGAGTAGCTTTATCATTTCATAAGAAAAAAATTAGAGAAAATATATTAATTCAGGAAAACTTGGCTTATTAGGCAAATCGGGCCTTGCATAGTAGGCTGAGAAGTGCGTTCTGGCTACTAGGAACAACATAATATATATATATATATATTATATATATATATATATATATATATATATATATATATATATATATATATATATATATATATATATATGCCTAAGGCACAACTCTCCTAAACACGAGAGTTAAGTATACAACTTTAGAACACTTTCCCACCAGGAGACTCGAACCCTAGCCAGCACAGAAGCCTTACTGTGCTGGCTAGGGTTCGAGTCTCCTGGTGGGAAAGTGTTCTAAAGTTGTATACTTAACTCTCGTGTTTAGGAGAGTTGTGCCTTAAGCAGAGACACTGTGTCTTCCCATATTAACAGGGACTTGATGAAATTAACGTCTAAATGACCCCTCACTTGCTCTGGTGCTCTTGGGAGGTGTTGATCTTTGGAGTATTTAAATACTCCGAAATTACCATCTCTTTTAAGGGTCTGAGCGGGTGGTGGAGAGGGTTAAGGCGTACCTGTTATGCCAGTTGCTGGAAGGCTTCTGTGCTGGCTAGGGTTCGAGTCTCCTGGTGGGAAAGTGTTCTAAAGTTATATATATATACCTAGTAGCCAGAACGCACTTCTCAGCCTACTATGCAAGGCCCGATTTGCCTAATAAGCCAAGTTTTCATAAATTAATTGTTTTTCCGACTACCTAACCTAACTTTTTCGGCAACCTAACCTAACCTATAAAGATAGGTTAGGTTAGGTAGGGTTGGTTAGGTTCGGTCATATATCTACGTTAATTATAACTAAAAAAAAATTGACCTCATACATAATGAAATGGGTAGCTTTATCATTTCATAAGAAAAAAATTAGAGAATATATATTAATATTCTCCCACTGTTAATGTCGGAGAACTCGTGTCCATGCTATAAGCTTATAACACGAGTATATATAAATGCTTATAGCATTTTGCTTATAGCATGGACACGAGTTCTCCCACATGAACAGTGGCTTGATGAAAAACGTATAGTAACCACTCACTATTCTGGTGCCCTTGGGAAGTGGAGATATTTGAGGTGTATATATACCTCGAAGTCTCTACTTCTTTTAAGGGTCCGAGTGGTGTAGTGGGTTAAGGCGTACTAGTTATGGCAGCTACTGGAAGGTAGTTGTGGTTTCTGGGTTCAAGGCCCACTGGTGGGTGTTGTCCAAAGATTGTTAACCTTCACTTGTGGTTTATGCAAGTATAGGCATATTATATATATATATATATATATATATATATATATATATATATATATATATATATATATATATATATATATATATGCGAACAAGCCTGAATGGTCCCCAGGACAATATGCAACTGAAAACTCACACCCCAGAAGTGACTCGAACCCATACTCCCAGAAGCAACGCAACTGGTATGTACAAGACGCCTTAATCCACTTGACCATCACGACCGGACAAAATGAGGTGATAGCCGAGGCTATTTGAACCACCCCACCGTCGGCACTCGGATAGTAATCTTGGGCATAGCATTTTACCAAATCACCTCATACTTTGAACTATGAGCGGTGGGGTGGTTCAAATAGCCTCGGCTATCACCTCATTTTGTCCGGTCATGATGGTCAAGTGGATTAAGGCGTCTTGTACATACCAGTTGCGTTGCTTCTGGGAGTATGGGTTCGAGTCACTTCTGGGGTGTGAGTTTTCAGTTGCATATTGTCCTGGGGACCATTCAGGCTTGTTCGCATTTGTGTTCCTCACGTGTGCCCCCAAGAATGAGGTGATTTGGTAAAATGCTATGCCCAAGATTACTATCCGAGTGCCGGCGGTGGGGTGGTTCAAATAGCCTCGGCTATCACCTCATTTTGTCCGGTCGTGATAGTCAAGTGGATTAAGGCGTCTTGTACATACCAGTTGCGTTGCTTCTGGGAGTATGGGTTCGAGTCACTTCTGGGGTGTGAGTTTTCAGTTGCATATTGTCCTGGGGACCATTCAGGCTTGTTCGCATTTGTGTTCCTCACGTGTGCCCCAAAGAATGAGGTGATTTGGTAAAATGCTATGCCCAAGATTACTATCCGAGTGCCGGCGGTGGGGTGGTTCAAATAGCCTCGGCTATCACCTCATTTTGTCCGGTCGTGATGGTCAAGTGGATTAAGGCGTCTTGTACATACCAGTTGCGTTGCTTCTGGGAGTATGGGTTCGAGTCACTTCTGGGGTGTGAGTTTTCAGTTGCATATTGTCCTGGGGATCATTCAGGCTTGTTCGCATTTGTGTTCCTCACGTGTGCCCCAAAGAATGAGGTGATTTGGTAAAATGCTATGCCCAAGATTACTATCCGAGTGCCGGCGGTGGGGTGGTTCAAATAGCCTCGGCTATCACCTCATTTTGTCCGGTCGTGATGGTCAAGTGGATTAAGGCGTCTTGTACATACCAGTTGCGTTGATTCTGGGAGTATGGGTTCGAGTCACTTCTGGGGTGTGAGTTTTCAGTTGCATATTGTCCTGGGGACCATTCAGGCTTGTTCGCATTTGTGTTCCTCACGTGTGCCCCAAAGAATGAGGTGATTTGGTAAAATGCTATGCCCAAGATTACTATCCGAGTGCCGGCGGTGGGGTGGTTCAAATAGCCTCGGCTATCACCTCATTTTGTCCGGTCGTGATGGTCAAGTGGATTAAGGCGTCTTCTACATACCAGTTGCGTTGCTTCTGGGAGTATGGGTTCGAGTCACTTCTGGGGTGTGAGTTTTCAGTTGCATATTGTCCTGGGGATCATTCAGGCTTGTTCGCATTTGTGTTCCTCACGTGTGCCCCAAAGAATGAGGTGATTTGGTAAAATGCTATGCCCAAGATTACTATCCGAGTGCCGGCGGTGGGGTGGTTCAAATAGCCTCGGCTATCACCTCATTTTGTCCGGTCGTGATGGTCAAGTGGATTAAGGCGTCTTGTACATACCAGTTGCGTTGATTCTGGGAGTATGGGTTCGAGTCACTTCTGGGGTGTGAGTTTTCAGTTATATATATATTTATATATATATATATATATATATATATATATATATATATATATATATATATATATATATATATATATATATTATTAAATATGACCGAAAAAGTAAGATTAATAATTCTAACACGAATTTTCTCAATCTTTCGTACATTACGCTTCACTGTTGGAGGTAAATCAAAAATCACTTCTCCAAAATTCATTTTTATTTCTAGTCTGACGCGACACGGGCGCGTTTCGTAAAACTTAATACATTTTCAAAGACTTCACAAATACACAACTGATTAGAACTTACGTATCTCTGATTTTATATCTACATTTGAGTGAGGTGGGAGGGGTGATGTGGCATTAACACAAGACAGAACAAGAGGGGATATTAATAGGGTATTAAAAGTATCAACACAAGACAGAACAGAAACACTGGGTATTGAATAGAAGTGTTTGTAGAAAGCCTATTGGTCCATATTTCTTGATGCTTCTATATTGGAGCGGAGTCTTGAGGTGGGTAGAATATAGTTGTGCAATAATTGGCTGTTGACTCCGCTCCAATACCTCAAGACTCCGCTCCAATATAGAAGCATCAAGAAATATGGACCAATAGGCTTTCTACAAACACTTCTATTCAATACCCAGTGTTTCTGTTCTGTCTTGTGTTGATACTTTTAATACCCTATTAATATCCCCTCTTGTTCTGTCTTGTGTTAATGCCACATCACCCCTCCCACCTCACTCAAATGTAGATATAAAATCAGAGATACGTAAGTTCTAATCAGTTGTGTATTTGTGAAGTCTTTGAAAATGTATTAAGTTTTACGAAACGCGCCCGTGTCGCGTCAGACTAGAAATAAAAATGAATTTTGGAGAAGTGATTTTTGATTTACCTCCAACAGTGAAGCGTAATGTACGAAAGATTGAGAAAATTCGTGTTAGAATTATTAATCTTACTTTTTCGGTCATATTTAATAAAATATGTCTACAGGAAAGACTGCTACCAAAATATACTAATATATATATATATATATATATATATAAATATATATATATATACACACACACACACACACACACACACACACACACACACACACACACACACACACACACACACACACACACACACACACACACGACTTCATGGAAGAATAACACAATTGTTATACTTATTTTAATGTGAATATTCCATAAATAGGAATATGTAACAAGCTCAACACCCGCAAACACTATTAGGTGAGTACAATTAGGTGAGTACACACACACACACACACACACACCGGGCTGGCTGGCTGAGTGAACAGTGCTCTAGACTTGTGGACCTAGGGACCGGGGTTCGATCCTGGCAGCCGGCGGAAAAACAAATGTGCAGTTTCTTTCACCCTGATGCTCCTGTTACCTAACAGTAAATAGGTACCCGAGAGTTAGACAGCTGTTACGGGCTGCGTCCTGGGGGTGTAGAAGTGTGTGAAAAAAATAGTAGTTGGTAACAGATGAGAGGCGAGCCGTAAGATCAGAGCTCAACCCCTGTAAGCACTACTAGGTGAATATAACTAGGCGAGTATACACAGGGAGAAATTAGGAAGAGTAGGGAAGAATGGGAAGTGAATGTACTCGGCTGGCAAATGAATTAGGCGCGACTAACAACATAGCCTGGGAGAGTGGATTAGTGCAGGACGGAGTAGTGTGTGGGAGGGGCAGGGGGCCCACCATGGGAGGGTCTACCAGCATGGCTGTGGGAGGGGCAGGGGGCCCACCATGGGAGGGTGTACGAGCATGGGAGTGTGGGAGGGGCAGGGGGCCCACCATGGGAGGATCTACCAGCATGGGAGTGTGGGAGGGGCAGGGGGTCCACCACGGGAGGATCTACCAGCATGGGAGTGTGGGAGGGGCAGGGGGCCCACCATGGGAGGATCTACCAGCATGGGAGTGTAACGGGGGGTGGGGGAAATTGCTCTATCTCGCCCATTATTCCACCCCCCAGTTAACTAACGAGGCCGGGGGAAACAGCTCTCTCTAGTCCGTTATCCCGTCCTCAGTTAGCTAACTATTCTAGAGCACCTCCAGAGTTCCTAAGGCAACCTCTCTCGTTCAACACCTTGTAAACCTAGGTATTTGACTACCTAGGTGCTAAGACTACAAGGCGCCGTAACTTGATCAGCTACCCGAAACTCTAGAGAGAACTCTAGAATACAGAATCATTGCCACAAACGTATAAGAGAAAACGAAAGGAAAGAAATGAATAGTGAAGTAATTAGTGAGGGTTTGGGGTGAGAGGTAGAGAGGTGGGAGGAGCGAGGAGGGTCATTAGTTGAAAGTGAGAGTTCAGAGAGGGGTGGAGGGAGAGGTATAGATAGGTAGAAGTAGAAGAGTAGATAGTAGAAGTAGAAAGTAGATAGTAGAAGACGAAATGCTGCCACCATCCATTCATGATCATTACATACAAGACAAGGAATGGAACTTGTCTGTATCACAAAATTCTCAAAAGATGTTATCAAGAGATCATTATTAGTATGGTCCCATCTTTATCATGTACTCATTCTATACCATGAAACCAGTAACTACAGAGGCTTTCTCACCTCAACTCAAAATCTCTAGGGAACAAAGTTAAACACAATTTAAATAATAAATTCATAATTATATTTCACATGAAGTATCATAATTTAGCAATTCAATTAAAATGTTCCAGTTTAATATGCAAAGTGAGTCATCATCCAAGAATTCGAGAACCCTACAACTTGACTGCCCCTGATCATCACACAACATATGTAAACACGACCAAGTCACCTAAATGTTCACTCACCGAGGACTGAGTCTAAGTTGAATAGAGAGGGGGGGGGGGGGTCTGCAATTTTCAGGCAGCGTCACCCCCCGTCTGGTGACGGCCTATCTCGACGGCTGGCCTCTGCTCTGCTCCGCTGGCCGGTCTCCTATTGCTTAATGCTCGATAGCTCTCCGAGTTTATATTGGGAACCTAGTAGCTAACTCCGCCCACAAGTAGATAGCCTCCGGCACTACCAAGCCACTCCTTAAACGTCGGCATGTTTGAAGGCTACCCGGCTCCAATTATACGCTTAGCGGAAGCAAGGTGAAATTCTCATGATCTGACCTCAGGTCACTTGGGGTCGTTAACGGTTAGAGGTGTGAGATCTCAGGCAGACAACTGGCGCCTCTCCGATCCTTGTCTGTGACTCATGTACTCTATGTATGTATTAACCTAAACCAAACACTTTTACAGTGTTACATCTCCCCTTCTCCCCGAAAATAAAGTTTTTGCAACACTGCTAAAGCAAGCTAGCTGTGTGCGACAACTTTATTAACGAAAAGAATACATCCTAGCTAAACAAATATACATCATCCTACTCTAAAAAATGAAATATGTAGACAGACGTCCATTGTCTCTGGCTGGGCGACGTCACTGCTTGGTCTTGTAGATAATCCTGTACCACATTTCTTCAACACAACTGCCTCCGTCGCTTCTCCGTCGTTAACGCACAACAACCCTTGGTCAACCCGAAAGCCGTTACTACTTGAACTGCGCACAGGACCGTGGAATTCGGTTGTCCCAGCTGATCTGTAATTGGCCCTACGTCAGTCACCATGAGAGACGTATATTGGGGTTCTTCACAGCTATAGGGACTACAAGTTTCGAGACCTTCATATAGTTGCCAACAGTAGAAATCCCATCCTACTCTTCTTCCTCCCTGTTGCTCCAGCACGCCTCCTTCAGAGAGCTACTTCTGACAGCCACATCAAGTCCGCATGACACAGGAAGAATCACTCAACAGAGCAACATGCTTGTAGGAGGGGCGGCCAGTTAAGGCAAACGATCCTGTCTTGCAATTACGCTCCATGCAATGATGCTGACACCAGCAAGGGACACTAGGTATCATGTCTCACTCAGCTTGTCTTATCTTCTCTTCTTTCTTCTCTCTTCTTTCTTCTCTCTTCTTTCTTCTTTCTTCTTCCTTCTTCCTTCTGTCTTCTTTCTTCTTTCTTCCTCCTCCCATGGGTCTTAGACAAGCGACCTGGGGTCCATTGGGGGTCTGTCCGTCCTGGGGTCCATCCTGGGTAGACCGATGTTGGTGGGACAGACTGGAGTCGTTGTTGCTCCTCTTCCATCTTTACTGGGTCGTCTGGGGTCGTCTGCAGAACGACCTGGGGTCCACTGGGGGTCCGTAAGTCTTGGGGTCCACTGGGGTCCGTCCGTCCTGGGGTCCACTGGGTAGACCAATGTTGACCGACCGAGAGGGCTGCATCTTGGGATCCCCTGGGGTGGTGATGGTGGTGGAGCCGTGACCTCCAGGTAGTGGGCTGGTCGTGGTGGTGGTGATTAACGCCCGTGAGTGTGGTACACAGCAGCCGTCTCCCTCTTTTGTATGTGCGTCTCTCCTCTCTTCTGGCTCCCACCTGTGGGTGAACAGAAAGGCGACAATATCGTGCTCCCAAGATATGTTATGTGACCCTGTAGTTTGTATAGGGTTACACAGTCCAGTCATACCGCTCTCCTCCTGGCAACAACTACACTTAAATTTTTAAAATAATCCAATTAACACTGAATGATATTGACTTGGTGGAACATAAGACAGTAACAGAGGAAAGTTAGAGAAGAGAGAATAAGGTCATCACTACCTTTAACTTGTCACAAAAAAAATCAACACTAATAGACAAAACACTAGCCTAAACTTAACTGTACCGTTCCTAATCTTAAGTACATAATTAACCATTACTCCCACCCTTAACCTACAGCCACCTACGTGACCCAGAGTGTCTCCCTAGCTTCTCCGCCGGTCAACAACTCCAAACTGTTGCCACCCCTGTGACCAGACTATCTAACGTCGAGCGTCCCCAACGTGAAGTCTACTGACATACTAAGGCTCCCCCTAGCATGCTGTACAAGACCAGTACACCTCGGGTTATTGCGTTCAAATGGAGTAAAACAGTCGATCGCAATAATCTGAGCAGAACCACTAAAAACTACTTAAAATCTATTTAAGAACTACACCTGCCACTCCCCACTGACCTGGAGACCAGCGGTGGCTGGGTGTCCCTGTGGGACATGCGAGGTCACCTGTCACACTCAGCTGACCTGCACTACCAACACCGCTAAGTTCCCAAATCGCCAAATCTTATTACTAACATAAATCACTACACACGCAAGTTCTGGTGAACATTCCCTGAATACCACAAAACTCACAAAATCACTAAACACAACACCAGAGAATCACCATCTCCTAGCCTGAAAAAACTCGCTAAATCGCGAAAGTAAAACACCTGTCAAGATCTCCCTGATAGCGCCTGAGCGGCAAAAGACACGTGGGACTGAACAATGTTAAAAGAACACCAACTACCTACAACATTGTTCAACACCGCTGCCACCATTGTAACGGGGGGGTGGGGGAAATTGCTCTATCTCGCCCATTATTCCACCCCCCAGTTAACTAACGAGGCCGGGGGAAACAGCTCTCTCTAGTCCGTTATCCCGTCCTCAGTTAGCTAACTATTCTAGAGCACCTCCAGAGTTCCTAAGGCAACCTCTCTCGTTCAACACCTTGTAAACCTAGGTATTTGACTACCTAGGTGCTAAGACTACAAGGCGCCGTAACTTGATCAGCTACCCGGCTCCAATTATACGCTTAGCGGAAGCAAGGTGAAATTCTCATGATCTGACCTCAGGTCACTTGGGGTCGTTAACGGTTAGAGGTGTGAGATCTCAGGCAGACAACTGGCGCCTCTCCGATCCTTGTCTGTGACTCATGTACTCTATGTATGTATTAACCTAAACCAAACACTTTTACAGTGTTACAGGAGTGTGGGAGGGGCAGGGGGTCCACCACGGGAGGATCTACCAGCATGGGAGTGTGGGAGGGGCAGGGGGCCCACCATGGGAGGGTCTACCAGCATGGGAGTGTGGGTGGGGCAGGAGGTCCACCATGGGAGGATCTACCAGCATGGGAGTGTGGGAGGGGCAGGGGGCCCACCATGGGAGGGTCTACCAGCATGGGAGTGTGGGAGGGGCAGAGGGACCACCATGAGAGGATCTACTAACATGGGAGTGCACCACAGAGAAGGCGGTCAATTATCCTCCATGGATTACTCGACTCTAAGGCAACATCGAGGCATGAAAGGATAGAAATGGAAAAGTTTACATGAAATTAAATTTTGAGGTGAATAAATGCCGAGATGGAAGGAAATGAAGTTGAATTCAGCTGCCGGACTGGACCTTACAATTGAACCAAGAATCGACCTGTCTTGATACAGGTTTCTAATGACAGGCAGTGGACTATATAATGAAGCACAAATTTTACTCAGAGGCAGCGAAGGCTATTACAATGTGTTTATTGACAGATATATGATGAAAGATGAACAATTAGGCAAGCCGCTCTGCTCGCCACCGGACGCTTCCCACCCTACTCTCTCCCCACCTCTCCTTCCCAAATAATCCCCCCTCCCACCAAACCCATACCTTCCCCAAATCGACCTTCCCACCCCTCCCCTCGTCCAATCCCGTCTGCTCCATCCCACCCTTCAATGCCCCCCTCTTCCCCTCCTCCCCCATACTCCGCCCATCCCTGACCCTCCTCTGCACCTCATCTCCCATATGACCCCCTTACCTTGCAACCCCCTCACCTCTTCACTGCCCACAAACCCCATTCTCTTCCCCCAACTTACCAAACCCATTCCTCAGCACCCACCTCCCTCTTACTCTCCTTCTATCCCTAAACCCACACCTACCCCTGCCCCCCCCCTCCTGACTAACACAACCTCTCTCCAACTCGCAACCCCCACCTGCTCCACTCTTCCCTCCCCCCCTCTAAACCTTTATCTGACTCTCAGCCTCTACACCCCCCATGCTTCTCAGACCCTCCCTAACTTTGAGACCCATTATGCCCTTTCGACCCCTCCCCCCCCTAGCTGTCCTGACCCCATTTGCTCACAGTCACCACCCGGACTGGTGGGCATTATTTTTTATTTCGATTCTGTCATTAAATTCCAGAACCCCAAAGAAAGTGTTAACTCTGGTGACCGAGTTTCCAAGACGAGTCATAAGGTTTGGTACACCAATACTGATGGGGTATCCAATAAAGCAGAAGAGATACGAGTGCTAGTGAGTCAGATCTTGACATAATTGCAATAGTGAAAACTAAAATATATGGCATGATCTCGGATGCAGTCTTTCCAGATTGGTACCAAGTAATAAGAAAAAGGACACAGATGGGCAGGGAAAATAGCACTCCTAATAAAGAAGAAATGGAAGTTTGAAGACCTGGAAAATTGGGATATTAATGTAAACAAAAGTTCTATACATGGGGCTCTGACAGCAGATGGGAAGAAGATTGTGATCTTGATAATCTAATCATCCACCAAACAGTAGAAGACCCAGGCAGGAGTATGATGACAACAACAAGGCATGTATAGATGAAATGCAGAGGGCAGCAACATTAGCTCACAGAATGAGAGCGAAACTGCTGGTCATGGGGGACCTAAATCATGGAGAGATCAATTGGGAATAAAGGAATCCCCATGGAGGGGAAGAAACGTGGGGAGCAAAGTTAGTTGACGTTATAAACAAGAATTTTCTAACACAACATATGAAGGAAGACAAGGTAAATAGGAGGGGGATAAACCGAGCCTATTAGACCTGATTTTCACCCAGAACGTAGAAGACCGAGAATTTGGAACATGAAATACATCTAGGGACCAGCGACCATTGTGTCCTAGTCTTTGACAACACGATGGAACTTAAAATTGTGACCATGGGGCAAGAGGTCTGGGGAAGGAGAGTTGACTACAGGAAAGGGGACTACAGGAGGATAAGGGACTATCTGGGAGAAGTGCAGAGGGAGCAAATTAGAGGAAAACAGTTCAAGATATGATGGACCTAGTCATACGGAAATGCTAGGAGGCCGAAGATAGATTTATACCAACAGAAAAGGAAAAAAATAAGAGGGAATATAATAACCTATGGTTTAACAGTGTCAGAAAGCACAAATGAGAAGCAGGCGGAAGTGGAGGAAGTACAGAAGACAAAGGCTAGAGGGCAACAGGATTAGATGCAGAACTAGGAACGATTACATTAACATAAAAAGAGTATCGGAAATAAATTATGAAAACGATATTGCAATCAAAGCGAAAAAGCAACCTAAATTACTACACAGCCATAAAAGAAGGAAGATGTCTGTAAATTACTAAGTGACAAGACTAAGGAAAACAGGAGCATATACAGAAAGTGACAAGGAAATCTGTGAGGTACTGAATGCAAGTTTCCATGGAGTGTTCACAACCGAGCCTAAGCAGCTCCCATTGTTAGAAGAGATTACCCTAGATGAAAGACTATCAGATATAGAGGTGACAGCAGAGGAGGTAATGAAACAGTTGACAACACTAGATGCAACTAAAGCAGTTGGACAAAGCATCACCATGGATACTAAAAGAAGCAGTGCAGGCCCTCAGCGTGCCTCTGGCAAGGATCTTTTATGAGTCACGTATGACGGGAGAATTGCCCAGTTGCTGGAAGAAGGCAAATGTGCCGATTTTCAAGAAAGGAGATAGGGAGGAGGCACTTAACTACAGACCCGTATCACTGACAAGCATCCCCTGCAAAATAATTGAAAGAATAATCAGGCTAAGACTTGTTGCACACCTGGAGAACATTAGGTTTGTAAACAAATACCAACATGGGTTCAGGGAAGGGAAATCATGCCTAACAAACCATCTGGAATTCTTTGATAAAGAAACAAGAATAAGGCAGGACAGGGAACGATGGGCAGACTGCATATTTCTGGACTGTCAAACAGCCTTTAATACAGTATCGCACATGACACTGCTATTCAAACTTGAGAGGCAGGCAGGAATAAGTGTAAAGGCCCAAGTATGGGAAAGGAACTACTTAACAGGAAGGAGCCAGAGAGTAACGGTAAAGGCCGAGAAGTCGGACTGGCGAACAATAACGAGTGGAATACCTCAAGGATCGTTGCTGGGACCAGTTATGTTTCTAATATAAGTAAATGACGTGTCTATTGCGGTAGAGACCTATATGTCTGTTCGCTTATAACGCAAAAGTAATGAGATGAGTTGTGACAGATGAGGATTGTAGCATCCTCCAAGAGGATTTGAGCAGGTTGCAGAAATGGTCAGGGAAATGACTACTGGAGTTCAACACGAGCAAATGTAGAGTTATGGAAATGAGATTTGGGGACAGGAGACCAAAGAGACAGTATACAATGAAGGGAAACTACCTGTGAAAGGTTATCTTGAGATGATTTCGGGGCTTTAGCGTCCCTGTGGCCAGGTCCTCTACTAGGCCTCCTTTTTCTCCCCCCCCCCCCCCCCCCCCCCCCGGGAAGCAGCCGTCTAACATCCAGGTACCTATTTACTGCAGGGTAACAGGAGCATCGGGGAGAAAGAAACATTTTGCCCATTTGTCTCCGCCTCCAACGGGGATCAAGCCCGGAACCACAGGACTACAAATCCGAAGCGCTGTCTACCCAGCTGTCAGGCGCCCTGAAAGGAAGTTTCACAAGTTTCACAGGTCTCTTTCTCTTCGA
>NC_091189.1:35586610-35659110 GCF_040958095.1 Procambarus clarkii | reverse complement strand
GTTCTTTTTCGAAGACCTCCTGGAACCTCTTATTAAGTTCTTCACACACTTCTGTCATTCTCCAAGCGTTTCTCCTTGTCACCTGAGTCTACAAGCATAGTTTAATTTTCATCGTTATGTGACTGTGCAAGAGCTTAATTCGGCTCTTTGTTGCAATGTCAATCTTAAATTGCTTCTCTGCTGCTCGCCGATTCATGTGTACTCATTCCAGGCCCTCTTTAATGCCTTCTATTCTTATTTGCCGCAATATCTTTATCATGCCTTTTGTGTCTTCTTACACCGTTGACCCATGGGGTTGAACCTCTGTCGTCCACTTCCCTCCTGAGAGGTATGAGCTGTGCCGTTGCTTCTTTCCATTTCTGTGTAATGAGTTCCATCGTTTTATTTTGATTTTCCTTCCATTTTACTCTTTAGTTGAACATCCTGCAAATGAGCTCACCCTTCTGTTGTCAGCAGTTCTGGATTCTCTCCTACTCTTTGTCATGTTTCTAATTCTTTCATTTCTAGAAAGTAATCAAACACGATAACGGTGTTACTGGTTCCCAGCGGCACCTCATATATTAAGTTCTCTACAGCCTCTTCATTTTGGGTCAACAACAGGTCTAAGGTAGCTGGTAGATCACCACTTTCTGGTGTCGTCTCCTTGATATGCTGCCACAGGAAGTGTTGGTCAGCTGTGTCCGCAAGTCATGCCCTCTCTTTCATCTTCCCTGTGAGGATCCTTTGTTGACCAGTCCACAGTGATATAAAGATGCATATCTGTCACCATTTCTTGCAACTCAACTCTTTTTATTTGTGATGCCATCTGCATTTGTGTTCCAATTTTTATTTTTTACTTCTCATGGGCAACTTTCTTTCCTCCCCGGCTGCTAGGTTCTCCCATCGAGCTAATTCTAATCCGGAGGATGACTTTTATGCTTGTTCGTCTAGTCACATGCAATCGTTCCCCTAGGATCTTTCGTCAGAGTGATTGGACTCACTTTTTGCTGAGGCGATAATCCTGACATGGTCTCGCTTCATGATCTCCCCCAAATCCATTTCCTACCCCCTTTCAATTTCCCTTGGCTTTACATTTCTATTTCTCATAGCTTCCTCTTTCTTTTTTATTCATGTCCCGGTCAGCGGACACCCGGCCGTGTCTTCCGTCTTGCCTTGAACTTTTCTTCTCTCCCAGTATATTCTTTTCTAGCAGACTTGTGTGCGCGCGCGTGTGTGTGTGTGTGTATATGTGTGTGTGTATGTGTGTATGTGTGTGTGTATGTGTGTGTGTGTGTGTGTGTGTGTGTGTGTGTGTGTGTGTGTGTGTGTGTGAGTGTGTGTGTGAGTGTGTGTGTGAGTGTGAGTGTGTGTGTATGTGTGTGTGTGTGTGTATGTGTGTGTATGTGTGTATGTGTGTGTGTATGTGTGTGTGTATGTGTATGTGTATGTGTGTGTGTGTGTGTGTGTGTGTGTGTGTGTGTGTGTGTGTGTGTGTGTGTGTGTGTGTGTGTGTGTGTGTGTGTGTGTGTACTCACCTAGTTGTGCTTGCGCGGGTTGAGCTCTGGCTCTTTGGTCCCGCCTCTCAACTGTCAATCAACAGGTGTACAGGTTCCTGAGCCTATTGGGCTCTATCATATCTACACTTGAAACTGTGTATGGAGTCAGCCTCCACCACATCACTTCCTAATGCATTCCATTTGTCAACCACTCTGACACTAAAAAAGTTCTTTCTAATATCCCTGTGGCTCATTTGGGCGCTCAGTTTCCACCTGTGTCCCCTTGTGCGTGTGCCCCGTGTGTTAAATAGCCTGTCTTTATCTACCCTATCAATTCCCTTGAGAATCTTGAATGTAGTGATCATGTCCCCCCTAACTCTTCTGTCTTCCAGTGAAGTGAGGTTCAATTCCCGCAGTCTCTCCTCGTAGCTCATACCTCTCAGCTCGGATACTAGTCTGGGGGCAAATCTTTGAACCTTTTCCAGTTTAGTCTTATCCTTCACTAGATATGGACACCATGCTGGGGCTGCATACTCCAGAATTGGCCTGACATACATGGTATACACAGTTGTGAATGTTTCTTTACACAAATTTCTGAATGCCGTTCGTATGTTGGCCAGCCTGGCATATGCCGATGATGTTATCCTCTTGATATGTGCTGCAGGAGACAGGTCTGGCGTGATATCAACTCCCAAGTCTTTTTCTTTCTCTGACTCCTGAAGGATTTCCTCTCCCAATAGATACCTTGTATTTGGCCTCCTGCTCCCTACACCTATCTTCATTACATTACATTTGGTTGGGTTGAACTCTAACAACCACTTGTTCGACCATTCCTTCAATTTGTCTAGGTCTTCTTGAAGCCTCAAACAGTCCTCTTCTGTCCTAATCCTTCTCATAATTTTGGCATCGTCCGCAAACATTGCGAGAAATGAATCTATACCCTCCGGGAGATCATTTACATATATCAGAAACAAGATAGGACCGAGTACAGAGCCCTGTGGGACTCCACTGGTGACTTCACGCCAATCGGAGGTCTCACCCCTCACCGTAACTCTCTGCTTCCTATTGCTTAGGTACTCCCTTATCCACTGGAGCACCTTACCAGCTACACCTGCCTGTCTCTCCAGCTTATGTACCAGCCTCTTATGCGGTACTGTGTCAAAGGCTTTCCGACAATCCAAGAAAATGCAGTCCGCCCAGCCCTCTCTTTCTTGCTTAATCTGTGTCACCTGGTCATAGAATTCTATTAAGCCCGTCAGGCAAGATTTACCCTCCCTGAACCCATGTTGTTGATTTGTCACGAAGTCCCTTCTCTCCAGATGTGCTACCAGGTTTTTTCTCACGATCTTCTCCATCACCTTGCATGGTATACAAGTCAAGGATACTGGCCTGTAGTTCAGTGCTTCTTGCCTGTCGCCCTTTTTGTATATTGGGACCACATTCGCCGTCTTCCATATTTCTGGTAGGTCTCCAGTGACCTACTATACACTATGGAGAGTGGCAAAGTGCCTCTGCACACTCTTTCAGTGCCCATGGCGAGATCCCGTCTGGACCAACAGCCTTTCTAACATCCAGATCCAGCAGGTGTCTCTTGACCTCCTCTCTCGTAATTTCAAACTCTTCCTATGCCGCCTGGTTTACGTCCCTTTCTCTTAGCACAGTGACCTCACCTTGTTCTGTTGTGAAGACCTCTTGGAACCTCTTGTTGAGTTCATCACACTCCTCTTTGTCATTCTCTGTAAACCTGTCCTCACCTGTTCTAAGTTTCCCTACCTGTTCTTTCACTGTTGTTTTCCTTCTGATGTGACTGTGGAGTAGCTTTGGTTCGGTCTTGGCTTTGTTTGCTATATCATTTTCATAACTTTTCTCTGCTTCTCTTCTCACCCTGACGTACTCATTCCTAGTTCTCTGGTATCTCTCTCTGCTTTCTGGTGTTCTGTTATTCCGGAAGTTCCTCCACGCCCTTTTGTTCAGTACCTTTGCTTCCATACATGCCCTATTATACCATGGATTCTTCTTTTGTTACTCGGATTTTTCCTTTTGGGCCGGGATGTATCTACTTACTGCCTCCTGACACTTTTGGGTGACATAGTCCATCATATCTTGTACAGACTTAGCTCTGAGGTCTGTGTCCCTAGGTATTTCCCTTAGGAAGCTTCTCATCTCCTCATAATTTCCCTTTCGGTATGCCAGCCTTTTGTTTCCTAGTTTTTTTTCGGGGGGGGGGGGGGATAATTCCTAGCTCTACCAGGTACTCAAAGTTCAATACAATGTGATCACTCATTCCCAAGGGTGCTTCCATCTTGACTTCACTTATATCCCACTCATTTAGGGTAAATATCAGATCAAGCATTGCTGGCTCATCCTCTCCTCTCATTCTTGTTGGATCCTTGATGTGCTGGCTTAGAAAGTTTCTTGTTGCCACGTCCAGCAGCTTAGCTCTCCATGTTTCTGGTCCTCCATGCGGGTCTCTGTTCTCCCAATCTATCTTCCCATGGTTGAAGTGTTCCATTAGTAGTCCAGATCCATTCCTGCTAGCAACAGAAGCTGCTCTCTTTATTATGTTAATGGTGGCCATATTGTTTCTATCATATTCCTGTCTGGGTCTTCTGTCATTTGGTGGTGGATTATATATATGACTACGACTATAATTTTTTGCCCTCCAGTTGTTATTGTTCCTAATATGTAGTCACTGAAACCTTCACATCCCTGAACAACCAACTCCTCAAAATCCCAGCCTTTTCTTACCAGCAGAGCTACACCACCACCACCTCTTCCTTCTCTCTCTTTCCTCATAACATAATAGTCCTGTGGGAACACTGCATTTGTTATTGCTTTCGTCAGCTTTGTTTCTGTGAGAGCTATTATGTCTGGGTTTTTCTCTAGTACCCATTCTCGAAGTTCATTTGCCTTATTTGTAATACCATCTATGTTAGTGTACATTGCCTTGAGGCTCACTTTCTTCTGTCCCTTCTCAAATCTCCTCCTTGGTGAATGTTCTGCTGGTGGAGGAAGCTGTGCCATGGGTGTGAGGATTTGTGAGGTGGATACCAGGGTTGCAGAGGATACTGGGATGAGGGGTGGGGGGTCAAGTGAAGGGGGAAGGACAGGGAGGGTATGGGGTGAACGGGATGGGAGGACTGGAAGGAAAGGGGGGTTTTCTATGCAGGAGGAGGGTGGTGGGGTTGCCCTCCCCGCTCGTGTTACTGGGTAGCTGATTGTGGGTTCCCCCCTCGCCTCTGGGGGTGATGTGTTGGGAGCTGTGGTTTCCTGGTTTTCCCCTCTCGCCCTGCGCTTCTTCCTTGCTTCTGCCGCCATGGCCCTCTCCTCCCTCGTCATGTCCCTCTGGAGGAATACTTTTTTGAATTCTCCCACATGTTGCAGGTGGCTTTTCTTTGTTAGAATCGTGTCCTTTGTGTTCTCGTTTGAAAACACTATTTTTAACACACGGTCTCGGTCTTTTTTGTACCAGCCTAACCTGAAAACCTTCTCAATGCTATGCTCAGGACCTTCCATGTCTAGTGCCTTCAGTATTTCATTCACTGCCGCTTTGTCCTTATCATTCCACTCTTTCCTATTAGAGCCTTCCTGCTCTTTAATACCCACAGCTACCACTGCTCTTTTCCTTTCCAGCAGCTGGCTAGTGGAGTGTGCCGCTTCCTGTGAGGTGGCTGCTTTCATGGCTACCTCCATCACTGCAGATATTACTTCAGAGTTTTTTTTTTTTAGTATTTCTGCAAATGTTGCTTTTAATGTGGCATTCTCTTCCAAAGTACTATTACCACCACCTCCCTGGGTGGTTATATGCGTCTCAGCAATGATACTGTTCTCTTTGAGGACTCTAATCTCCTCCTTTGCTGCTGTCAGCTCTCTTTTTAGGTTGCTTATTTCATTCTTCATTTCCTGCATCTCACTCTTGATGTCCTCCAGAAACTGGGCGAACATTTCCTTCATTTCGTCGCCTGAACTTTTCCCTGTTCCCCTGTTGCTTCTGGCTGTCATGCTTGACCCTGTTCCTAGTTGTGCCGTGATAGGATTCGTCAGAAGGGCAGAGTGGGGTGGGGGAGAGAGAGAGAGAGAGAGAGAGAGAGAGAGAGAGAGAGAGAGAGAGAGAGATAAAGAGATAGAGAGAGAGATAAAGAGATAGAGAGAGAGAGAGATGAAGAGATAGAGAGAGGGAGGGAGGGAGGGAGAGAGATAAAGAGTTGTGTGTGTAATTGATAACTTAATTAATAACTCACCTAATTGTGCTTGCAGGGGTTGAGCCCTGGCTCTTTTGTCCCACCTCTCAACTGTCAATCAACTGATGTACAGGTTCCTGAGCCTACTGGGCTCTATCATATCTACATTTGAAACTGTGTATGGAGTCAGCCTCCATCACATCACTGCCTAATGCATTCCATCTGTTAACTACTCTGACACTTAAAAAGTTCTTTCTAACGTCCTTGTGGCTCATTTGTGTACTCAGTTTCCACCTGTGTCCCCTTGTTCGCGTACCACCTGTGTTAAACAGTTTATCTTTATCTACCCAGTCAATTCCTCTGAGAATTTTGTAGGTAGAGATCATGTCTCCCCTTACTCTTCTGTCTTCTAGTTTCGTGCGGTGCATTTCCCGCAACCTTTCTTCGTAACTCATGCCTCTTAGTTCTGAGACTAGCCTAGAGGCATATCTCTATATCTCTGAATTTTTCCAGCTTCGTCTTGTGCTTGACAAGGTACGGGCTCCATGCTGGGGCCGCATACTCCAGGATTGGTCTTACATATGTGGTATACAAGATTCTGAATGATTCCTTACACAGGTTCCTGCATGCTGTTCTAATGTTAGCCAGCCTCGCATATGCTGCAGACGTTTTTCTTTTTATGTGGGCTTCAGGAGACAGGCTTGGTGTGATATCAACCCCTAGATCTTTCTCTGTCCATTTCATTAAGTACTTCATCTCCCATTGTGTATCCTGTGTCTGGCCTTCTGTTTCCGCCGCCTAGTTTCATTACTTTGCGTTTACTTGAGTTGAACTTGAGCAGCCATTTGTTGGACCATTCATTCAACCTTTCCAGGTCATCTTGTAGCCTCCTATTATCATCCTCTGTTTCAATCCTCCTCATAATTTTTGCGTCATCAGCAAACATTGAGAGAAACGAGTCTATACCCTCTGGGAGATCATTTACATATACCAGAAACAGTATAGGTCCAAGGACTGATCCCTGCGGGACTCTACTTGTGATGTCTCGCCAATCTGAGACCTCACCCCTCACAGTGACTCGTTGTCTTCTGTTGCTTAGGTACTCCCTTATCCAATGGAGTACCTTCCCTTTCACTCCAGCCTGCATGTCCAGTTTTTTCACTAGCCTCTTGTGTGGTACTGTATCAAAGGCTTTCTGGCAATCCAAAAATATGCAGTCTGCCCATCCCTCTCTTTTTTGCCTGATTTTTTTTGCTGGGTCGTAGAATTCAATTAACCCTGTGAGGCAGGACTTGCCATTCCTGAACCCATGTTGATGCTGTGTTACAAAGTTCCTTCGCTCCAGATGTTCCACTAGCTTTCTTAGCACAATCGTCTCCTTCAGCTTGCATGGTATGCAGGTCAGAGACATTGGCCTGTAGTACAGTGCCTCCTGTCTATCCCCTTATATATCGGTACTACATTAGCTGCTTTCCAAATTTCTGGCGGTTCCCCTGTTGCCAGTGATTTCTTATACACTATGGAGAGTGGTAAGCACAGTGCTTCTGCTTTTTCATTTAGTATCCAAGGGGAGATTCCATCTGGGCCTATAGCCTTTGTCATATCCAACTCTAGTAACAACTTCCTTACTTCCTCACTGGTAATCTCAAACTCTTCCAGTAGTTCCTGGTTAACTATTCCCTCTCTTATCTCTGTAATTTCTCCTTGCTCTAAGGTGAAGTCATCCTGGAATTTCTTATTCAGTTCCTCACACACTTCCTTGTCGTTTGTAGTGAATCCTTCTGCCCCTATCCTTAATCTCATTACCTGTTCCTTTACTGTTGTTTTTCTCCTGATGTGGCTGTGCAGCAATTTACGCTGAGTCTTTGCCTTGCTTGCGATGTCATTTTCGTATTGTCTTTCTGCCTCTCTTCTCATCCTGACATATTCATTCCTGGCATTCTGGTATCTTTCTCTGCTCTCCAGTGTCCTATTATTCCTATAGTTTCTTCATGCCCTTTTACTTTGCTGCTTAGCTAGCCTACATCTCTGATTAGACCATGGGTTTATCATCTTCATTTCGTTGTCTTCCTTTTGGACTTGAACATACTTGTTTGCTTCTTCCTCGTGTTTCTGCGTGACGTAGTCCATCATGTCTTGGGCTGTCTTTCCCGTAAGCTCTGTTTCCCATGTTATATCTGTTAGGAATCTTCTTATCTCCTCTTAGATACCCTTACGGAATGCCAGCCTTTTGTTTTCATTAACCCTTCTCGAGTTCAATAATCCTTCTTCAACAAGATACTCAAACACCAGTACACTGTGGTCGCTCATTCCTACTGGGGCCTCAAAACTGATTTCCCTTGTGTCGGAGTCGTTCAGAGTGAAGACTAGGTCGAGTCTCGGTGGTTCATTGTTTCCCCTCATCCTAGTGGGTTCCCTGACATGTTGGCTAAGAAAGTTTCTTGTCGCCACCGCTAATAGTTTGGCTCTCCATGTATCCTCTCCTCCATGCGGTTCCTTATTCTCCCATTCTATCCTTCCGTGATTGAAGTCCCCCATGATGAGCAGATGTGATCTATTTCTAAAGGCAGCAGAGACTGCCTTCTCAATTATAGTGTTAACTGCCATGTTGTTGTTTTCATAATCTTGCCTGGGTCTTCTGTCATTTGGTAGAGAGTTGTGTATCACTGCTACTATTACTTTTGGTCCTCCCATTGTCATGGTGCCTGTTACGTAGTCTCTGACTCCTTTGCAGCCCAGGATGACCATCTCCTTGAAACTCCATTCCCTTTTCATTAGTAGGGCCACTCGACCTCCTCCCCTTCCCTCCCTCCCTCTCTTTCCTTATTACAGTGTGGTCCTGGGGAAACACTACATTCGTTATGATTCCCGGGAGTTTTGTTTTTGTGAGTCCGATTACATCTGGGTTCACTTCTTGTGCTCTTTTCCTTAGTTCACTTGCCTTGCTTGTGATCCCATCTATGTTCGAGTACATCACCTTGAAACTGACTCTTCTGTCCCTTCTCAGATCCTACTGCTTCCCCTGAAGCAGGGAAACAGGGAGGGACTGGGATGGGGGGCCTATGAAGGGGGGATGGGGGATCTGGGGTGTGCGGGGGCAGGTTGGATCCAGTATGGGGAGGGAGGTGTATGGGGGAGGGCTTGAGGGGGTTGGGGAGAAAAGAGGGCTTGGGGGGGAATGGGGGAGGCCTGGGGGGGGTGAGAGGGGGAAGCTTGGGGGAGTGGGTGAGAGGGGGAGGCTTTGGGGAGTGTGGGAGAAGGGAGGCTTGGGGGGGGGGGGAGGAGGGAAGGTTTAGAGGGATGGGAAGGAATGGGGGGCTCGGGGGGCATAACAGGGAGGAGGTCTTGGGGGTGAGGTTGGGGAAAAGGGAGTGCTGAATGGGTTGAGGAAGAAGGGAGGGCTTAGGAGAGTGGAGAAGGGAGGGCTCATGCAGGTGGGGGTTATCGGAGAGTTTGGGGGGGGGGGAATGGAGGGCTTGGGGGTGGGGGAAAAGGGAGGGCATGGGGAATTAGGGAGGGCTTGGGGGGTGGGGGAGATGAGAGATCCTTAGGAGAGGGGATCGGGGGGGGGGGGAGAGCACCCAAGGTGTGCACCTTGGGCACCAGGGGTTGGGGCAGGTAGGGCATCTATTGGGTGGAGGTTGGGGGAGGCGCTTCTCTCACTGCTCTGTTGAGCTGCTTGTGGAGTGTTCCCTGCTCCCCTCTGGGATTGTAGAGCTCAGGGTTGTGGCTCCCTGATTCCTCTCTCTCTCCCTGCGCTCCCTTCTTATGGCTGCTGCCCTCTTTCTCTCGTCTCTTGTCATATTCTTCTGAAGGAATACTTTTTTTAACTTTTCTATATTTGCTAGTCTGCTCTTCCTTGCTAACAAGTTTGTGTACTCACCTAATTCACCTAATTTTGCTTGCGGGAGTTGAGCTCTGGCTCTTTGGTCCCGCCTCTCAACCGGCAATCAACAGGTGTACAGGTTCCTGAGCCTATTGGGCTCTATCATATCTACACTTGAAACTGTGTGTGTGTGTGTGTGTGTGTGTGTGTGTGTGTGTGTGTAATTACCTAAGTGTAATTACCTAAGTGTAGTTACAGGATGAGAGCTACGCTCGTGGTGTCCCGTCTTACCAGCACTCTTTGTCATATAACGCTCTGAAACTACTGACGGTCTTGGCCTCCACCACCTTCTCACCTAACGTGTGTTTGAGTGTACTCACCTAATTGTGTTTGCAGGGGTTGAGCTTTGGCTCTTTGGTCCTGCCTCTCAACTGTCAATCAACTGGTGTTCAGATTCCTGAGCCTACTAGGCTATCATATCTACATCTAAAACTGTGTATGGAGTCAGCCTCCACCACATCACTGCCTAGTGTATTCCATTTACTAACTACTCTGACACTGAAAAAGTACTTTCTAATGTCTCTGATGTATGGAAGGGTAGATGACAGTGAGGGCGTGGTATGCGAGACGAAGTGATAAATGTGAGGAGGGAGATATATATACGAGGTGATGATATATGTGAGGAGCGATATATATGAGGGGCGATGGGTTGATGCATATATAGGGCTGATGTATGTGGGGGGTGATCTCTATTAGGGGTGAAGTATATGATGAATGTGAGGCGAGTGATGTCTGTGAAGCGAGTGATGTCTGTGAAGCGAGTGATGTCTGTGAAGCGAGTGATGTCTGAGGTAGTGAGGCGAGTGAGGTCTGCGAGGCGAGTGATGTCTGCGAGGCGAGTGATGTCTGTGAGGTCTGTGAGGCGAGTGAGGTCTGCGAGGCGAGTGATGTCTGCGAGGCGAGTGATGTCTGCGAGGCGAGTGATGTCTGTGAGGTCTGTGAGGCGAGTGAGGTCTGCGAGGCGAGTGAGGTCTGCGAGGCGAGTGATGTCTGCGAGGCGAGTGATGTCTGTGAGGTCTGTGAGGCGAGTGAGGTCTGCGAGGCGAGTGATGTCTGCGAGGCGAGTGATGTCTGTGAGGTCTGTGAGGCGAGTGAGGTCTGCGAGGCGAGTGATGTCTGCAAGGCGAGTGAAGTCTGTGAGGCGAGTGATGTGAGTTATGTATATGAGTGGGTGATATGTGAAGGTCTAATATATTTAAGGGGATGGTGTATGTGACTGATATGTATGAGGGTGGACGTGAACATCAAGGGAAACCTAGATAGTTTTCTTCAGGAAGTGCCGGACCAACCGGGCTGTGGTGGGCCTGCGGGACGCTGCAAGCAACAGCCTGTTGGACCAAACTCTCACAAGTCAATCCTGGCCTCGGGCCGGAATTGGGGAGAAGAAGAACTCCCAGAATCCCAACAAGCAGGGGTGAGACATGTGAGGGTGTGAGGCATGTGAGGGTGTGAGGGAGGGAGGGAGGGAGGGTGACGTGTGTAATGGGATGATGTGTAACAGACAGTGAGGTGGACAGAAGCAGCAGTTGAGTGCAGATGGGCCTGTGTGACGGGGTGGAGATGAGAGGACTATGAGGGGGACAGCATGAAATAACAGAGGTACTCACCTAGTTGTACTCGCCATGTTGTGTATACAGAATCGAGCTGTAGCTCCCTGGCCCTACAGTTAATATAATGACTTGCAATCCTCCCGTTTCTGGCCGTATTTACTCTTGAAACTCCTTAATAAATAAGCTTATTTAACGTGTTCCTCAAGAGAGAGAGAGAGGTTCGGTGTTATATATAGGCTCCCAGATCCTGTTCTCTCACTGTTCTTGTAGCTGCTTCCGTCTAAGGCCCTACTGTTCCTGGGGGTCTCCCCATCCCCCTCACTCTCATTACCTTGCATTTGTCAGGGTTAAAGGCAAGCAACCATGCACGTCTAGATCTCCCTGTTGCCTCAAACAGTCATCGTCGTTTCCTAAGCTCTTCATTATTTTTACATTGCCCTCAAACCAGGTTACAGATTGTTATGTTTTCTCTGTCAATATATTGACAGGAATCAAGAATTGATCGTTTCTTAATACAGATCTCTAAGGCACGCTTGTCACCAATCCGACTTTCATGCGCTCAATATTACCTTCTGTTTCCTATCAGGGAGTTATCCTTTCACCCATCGCGGCACTTTTCCAGTTATGCGACCCTAGTTATCATGTTTGGGGCCAGTCACGAGGTGATAACTTGGTCCAAAACCCTGTTGCTTGCAGCGATACTTCTTGTCGCAACATGTCAAATGAGAGATGGGTTATGTTGAGAACATGTCAAGTGGGTTATGCTGAGAACTTGTCAAATGAGAGATGGGTTACGTTTAGAAGTTGACAAATGGGTTAAGGTGAGAGAGTGGTGGGATGGGATGTGTGGGGATGGTGTCAGAGCAGGAGTAGTGGTGATGAGAGCGGGAGCAGCACAGCAGGTGACAGTGAGCCAGGGTGGCTCTGGGGTATCAGGGTGACGACACACTCTTTAAGAGACTCTTGTCAGGTGTGAGGGAGTTTAGCGCTTCCGGATTGGGGAGATGGAGATGTTTGCATTAAGAGGAGATGGCGGGAGAGGGAGACTAAAAGGTCGTGCCTCAGAGGTTGAGGGGGATGGAACCGCTGTGTTCTCTCCTCTCCCTAGTTGATACTTCTCCTGGTCCTTCTCTGAAATTCATTTGGTTATTTCATCTCTTTCTGAGAGTAGCTCCAGATATACATTTTAATGTTTAGCAAAACTGCTTTGACTCTCTCTGAAGCGGAAAACGTGCATCATTTGCATCCCGGAATTTGACTTAAAATGGTCGAACTTATTTTCACTGTTAGTCCTCTAATTTCTACCTATTACATAGTGACCAATGGTATCCTCCTGTGACTGTACAGCTCCTCTGATATTATGTATATACACAACAGCCTCCCACTCAGTCCACATCACTTCTTACCATTGTCTTGAGTCCAAACACTTAACGGATCACAAGGTGATCACTTCTCTCCAGTCCTTATGTTGCTGTTGATGGTCTATATAGCTGTGGGTATATTAAATTTATCTTACACTGTAGTCCTTGAGTTAAGGCGAGTGTCAGGGGTTACCAAAGACAAAAGTTCGATCCCACCGTCCTGCTCCAAAGTTTTTCCTCTTAAGTGAATCCATTTTTCTGTTCTGATGTTTTTGACCTCATGACCAAACAGCTTCCCGCACAAAGGACTTTATTTTACTTGTTTATTTATTTTGCTTCTTTACCTGAGCTTCAATTTCATTACGTTGCAAGTTTTGCGCCGCATATTGTTCGTGGACTTTCCCTCCACGGTAGAGCGACGGTCTCGCGTCGTGCAGGTCGGCGTTCAATCCCCGACCGCCCAAGTGGTTGGGCACCATTCCCTCCCCCCAATCCGGGTCTCACTCTAAATCCTTATCCTGACCCTTTCCCAGTGCTATATAGTCGTAATGGCCTGGCGCTAGTGTCTCCCACGGTTCACAACCCCCTGTGTCATCTCCCACGCCTCCCCACTGTGTCATCTCCCACGGCTCACCACTCCCTGTGTCATCTCCCACGGCTCACCACTCCCTGTGTCATCTCCCACGGCTCACCACTCCCTGTGTCATCTCCCACGGCTCACCACCCCCTGTGTCATCTCCCACTGCTCACCACTCCCTGTGTCATCTTCCACGGCTCACCACTCCCTGTGTCATCTTCCACGGCTCACCACTCCCTGTGTCATCTCCCACGGTTCACCACTCCCTGTGTCATCTCCCACGGCTCACCACTCCCTGTGTCATCTCCCACGGTTCTCTTCTTTTGGAATCTAAACCTTCTCTTCATTGACATTTTCAGTATTTTATTTAATAGTTGTAAACTGACTTGCCGTTCTCTTTCCAGAGGTCCAACTAAATGTTGCAAACAAATACATAAATACTTGAAAACTGCGACTTTTCACAGTACGGTGCATTTAGTACGTTTCATTGTATTCACCTGACTGATAACTCACTCACCTGACCGATAACTCACTCACCTGACCGATAACTCACGGAGATCTTCGATTCCAGAGTCGCAGACGTAAAATTCACATCACTTTCTTTTATATCCTTAACCTTGTTGACAACTGAGTGAGCCAGGATATGGGTCAGCTTGGATGGCTTACTCATGTCTCGTGATGGCTTACTCATCACTCATGATGAGGTGGTTCCGAGGATGAGTGTCCTGGCGCCCATGGCCAGGATGCATCCATTGTTTACGCAGCTGCTTACGGAGCCTGTTCATCTTTGCGTCAATCATTGCTACTATATATTTATTAAACCGTCTCTGAGCTAAGCCCTTCGAGGGTGTTTATAACAATAACAACCTCGGGTTGTGAAGTGTCCAAGCTCGCAAACTGTTCATCATAATTCAGGAATGATAAGCTTGCAATCATAATTCAAAAATGATGTAAAGGTTTTGCAAGTGATTGCATAAATGCAGGATAAATCCTAGCCCAGATCAGGTCTCTAGGTTGAGGGTCTGATCAATCAGGTTGTTATCGCTGCTGCTCTCAATGTGACCTATAATGAAAATAATGAAATCAGATAACGAGTTGTTGCTTGACGTTGCCGATTTAAAAAAAAAATTAATTTTGCCCCGAGGGGCGAGTTTATTGGGCAGCGCCGATCTTATGGATCGATGATCAACGTGTTCACTGGCTCGAGTGCCTGCAATCTTGCTCTCCAGCATAGTCGTTGAAAGGTTCTGTCGCTGTTGGCACTTGGCACTGGTCTTTATCGTTAATGTCGACCACTTTAACGGCTATAATTAGTGTCTCCTCCACACTACAGAGTGTCCACTTGGTTCCCCGCCATGACGCTCATGACTGAATTCGAAATTTACCAAGTTTGTTTTTCCACCTCCTCCCCTACCTTCCCTCTCTTCCCTTATTACTGTGTAATCCTGGGGAAACACGACATTCGTTATGATTCCAGAGAGTTTTGTTTCAGCGAGTCCGATTACATCTGGGTTCACTTCTTGTGCTCTTTCCCTTAGTTCACTTGTCTTGCTTGTGATCCCATCTATGTTCGAGTACATTACCCTGAAACTGACTTCTCTGCTTCTCCTCTGGGGGGGACCTGTGGGATCTGGGGTGAGTGGGAGCTGGGAGGATCTGGTACGGGGAGACTGGTGGAGGAGGGAGGGCTTGGGGGGGTGGGGGAGACTGGTGGAGGAGGGAGGGCTTGGAGGGGTGGGGGAGACTGGTGGAGGAGGGAGGGCTTAGAGGGGCGGGGGAGAACGGAGGGCTTGGGGGTGGGAGAGACGGGAGGGCATGGGGAGATGGGTGAGTGGGAGGAGGGGGAGGGTGTGTGTGTGTGTGTGTGTGTGGAGAGAGTGCATGAGAGAGTCTGGTGGCGGCTGCGGCGCACTAAACCAAGACTATATGACGGCCGCAGGTGGTGATCACAGGGGTGTGGTGGGTGGTGTCCCCCCCAAGAGCCATCCACTACTACCTGGTAAGAGAGGACAACTTCCTGGTGTGCGCTGCCTCCATCAACGCCTCCTACATGATAGCCTTCGCCTACCCCATAGGTAAGTCCCCTCCACGCTCCACCAACACCCACTTGCGAATATTAAGACCATAGCAGTACAAAGTAAGACCATACCCTCAGATTGCCTACTTGCTCATACGTGGGAGCACCTACCCATGTATATAATAGCGCCTCCCACGTTTTATTGTTACTTGGTAATTTGTTCCATACGTCAACCACCCCTGTTACCAAACCAATATTTAAGAAGACAATCATGCCTGGAATTAATATCATTCTTGGCACACCACCAATTCCTAGCAATTGTATGAATCGTATCCATACTGTTGTATCGAAATATATGCAAATGTATGTGCTTTTATTAGTAGGCATAGGTACTAATTTGTTCCAACCCTTCCCAATACGAGATATTTCGGGCCCCTCCTGTGTATGCTTATGTACATTTCGTACAGCTTAAGTGATGCTGAAGGTGGGCCTCGCGGCTGTGGTTTTGAAGGAGTCGAACACGAATTCAAAAATCAAATGTCGAGCATGAATTCAAAATAGGGAGCCGTATGTGGAATATCTGGGGCTTTATTCAATTATTTAATTACTTATTTAATTTAATAACGAAGGACCACCCACTTTTGAGAAAAGAGGGAAACTAATAAAAAGTAATCATTAGAAACATAAGGAAAACCAGTGTCTATTGATAAGTATTAGAAAGAATAATCACTTAAATAAATAATGGACTGTATGATTAATTCACTAAAGTCAGAGCCTCAAACACCTACATTGGGGGGGGGGGGGGGGGGTATTGCTAGAACTTCATATACGTCTAGGAACTAGTGTGGTTCGTCACCAGTTCATTGTTGAGTAAATAATATGACCTAAAATATTATAGAATCAATAGGTGAATTCAAATAGTGAATATTAATGATTATTAAAATTAAAGAGCAATCATCTAAGTAAACACATCAATTTCCAGTAATCATACGGTAAAAATATTCGATATGATAATCTTGTAAATTTGTACATTAAAATGGAATAATTAAATGTGTACAAAAAGTTTTAGCTTTAAGACGATTTCTATGACATCGTTCGTGCTTCGTCCTCGTGATCTCAGGATCTCCACATAGAAGCCATTAGCGGTGAATAACACGAATACGATTAACGACTCGTTGACTCCTCACATACGAGCTGTAATTTAAAGGATATTACGTAGCATTGAACTAGGCTACTTAGATCTCAATATTTGTGAAAACAGAAAATAAATATTAATGCGGTACTAACGTTGGATTTGGTGTCGTCCCACTATATAACGACAGACTACCCACGAAATATACAATCTCTAATGATGCATCAAGAAAGAAAATATACTTAGCATGAGCGCAGTAATTGCTGAAGTCTGCCGATATCTCGTCTATCAATCCCAGACTTCCACGGTGTTGTACACGTGATTGAGGGTTTTGGCTTGATTATCGACGCGTTATTGATTGACCGAGCACTATGGAGCACGTGGAAGAATAATTATTCGTTATTAGTTGGGTATCGGTGTAATTCTTGCTGATAACTCCCCAACGCCACGTGTCTCAGACTCTGACGCCAAGACCTTCCGTTCTCTAAGCACCCTGGCTGCACGCTCTGGCTCCACAAGCGTCACAATGGTGTCTCCTCCTCCTCAACCCGCGTCCCGGATTCACCACCGAAATTATTTATCACGAATAATACTATTTCGCGCAATCGTGGTTGAAATACTTTAATAAAGACTGGGTTGTGATTCTAGGGATTTAAATATTATTGCTTTCTCGTCTTATGGTGTTAAACGAGAAATGGAGAAGATTTTAGTTTTCTCCATGGCATTCACGCGTGACAGAAAAACTATTACTTGATAACAATTGTAACTAAAAACTCTCGATTTAGAATTATTTGGGAGTTATGTTATCCGTAAATAATTATCACACGGAATACTGATGATTTTAGAGAACCACATTCAATTCTCTAACACATTGGTAATAAATGTGTTTAACTAGACATTATCTGACGCAATGTTGGTGCTTTATTTCGTAAGAATTCTAGCATTAATACGTAGATACAATGGTTAGTTTATGTTAACACTATTGTTAGTAAATTTAGTGACTACTGTAGTTAGTACATAATAATAATGATTTATTATAATACAATAGTAGTGTATTAATGTTGGAAATTTCCAACACCGAACATGAACTCAAAATCTGGAAAATAGTTCACCTTTACTACGTTTTGAGTGAAACCCTCCACTAGAAATAGCTATTTTAAAGAGTTTGAATAATTAAAAATATTTCCTCGTTTATGATACAGCTTTTATGTGAATATAAACACACTTGACCCGGTAGAACTTTCAGAGTGCAGGCAAGACCTGATCAAACAGACTGTTGTTAATAGCAGTAGGAGAGGAACAGTTTGTCTCAAGCCTGCAATGATCCTGTTGAAGATTTGTTAACACAGAGAAAAGTGTCTCTGAAAATGTGTAGTCTTAAGATATGCATTAATTAAGCAAGTTATTGCGGAGATGTAGAGAGAGAGTAGCATCGGTAAGGAGGCACGCCAGGTAGTGAAGGAATGGGTTTATTCGGAATAGGAGCGGTAAGATAATAGGAGCGGTAAGTTAATAGGAGCGGTAAGTTAATAGGAGCGGTAAGATAATAGGAGCGGTAAGATAATAGGAGCGGTAAGATAATAGGAGCGGTAAGATAATAGGAGCGGTAAGATAATAGGAGCGGTAAGATAATAGGAGCGGTAAGATAATTGGAGCGGTAAAGATAATAGGAAGCTCATGCCTATTTCAGCCTCGTATCAAACTTGCTCCAGTCTATTTTGGCTTCGTTCAGAATAACAGCTCTAAAATAGTCACAGAAGTTAATGTAGGAGCGGGCGCCTTGAGAATAGTAGCCGTATGGTAATAGGAACGTCATGCTAGTGGAGGAACGAGTAGCAGCAGCAGCAGGAACGTGAGCAAGTGCTGTTCCTTCCCCAGGGCTGATCGTGGTGTGCACCGTCTACGCCGTTCTCACCCGCAAGATCCCCGAGGCATTCAACGAGAGTAAACACATCGGCTTCACCATGTACACAACGTGTATCATCTGGCTGGCCTTCGTCCCCATATACTTCTCGACTGCCAACAATGTGGAGGTGGGTCTTGGTGGTGTTTGTGGCGAGTTACTATCTCTCTCCAACCCTCTCTCTCACTCTTTCCTTCTTCGGCTGTCTCTCTCTCTCTCTCGCTCTCTCTCCTCCCCTCTCTCTCATTCTCCTAGCCACTCTTCAACTCTCTTCAACTCCGTCACTGTCACCCTACTGACCACCCTGGCTCTATCACACCGCCTCACACCTCATAATATATATACCGTTCCGCCGGCTCTCACTCCCTGTCTGCCTCCCTCTCTTCCAGCTTGCCTGCCTGCCTCCCTGCCAGCTTGCCTGCCTGCCTGCCAGCTTGCCTGCCAGCTTGCCTGCCAGCTTGCCTGCCTACCTCCCTGCCAGCTTGCTTGCCTGCTTGCCTGCCTGCCTGTACTCCCTCCCTGCTTCCCTCTCACTCCCCAACAACCTGTCTAACCACTTGGGCTGGACGGTAGAGGGACGCTTTATGCAGATCAGCGTTCAATTCCCGACCGTCCAAGTGGTTGGGCGGGGGACTGATCCGAAATCCTTATATCTAACCCCTTCCAAATGCTATATATAGTTGCAATGGCTTGGTGCTTTCCCCCTGATAATTGCCTTGCCTTACCTCCCTATCAGCCTCCCTCCCTCTGACACCTTACCTGATTCCCTCCCTCCGACAAACACCTCAAATAATTTTTACAATATACCATAAAGCCAGAATGATCATGTAGATCATATATTTACACACACATTGGACACGGAAGAATAACACTTGTCACTCGTGATCCATGGCTTGAATGTTGCCAGTAGTTTACACTCGTGCTGGTCACCCCACTTACCAAATGGGAATCAGATGAGCAAGGAATGTTAGGTGGTAGATGTGTTGGCCTGAAAGAGAGCGCCAGTTAAGGAGAAACAGGCGGTGGCTGACCGCCTGACGATCCAGTACACGTCACCTGGTGTTCTCAGATGGCTCATACACAGGGACATCTTGGGAACGTCGAAGCTTGCACATGTCACTAAAGATGCTCCCAGCTCTTGGCTATTGTTATATCTGCAGGGAGGAAAGGGAATTATAAGGAGAAAGCGCCAAGCCATGATGACTATATGGCACTTGGAAGGGATCACCATAAGGATGGGACGGGGAGGAAGGAATGGTTCCCAACCACTTGGACGGTCGGGGATTGAACGACGATCTGCATGAAGTGAAACCGTCGGTCCACCGTCCAGCCCAAGTGGTTTCTTTGCATGAGTGAAGGGTCAAGCTCAGGAAGGGGTCGAGTCTGCATGGAGATTAGCTGCAGTGCACAGTTCTTAACTTTTTCCAGAAGTTGAAAATATGATGAGGGAGGGAGAGGAGACATGAAGGTAGTCGAGTAGGTAAGGGCATGGGTAGGACGGGAGAGAGGCAAGAAGGGAGAGGGGCAAGGCAGGCAGGAAGGGCGGGAGACAGCAAGGGAGAGAAAGAGGAAGGTAGAGAAGGAGGGAGGGGACGGAGGAAGGGAGGTGATGATAACGCTATCAGAGAGTGATGAATACTAACGGTTTCAAAAATTACTGTGACTCGAATTTTTTCCAACTCTTGCTGTGTTTAGTAAGTCTCACGCGCTCCCCTAATGATGTTAATATTCTTAGCGACCTAGCAAGAAACTTCAGTACCGGCCGCTCTCTCTCTCTCCCCATCTCTTCATCTTCACTCTCTCTCCCCCTCTCTTCATCTTCTCTCTCTCTCTCTCTCACTCACTCACCTGTCATTTGTCCACAGCTAAGAATCACCACCACCTCGGTCACCATCTCACTCTCAGCCACGGTGGCGCTCGTCTGCCTCTTCACGCCCAAGCTCTACATCATCCTCATACGACCGGAGAGAAACGTCCGCCAGTCTATGATGAGCAGCTCCAGGTACTCCACCATTAAACGCAACATGTCAGAGTCCTCGCAACGGGTCGACTCTGCCACTCAGAGTGAAGGTTAGTTCCTTTATGGTGTTACTTGTATTACTTAGTGATACTTAATGTTAAGTGGAGATACTCGCTGCATGCCGTTTGATTTCACTTAGGGCCGTCTGGTATCGCCGGGGCCTCTTTATAAATACATAATGTTACTAGATGCTACTTGCTTCTTCCCTCACGTAAGTGCTACTGGATGCCGCCAGTTAGGATTACTTTGATTTATACGTTAAGTAACTTGCGGTTACTTCACCATTACTCGCAAAAGCTAAGTATTTGTGATTGGTTGTTTTCCTTTGTGTAATTGACCACGCGCCAGGCTCTGAGTCCGGGCACTGTTGCCCCTTGTAACAGGCATCTGGAAATCACTATATTGTTGTGGGCAGCATCCTGTGGGGGCTCGTACATCACTGTACTGTTGTGGGCAGCATCCTGTGGGGCTCGTACATCACTGTACTGTTGTGAGCAGCATCCTGTGGGGCTCGTACATCACTGCACTGTTGTGGGCAGCATCCTGTGGGGCTCGTACATCACTGTACTGTTGTGGGCAGCATCCTGTGGGGCTCGTACATCACTGTACTGTTGTGAGCAGCATCCTGTGGGGCTCGTACATCACTGTACTGTTGTGGGCAGCACCCTGTGGGACTCGTACATCACTGTACTGTTGTGGGCAGCATCCTGTGGGGCTCGTACATCACTGCACTGTTGTGGGCAGCATCCTGTGGGGCTCGTACATCACTGTACTGTTGTGGGCAGCACCCTGTGGGACTCGTACATCACTGTACTGTTGTGGGCAGCATCCTGTGGGGCTCGTACATCACTGTACTGTTGTGAGCAGCACCCTGTGGGACTCGTACATCACTGTACTGTTGTGGGCAGCATCCTGTGGGGCTCGTACATCACTGTACTGTTGTGGGCAGCATCCTGTGGGGCTCGTACATCACTGTACTGTTGTGGGCAGCATCCTGTGGGGCTCGTACATCACTGCACTGTTGTGAGCAGCACCCTGTGGGGCTCGTACATCACTGTACTGTTGTGGGCAGCATCCTGTGGGGCTCGTACATCACTGTACTGTTGTGGGCAGCATCCTGTGGGGCTCGTACATCACTGTACTGTTGTGGGCAGCATCCTGTGGGGCTCGTACATCACTGTACTGTTGTGGGCAGCATCCTGTGGGGCTCGTACATCACTGTACTGTTGTGGGCAGCATCCTGTGGGGCTCGTACATCAGAGCTTGGACCAGCATCTGTTCCCTATTGTTTCTTATCACTCCCTGATGTTTCTTATCGCTCCCTGATGTTCCTTATCGCTCCCTGATGTTTCTTATCGCTCCCTGATGTTTCTTATCGCTCCCTGATGTTTCTTATCGCTCCCTGATGTTTTTTAACGCTCCCTGATGTTTCTTATCGCTCCTTGATGTTTCTTATCGCTCCCTGATGTTTCTTATCGCTACCCTTCAAATATCCTAATGCTTCTATCAATCTCTTAAGGCTTCTGTAAATCCCCTAATGCTTTTATAAACATGCAAATTCTTCTATATACATCCAAATGCTTCTATAAGCGTCCAAATGCTTTTATAAACATAGAAATGCTTCTACAAACATCCTAATGCTAACTTGGTACCGTTTGGTATTTTTGTATGTTGATTGGCGGTTCTTGTTGATAATGGTGTTTGGTGGTAAATAATGCACAGAATTATCACCCTAACGGGCTATATATATCAATGAGAAAACCACCTCGAGCAATGAGGCGACTCGAACCAGCGATCAAAGTGTTCCCAGCCACGCACACCTTACCCCCTGCGCCACGACATGGTATAAGTTACACAACCTCGGATTCCACTGAATTCACTCTAAGTCTGGTCGAGTCTTCTACTGAAGCTTTAAGTCTTGTGCGTATGGTTGATAATTGGCTTCACCTACATCAGAGTTCTTGAGTTATCTTGAGATGATTTCGGGGCTTAGTGTCCCCGCGACCCGCTCCACCCCCCAGGAAGCATCCCGTGACAGCTGACTAACTCCCAGGTACCTATTTACTGCTAGGTAAAAGGGGCTCTCAGGGTGAAAAACTCTGCCGATTGTTTCTCGCTGGCGCCCGGGATCGAACCCGGGACCACAGGATTACGTGTATAGTGTTCTGTCCGCTCAGCCACCGGGTCCCTACGAGTGCATAGGGGTTATGTGTAGAACGTAGACTGGCTTCTGTGGAAGCCTCCAGATTTGCTGTGGATTCAGTGGAATCCCAGGTTGTGTAACTTTTGCCATGTTATGGTACAGGGGTAAGGTGCGCGGCTGGGAGTAACCCTTATCGCTGGTTCCAGTCACCTCATTATTCCAATTGATTTTCTCATTGTAAATAATGCTACTTAGTGCCAATCTTGTTAACTAGTTCATGTACCCATAGTCTCTCCTAATACAAGTACCCCCTATAACCTGCTAGTTCATGTACCCGTAGAGTCCCAAAGTACAAGTACCCCTAGAACCTGCTAGTTTAAGTCCCCAAGAGTCTCTGTGACAAGTATCCCCTAGTCTTTCCTGGTACAAGTACCTGTAACTCCTGTATCTCAAGTCATTATACATGGTAATAATGTATGTCTCTCTCTCCTCAATACGGGTCTCCCTCACCTGACTCACTTGTGTTCCCTCCAGACTACGAGCTCAAGGAGAAGCTGAAGAGCTTGGAGTATGGAACACAACGGTCCAGGTCCTTGGCGGCGTCCACTCAAACCTGCCCGGCTTCCTGCGTCCTTCCCCATCATAGATGTCCGCTAGCCTCCAGGTTAAGCTTGCCAGCTTCCACAGGAAGTGTTAAAGCTTGCAAAGGCAGCGTTCCAGCTTTCATGGGCAGCGTTAAAACTTGTAAAGGCAGCCTTAAAGCTCCGACGGAAGGCATTCCAGCTCCCAGTGAAGGCATTCCAGCTCCCCCAGACGGCGTTAAGGGTTCCAGCGGCAGCATTCTAGTCTCCAGGGGCACTGCATCAACCACCAACGGCCCCATACAAGACGTTCCTGATGTTCAGCTTTAGGACCCGATACCAGTCTTGTAAGTACGTGCTCGTTTTTCTGGAAGAGGTCACGTCCCTCATGGGAATAGTTATGAGCTAAATAAAGTGAGAATTACAAAACAAATATTTAATTATTTAGACTTGTTTTGTATTGTTTCAATTATCTTATTTGTATTGGTTTCAATTATCTTAGGTCACCGTCAGCCCCCAGGTCACCGTCAGCCCCCAGGTCACCGTCAGCCCCCCAGGTCACCGTCAGCCCCCAGGTCACCGCCAGCCCCCAGATCACCGTCAGCCCCCAGGTCACCGTCAGCCCCCAGGTCACCGTCAGCCCCCCAGGTCACCGTCAGCCCCCAGGTCACCGTCAGCCCCCAGATCACCGTCAGCCCCCAGGTCACCGTCAGCCCCCAGGTCACCGTCAGCCCCCAGGTCACCGTCAGCCCCCCAGGTCACCGTCAGCCCCCAGGTCACCGTCAGCCCACCAGGTCACCGTCAGCCCCCCACGTCACCGTCAGCCCCCAGGTCACCGTCAGCCCCCGGGTCACCACCAGGTCATCGTCAGCCCCCGGGTCACCACCAGGTCACCGTCAGCACCCGGGTCACCGTCAGCCCCCAGGTCACCGTCAGCCCCCCGGGTCACCGTCAGCCCCCGGGTCACCGTCAGCCACCAGGTCACCGTCGCCCCCCGGGTCACCGTCAGCCACCAGGTCACCGTCGCCCCCCGGGTCACCGTCAGCCACCAGGTCACCGTCGCCCCCCGGGTCACCGTCAGCCACCAGGTCACCGTCGCCCCCCGGGTCACCGTCAGCCACCAGGTCACCGTCAGCCCCCGGGTCACCGTCAGCCCCCGGGTCACCGTCGGCCCCCCCAGGTTACCACCAGCCCCCTTGGTCACCGTCAGCCACCAGGTCACCGTCAGCCCCCGGGTCACCGTCAGCCACCAGGTCACCGTCAGCCCCCCCAGGTCACCACCAGCCCCCTTGGTCACCGTCAGCCCCCGGGTCACCACCAGGTCACCGTCATCCCCCGGGTCACCACCAGGTCACCGTCAGCCCCCAGGTCACCACCAGGTCACCGTCAGCCCCCGGGTCACCACCAAGTCACCGTCAGCCCCCGGGTCACCACCAGGTCACCGTCAGCCCCCGGGTCACCGTCAGCCCCCGGGTCACCGTCAGCCCCGGGTCACCACCAGGTCACCGTCAGCCCCCGGGTCATCACCAGGTCACCGTCAGCCCCCGGGTCACCACCAGGTCACCGTCAGCCCCCTGGTCACCACCAGGTCACCGTCAGCCGCCCTTCAGGTCACCACCAGCCCCTTTGGTCACCGTCAGCCCCCGGGTCACCACCAGGTCACCGTCAGCCCCCCGGGTCACCACCAGGTCACCGTCAGCCCCCGGGTCACCACCAGGTCACCGTCAGCCCCCGGGTCACCACCAGGTCACCGTCAGCCCCCGGGTCACCGTCAGCCCCTGGGTCACCGTCAGCCCCCGAGTCACCGCCAGCCCCCGGGTCACCACCAGGTCACCGTCAGCCCTCCCCAGGTCACCATCAGCCCCCCCCAGGTCACCGTCAGCCCCCCCCCCCCCAGGTCACCGTCAGCCCCCCCCCAGGTCACCGTCTAGTAATGTATGACAACCAGTGGAAATGACGCTAAAATCCATTTGAACAATTATTGGAAGACGGAATCACAGTTAATCATAATTTCATACATTTTTGTAATCGCTCTTTTCCACAGCAGAGAAACACAAATCAAATTAAATAATTTAAGTTTATTCATAACTGTAGTCGGAGAATTATTTTATTTAATAACTGCTCAATGTTATTTTAATTAGAGTTCTTAATATGCTTCACTGATATATAAACTATGCCATTGTGTATTTCTTGTACAATATTTGTACAGGACTTAGACAGAGCAACAAAATATATTAAACATATTAATATATTTTTGCCGACCATCATAAATTAAGGAAGAAAACCAAAACCGAGCCGGACTGGAATACTGTGCAATAAGAACTCATCTCTACAGATGATCTGATAAATGGCTACTGGAATTTAACCAAGGAATGTGCAAGGTATTGAGGATAAGAATGCGAGTGAGGTGGATTGAAACACAGAAGGAAGGGAAGGTAACTTAACATATAAAATCTAGCATCAGCAGACTGACTGCTGCAGAAAATGTCATACTGACGAAGGTTAGCTGGCTAAGGTTAGCACACACCTTCCACCATCTTGGATAAAGGAGACCGTCCGACCTAGAGGTAGAAAGGTCTATTGGTATAAACCTGATTTTAGACACATTCTTGAGTATGCTGCCACGAAATGGAACCCCTCCCTAAGGAAACAAAATTATGCTGAAAATATCCGGATATATGCAAAATAGGGCTATATATATATATATATATATATATATATATATATATATATATAAATAAAATTACATTACTGAGCAGTGGAAAAAAGCCAATGGGAACTGAACCTTAATCTTCAGGAGAAAACAAGTACTTGGGCAGATATGGTAGCGATATCCAAGATACTAACGAGAATTGACCAAGTAGAAAGATAATGATCAGAGAGAAGGAACAAAGGAAGAACGAGTGGAACGAGGGAACAAATGAAAACTGTAGACCAGTGAGTCACAGATGTCAGAACCAACTTCACAATAAGAGTCGTAAACAAAACTATTACAAGCAGAAGTTGTCCAGCGAAACTCTATGCACAAACCTGTGTGTTAATATGAGAACAAACGAAGGAAAAAAGTTATTGCATTGAATTAGTGATGATCTAGAACGGGGCTTCGGGGTACTCAGTCCTTGACGCTCGTCACGGCCAGTACTTCTAGGTGAGCACACGGGGAGAGAGAGAGAGAACAGAGAGAGAGAGAGAGAGAGAGAGAGAGAACAGAGAGAACAGAGAGAGAGAGAGAGAGAGAGAGAGAACAGAGAGAGAACAGAGAGAGAGAGAGAGAGAGAGAGAGAGAGAGAGAGAGAGAGAGAGAGAGAGAACAGAGAGAGAGAGAGAGAGAGAACAGAGAGAGAGAGAGAGAGAGAGAGAGAGAGAGAGAACAGAGAGAGAGAGAGAGAGAGAGAGAGAGAGAGAGAGAGAGAGAGAGAGAGAACAGAGAGAGAGAGAGAGAGAGAGAGAGAGAGAGAGAGAGAGAGAGAGAGAGAGAACAGAGAGAGAGAGAGAGAGAGAGAGAGAACAGAGAGAGAGAGAGAGAGAGAGAGAGAGAGAGAGAGAACAGAGAGAGAGAGAGAGAGAGAGAGAGAGAGAGAGAGAGAGAACAGAGAGAGAGAGAGAGAGAGAGAGAGAGAGAGAGAACAGAGAGAGAGAGAGAGAACAGAGAGAGAGAGAGAGAGAGAGAGAACAGAAAGAGAGAGAGAGAGAGAGAGAGAGAGAGAGAGAGAGAGAGAGAGAACAGAGAGAGAGAGAGAGAGAGAGAGAACAGAGAGAGAGAGAGAGAGAGAGAGAGAGAGAGAACAGAGAGAGAGAGAGAGAGAACAGAGAGAGAGAGAGAGAGAGAGAGAGAGAGAGAGAGAGAGAGAGAACAGAGAGAGAGAGAACAGAGAGAGAGAGAGAGAGAGAGAGAGAGAACAGAGAGAGAGAGAGAGAGAGAGAGAGAGAGAACAGAGAGAGAGAGAGAGAGAGAGAGAGAGAGAACAGAGAGAGAGAGAGAGAGAGAGAGAGAGAGAGAGAGAACAGAGAGAGAGAGAGAGAGAGAGAACAGAGAGAGAGAGAGAGAGAGAGAGAGAGAGAGAGAGAACAGAGAGAGAGAGAGAGAGAGAGAGAGAGAGAGAGAGAGAGAACAGAGAGAGAGAGAGAGAGAGAGAGAGAGAACAGAGAGAGAGAGAGAGAGAGAGAGAGAGAGAGAGAACAGAGAGAGAGAGAGAGAGAGAGAGAGAGAGAGAGAGAGAACAGAGAGAGAGAGAGAGAGAACAGAGAGAGAGAGAGAGAGAGAGAGAGAGAGAGAGAGAACAGAGAGAGAGAGAGAGAGAGAGAGAGAGAGAGAGAGAGAGAACAGAGAGAGAGAGAGAGAGAGAGAGAGAGAGAGAGAGAGAACAGAGAGAGAGAGAGAGAGAGAGAGAGAACAGAGAGAGAGAGAGAACAGAGAGAGAGAACAGAGAGAGAGAGAGAACAGAGAGAGAGAGAGAGAGAGAGAGAGAGAGAGAACAGAGAGAGAGAGAGAGAACAGAGAGAGAGAGGAGAGAGAGAGAGAGAGAGAGAGAGAGAACAGAGAGAGAGAGAGAGAACAGAGAGAGAGAGAGAGAGAGAGAGAGAGAGAACAGAGAGAGAGAGAGAGAGAGAGAGAGAACAGAGAGAGAGAGAGAGAACAGAGAGAGAGAACAGAGAGAGAGAGAGAACAGAGAGAGAGAGAGAGAGAGAGAGAGAGAGAGAACAGAGAGAGAGAGAGAGAGAGAGAGAGAGAGAGAGAGAGAGAGAGAGAGAGAGAGAGAGAGAGAGAGAGAGAGAACAGAGAGAGAGAGAGAGAGAGAGAGAGAGAACAGAGAGAGAGAGAGAGAGAGAGAGAGAACAGAAAGAGAGAGAGAGAGAGAGAGAACAGAGAGAGAGAGAGAGAGAGAGAGAGAACAGAGAGAGAGAGAGAGAGAGAGAGAGAGAGAACAGAGAGAGAGAGAGAGAGAGAGAACAGAAAGAGAGAGAGAGAGAGAGAGAACAGAGAGAGAGAGAGAGAGAGAGAGAGAACAGAGAGAGAGAGAGAGAGAGAGAGAGAGAGAGAACAGAGAGAGAGAGAGAGAGAGAGAGAGAGAGAGAGAGAGAGAGAGAGAGAGAGAGAGAGAACAGAGAGAGAGAGAGAGAGAGAGAGAGAGAGAGAGAGAGAGAGAGAGAGAGAGAGAGAGAGAGAGAGAGAGAGAGAGAGAGAGAGAGAGAGAGAGAGAGAGAGAGAGAGAGAACAGAGAGAGAGAGAGAGAGAGAGAGAGAACAGAGAGAGAGAGAGAGAGAGAGAGAGAGAACAGAGAGAGAGAGAGAGAGAGAGAGAGAGAGAGAACAGAGAGAGAGAGAGAGAGAGAGAGAGAACAGAGAGAGAGAGAGAGAGAGAGAGAGAACAGAGAGAGAGAGAGAGAGAGAGAGAGAACAGAGAGAGAGAGAGAGAGAGAGAGAACAGAGAGAGAGAGAGAGAGAGAGAGAGAGAACAGAGAGAGAGAGAGAGAGAGAGAACAGAGAGAGAGAGAGAGAGAGAGAGAGAACAGAGAGAGAGAGAGAGAGAGAGAGAGAGAACAGAGAGAGAGAGAGAGAGAGAGAACAGAGAGAGAGAGAGAGAGAGAGAGAGAGAGAGCAGAGAGAGAGAGAGAGAGAGAGAGAGAACAGAGAGAGAGAGAGAGAGAGAGAGAGAGAGAGAGAGAGAGAGAGAACAGAGAGAGAGAGAGAGAGAGAGAGAGAACAGAGAGAGAGAGAGAGAGAGAGAGAACAGAGAGAGAGAGAGAGAGAGAGAGAGAACAGAGAGAGAGAGAGAGAGAGAGAGAGAACAGAGAGAGAGAGAGAGAGAGAGAGAGAACAGAGAGAGAGAGAGAGAGAGAGAGAGAGAGAGAGAGAGAACAGAGAGAGAGAGAGAGAGAGAGAGAGAGAGAGAGAGAGAGAGAGAGAGAGAGAGAGAGAACAGAGAGAGAGAGAGAGAGAGAGAGAGAGAGAGAGAGAGAGAGAACAGAGAGAGAGAGAGAACAGAGAGAGAGAGAGAGAGAGAGAGAGAGAGAGAGAACAGAGAGAGAGAGAGAGAGAGAGAGAGAAGAGAGAGAGAATAGAGAGGATTCTGAAAGAAAGCAACGTACCCACCCCCCTATCCCTCTAGTCCCCAAGCGGCTCGACCAAACAACCTCTCTGGAGTTTGTAATGATCGACCCTTGTTATCGAGAATGGCCGGCCGTTAAGGCAGCGGACCCGTGAAACTTGTTTAATGTGTGGAAGCTGTGTGGACGCAGGCACCACCCTGGCCCCGGTCACCGTCCTCGGCCGCCGCCGCCGCCGCCTCCTCGCCCTCAGACAATGGTCAGGTGCTCCTTACATTAGCTCTCACCCCCCCACCCCACTCTCTTCCTCGAAGGTTATTTTGAGATGATTTCGGGGCTTAGCGTCCCCGCGGCCCGGTCCTCGACCAGGCCTCCACCCCCAGGAAGCAGCCCGTAGCAGCTAACTCCCAGGTACCTATTTACTGCTAGGTAACAGGAGCATCAGGGTGAAAGAAACTTTTATCATATTTGTCTCCGCCCCCACCGGGGATCGAACCCAAAACCTCAGGACTAGGAATCCGAAGCGCTGTCCACTCCGCTGTCAGGTTCCCTCAAGTGAAGGAAGAACACTTTACACACAACTCTCAAATACTGATGTTCGAACCTTTTTTCTCCAGCAGAGCGTCACTCACGACCCTTGTTCGAACCTCCATCACGGCAGCCCTTCCTCGAACAATAAAACAGCTACGAAATCCCTGCTTTATGTTTGAAAACACGACTCTCAACCAATGAAAACACGACTCTCATGTTTCCACACGACTCTCAATCAATGACCTTACATTTCTCAAACAGCATATATTATATATATATATATATATATATATATATATATATATATATATATATATATATATATATACACACTCCAGTGAAAAAGGGAATATCTAAGCAGCAGAAAACAGAATTACCTTGAGGGGGTGAGGCCTAACAATGGCGGGAAGTGACCAGTGGAGTCCCAGAGAATCAGACCTATCCTGTTTCTGATATCCGTAAATGATCTCCCAGAGGGTATAGACTCATTCCTCTCAATGTTTGCTGACGACGCCAAAATTATGAGAAGACAGATGATGACAGCATAACGCTTCAAGATGACCTGGACAAACTGAAGGTCTTTCTTATTTTATTCTCTATCTTTCTTATCTTACCTAAACCTTCCTATCTTTCTTAAACAGGCCCCCCCCCCTACCTCTTAAACACCACATCCATCCTCCACACCCTCACCCAACCGTCCATCCCACCCTATTCAACCTTCACCCCTACCATCTTATCTCCACCCCCCCCCCCCTTGACACTCCTCCACTACCTACTATTTTCCACCCTCATCCCTCCTCTACCCCTGGCCCATCCCCCACCCCTAATACCCTTCTTCACCCCTATCACTCTGCCCAACCACTTGGGCCGGACGATAGTCACTTCATGCAGGTCGGTGTTCAATCCCAGACCGTCCAAGTGGTTGGGCACCATTCCTTCCCTCCGTCTCGTCCCAAATCCTTATCCTGACCACTTCCAAGTGCTAAATAGTCGTAATGGCTTGTCACTTTCTCCTGATCGTTCCCTTCTCTTCCCCATCACTCCCACATTCCTCTTCCCCAAATTTCCTCCCCGCGGCTCCTCCCCCCAACCGAGAACTACCTTTAAGGGAAGTCAGCGGTGAGGTCTGCCTCCAGTAAGACAACCCGGCCTAATACGTCGTATTATTTACGCAACCGACCAAACCATTATAAACGGAACGTACTAAAAATGAAAGCGTCGTGATATTGGCGTTTTCTATACATCCATCTCGATATAGACGAGTTGTTCGACTCGTTCGTTACTGGTTGGGCAAAACGCTGACATTTTTTACGTTTCTGGATTAACAAAACGGCTGCAATTTTGACGGAGCGATAAATCAAGAGAGCGAGGCTGAGGACCAGTGTGTGCTCATGATCACCTTAAAGACGTGGTCAAGCAGCTGTCAGTCCCAGACACACACACAACTGTTTAATTAGAAATAACGTTGCGTTCCATGTGATTGTTTCTTGTAATTAGTGCCCTCGTGTCGCGCTCGGGGCCGGGGTAATATCACTTTTATTTTGTGTCTTTTGTTACTGTTTAATGGCCGTTGTCTCTGGATTTGTACTATTGTCACACGAGGGATCAACTCGTCGACTCGTTACATTGGTTGTTGTTCTCCTATACAAGAGGGTAACCGGCGTTGCTCGGGGCTGTCTATCTCAACCTCTCTCTCTACCCAGCTATCTCTTCGTCCTCCAATATTCCTGCTGCTTCCCCTCAAGAACCCCTGAAGCCGAGGTGAGAGTTTTAGATGCTTTGCTTCTCATTTCTCTTATCTTATTTTTTTTTTATTAAGATATGAGGTACATCTGCATTAGTGCAGCTACCCTAGAGTATATGAAGTGGAGTACAGTGTGTCAAAAAAGCTAACTAGGTGATGCTAAGAAATCCCCATCACACAGGATGGTTAGTCATACAGAGACATGTGATAGGCGGTCTGCACTGGCAGACTCCGGATGCATTTTGAGGATATCAATAACACAAGATTGAATAAGGTAGCAGTGGTAATACAAGTCCCCATCTCGCAGGATGGTTAGTCATACAGAGCCATGTGTTTAATAGCCTGCACTGGCAAATTTTGGGTATACTGTAAGGATATCTTCAAGAATACGAGAGTGAATAAAGTAATTGCAAAGCTCCAGGTACCTCATGCCAACTGGTCTGAAAGGTCTAATAACTGGGCATTCAGTGATGTAGTGCGGGAGATCTTATTATTTATACTCTTCAGAGACAACTCTACGTTAATCACACGACATATTTCACTTGACTACATGAAAATGTCCTGTTGGTATTTATAATTACTAGTACTTTTTAAAAGAATTAAACTTAGACTTTCCCGTAATACAACGTTTTCCCAGTTATGTTACATTACATATTTCAACACTGAATTCTGTAAGCCATTTTTTCAATTTAAAAAAGTTTTCAGTCTTTTGCAGAAGTTTGCAAACTTCTTGGTGTCATTAGTAATCAAATAGTTTAATATTTCATTAGGCAAATATTGATATACACCAAAATCATGAGAAGCCAACACCAAGTCTTAGGGGAACGAACTCAACTTAAAAACTTTACATTAATGCTGAAAACTCTTGTTTTATTGTTGCTCTGTGATTTAATGATTGTAATTTTTCATGCAATTTTCAGAGGCCAAATTGTACACCAATTGATTATCTATTTTCCCATGCAAATCTTCCATTTGCATTTGGGGAAAATATATTTTTACATGCAATGATATATAGCCGGCCCATCCACATCCTTCCTGAAGAGGGCACTTATTAATGTTAGTTTCCTTTATCACAGCGGAGATGTGTACAAAAGGGGTGTATTGGACGCTTCCATGTCAGAACATCCTTATATATATTTATGTTACTCTCGTCTCTATCTGGCAGAGGGGTGTGTGTGTACTCACCTATTTGTACTCGCCTATTTGTGCTTGCAGAATCGAGCATTCACTCTTGGATCCCGCCTTTCGAGCCATCGGTTGTTTATAGCAATGACTCCGGTCCTAATTTCCTTATCATATCTAGTTTTAAAATTATGAAGAGAGTTTGCTTCCACAACCTGTTCCTTTAGTGCATTCCATTTTTCCACTACTCTCACGCTAAAAGAAAACTTCCTAACATCCCTGTGATTCATCTGAATTTCCAGCTTCCACTCATGTCCCCTCCTTCTGTGAACATTTCGTCAATTTCCAATCTGTCAATCCACCTGATTATTTTATACGTTCCTATCTTACCCCCCCCCCCCCCCCTCTCCCTTCATTTTTCTAGTGTCGAAAGGCTCAGTTCCTTCAGGCGCTCTTCATACTCCCATCCCTCGTAACTCTGGGACGAGTCTCATTGCATATTTCTGAACCTTTTCCAGCTTCCTTATGTGTTTCTTCAGGTGGGGACTCCATGATGGTGCAGCATACTCTAAGACTGGCCTCACATAGGCAGCGTAAAACGCCCGAAATGCCTCCTTACTTAGGTTTCTGAATGATGTTCTAACTTTTAGCAGTGTAGAGTACGCTGTTGTCGATATCCTATTAGTATGTGCCTCAGGAGTTAGATTAGGTGTCACATCCACGCCCAGGTCTCTTTCTCGAGTCGTCACAGGTAGGCAGTTCCCCTTCATTGTGTTCTGTCCCTTTGGTCTCCTATCACCTGATTCCATTTCCATAACTTTACATTTGCTCGTGTTGAACTCCAGTAGCTATTTCTCTGACAATCTCTGCAACCTGTTTAAGTCCTCTTGGAGGATCATCCAATCCTCATATGTTAACTTTTCTCATTAACTTTGCGTCATCCGGGAACATCGACATGTAGGATTCTACTCCTTTGAACATGTCATTAACGTATATTAGAAATAGAATTGGTCCCAGCACTGATCCTTAAGGTACTCCACTCGTTACTGTTCGCCAGTCCGACTTCTCGTAACTAAAATTGTGTTACCGTAAATCTCTGGCTCCTTCCTGTTAGGTAGTTCCTCACCCATACTAGGGCCTCTTCGCTTACTCCTGCCTGCCTCTCAAGTTTGAATAGCAGTCTCATGTGCGGTACTATATTAAAGGCCTTTTGGCAGTCTAGAAAAACGCAGTCTGCCCAACCTTTTCTATCCTGCCTTATTATTGTTATTTTTTTTTTTATTTATAAACCAAAAGGTTTGTTAGGGGATGATTTCCCTGTCCAGAACCCATGTTGATGTTCGTTTACAAACCCAATGCTCTCCAGGTGTGCAACAAGTCTCAGTCTAATTATTCTTTCAAGTATTTTGCAGGGAATGCTTGTCAGTGATACGGGTCTGTAGTTAAGTGCCCCCTCCCTATCTCCTTTCTGGAAAACCGGTACATTTGCCTTCTTCCAGCAACTGGGCAATTCTTCCGACATAAGTGACTCATTAAGGATCCTTGCCAGAGGCACGTCGAGGGCCTTCACTGCCTCTTTTAGTATCCACGGTGATACTTTGTCTGGTCCAACCGCTTTAGTTGCATCCAGTGTTGTCAACTGTTTCATTACCTCCTCTGCTGTCACAACTATATCTGATAGTCTTTCAGATTGGGCAATCTCTTCAAACAATGGGAGCTGCTCAGGCTCGGTAGTGAACACTCCATGGAAACTTGCATTCAGTGCCTTGCAGATTTCCTTGTCACTTTCAGTATATGCCCCCTCTGTTTTCCTCAGTCTTGTCACTTGGCCGTTCACCGACATTTTTCTTCTTATATGGCTGTGTAGTAATTTAGGTTGCTTTTTCGCTTTGATTGCAATATCGTTCTCATAGTTCCTTTCTGAAACTCGTCTTATGTTAATGTAATCGTTCCTAGCTCTGTTGCATCTGTTTCTATTGCCCTATGGAGCCAGCCTCCACCACATTACTTCCTAATGCATTCCATTTGTCAACCACTCTGACACTAAAAAAGTTGTGTGTGGGGGTTTGTGGTGTGTGGTGAGTGTGGTGTGTTGTGTGGTGTGGTGTGTGGTGTGTGGTGTGTGTATGGTGTGTGTATGGTGTGTGTACGCGCGCACGTACTCACCTAGTTGTGCTTGCGGGGGTTGAGCTCTGGCTCTTTGGTCCTGCCTCTCAACCGCCAATCAACTGATGTACAGATTCTTGAGCCTACTGGGCTCTTTCATATCTACATTTGAAGCTGTGTATTGAGTCGGCCTCCACCAGAACACAGCCTAATGCATTCCACTTGTTAACTACTCTGACACTGAAAAAGTTCTTTCTAACGTCTCTGTGGCTCATTTAGGTACTCAGTCTCCACCTGTGTCCCTTTGTTCGCGTACCACCCGTGTTAAAAAGTTTATCCTTATCTACTCTGTCAATTCCTCTGAGAATTTTGTAGGTAGTGATCATGTCTCCCCTTGCTCTTTTGTCTTCCAGTGAAGTGAGGTGCATTCCACGCAGCCTTTCCTTGTAACTCATGCCTCTTAGTTCTGGGACTAGCCTAGTGGCATACCTCTGATTTTTTTCCAGCTTCGTCTTGTGCTTGACAAGGTACGGACTCCATGCTGGGGCCGCATACTCCAGGATTGGTCTTACATATGTGGTATACAGGGTTCTGAATGATTCCTTACACAGGTTCATGAAGGCTGTTCAGATGTTAGCCAACCTCGCATATGCCGCAGATGTAATTCTTTTTATGTGGGCTTCAGGGGACAGGTTTGATGTGATATCAACTAATAGATCTTTCTCTCTGTCCATTTCATGGAGTACTTCATTTTCCATTATGTATCCTGTGTCTGGCCTCCTGTTTCCACTGCCTAGTTTCATGACCTTGCATTTACTCGGGTTGAAATTAAGTAGCCATTTGTTGGACCATTTATTCAGTCTAAGTCATATTGTAGCCTCCTACTATCATCCTCCGTTTTAATCCTCCTCATATTTTTTTGCATCATCAGCAAACATCGAGAGGAACGCGTCTATACCCTCTGGGAGATCATTTACATATATCAGAAACAGTATAGGTCCAAGGACTGACCCCTGCGGGACTCCACTGGTGACGTCTCGCCAATCTGAGGCCTCACCCCTCACAGTGACTCCCTGTCTTCTGTTGCTTAGGTACTCCGTAATCCAATGGAGTACCTTCCCTTTCACTCCAGCCTGCATTTCCAGTTTTTCACTAGCCTCTTGTGTGGCACTGTGGCAAAGGTTTTCTGGCAATCCAAAAATATGCAGTCTGCCCACCTCATTTCTTGCCTGACTTTTGTTGCCTGGTCGTTGAATTCAATTAATCCGGTGAAGCAGGACTTGCCAGGAATAACATTAGTGTGTGTGCTGGTGTGCGAGTGTGTGCGCGCGTACTGAAAAGTGGTGATAGCCTCAGCTATCACCCCTTTTTGAACGGTCACTGATGGTCGAGTGGTTTAAGGCACCGTGTACTCCAGTTGCAATGTGCTCCTGGCAGTCCGGGTTCGAGTCACTTCTGGGGTGTGGAGTTTTCAGTTTATATTATATATATATATATATATATATATATATATATATATATATATATATATATATATATATATATATATACACACACACACACACACACACAGGCTATTTAACACAAGGGGCACACGCACTAGGGGACACTGGTGGAAACTGAGTGCCCAAATGAGCCACAGAGATATCGAAAGAACTTTTTTAGTGTCAGAGTGGTTGACAAATGGAATGCATTAGGAAGTGATGTGGTGGAGGCTGACTCCATACACAGTTTCAAGTGTAGATATGATAGAGCCCAGTAGGCTCAGGAAACTGTACACCTGTTGATTGACGGTTGAGAGGCGGGACCAAAGAGCCAGAGCTCAAGACCCGCAAGCTCAACTAGGTGAGTACAACTAAGTGAGTACACACACACGTTGAAAATAAAATTTCAAATCCATATATAAAAAGCAAATCTAGTAACGTAGTCCAGTTTTTAAAACAAAACAGCTGTAATGGAGACGGAAAACATAGACGGAAGTCATTCACATTGACAGTTTTCCCAGGACAAGCCCTAGAACAATTCCATGCTACAACCAACAGGTTGGTAAAACAAAGGTGATATTTTTTTGTTTTTAATGTACAAAGATACATCACATTGCGGTAATATCAATGAGAATATGGCGAGGTCATAAAAATAGGATTGAACTCTCATCTCTGAATTCCTCTGAAACACATTAGTATGTAATAACGATAAATGATGGAGTTTGGTATCTTGGCAAGACACGAACATGGACGTAAAGAAGATTGCCTCTATAAGAAGGCTTTTAACGTTCGCGTTGTTGAAGAGGCTTTGAAGTAAAGAAGCATGACTAAGAAGCACACTGAAGGGATATGAGGACAGGGTACATGCCGGGGAATGAGGACGGGTGGAAGGAACAGTGCCTGTCGCTTGGACTGTTGGGGTCGAACGCCTGTCTTAAAGCAGCAAGGTCGTTGCACGACTGTTGCGTCTTAGTGTTTCATGAATTTCTTGCAGTCGCAACTTAATCTGAGGCCAAACTCGGTTACAGACTTTTCGTAACAATATTCGTACATATCAAAGCACTTTGTGTGTTTTCCGCTACAGTTTTTAATTCTGTGCCATTGAAAATTCTGTGTGAGATATCACCTCGAATGTTAAAATTTGTGTGTGTTAAAATATTTACATAATTTCAAAATGTGTGTGTCGAAATTTAAATGTCTTTGTTAACTTTATACATTTTAATATACCAATATTCCTCTCCAGGAAACTAAGTCATATTTTACAAACATATTCTGAAAGTTGAAATTAATTGCCCAAACGTAATAATTGTACTTGAATGTAATGACAAAAGGAACTCTTCTGGATCTTATTGTTAAAAATACTTGTTTATCTTTGAGTCAAAAGGTTAGAAAAATGCTTTACATCTGAGGTTTACAGAAAATTAATGAAATTTAAACCTTATAGTTTGTAAAATCAATTCGTAAATTGATTCAAAAATTGGTTTTTACTCAGTTATGTACATAAATTTGTTCTGATATAAAGTGCCAAAACTCTAAAAAAGATATTAATCAGCCAGAAAATGACAACATTACTCATACGTTAGTCATCACAAATTATTAGAGCCATACGATGGGTTTAACCTCGCATCCCCGAGCTCCTCAGGTACACGGGCGTTCGATCCCATCGTACTGCCTCAATACTTACTCATCGACTCATCAACCTCTCGCTATTTCATGGTGTACTTCAGTCTACTGTAACTAGTGAAGTTTTCCCAGTGACTACAATATTAACACTTATAATTTTATTCAAATACAAGAGTTTAGAGTTCAATGCAGCTTGATTTGTTAGCATGTGTTTACGGATTGGTAAATAATTCTGCAATACAACAGCAACTGCTGTAATGCTGTGTATATTACAGAAGTGAAATGACACGCCAGGAAAAGTATATAGAGCATAATTGATGATAACTTCAAACTGGTCACTGCGTGCTGACCACTCCTGGCACAGACCAGTGCGCACGCAAACAGTGCGCACGCAAACAGTGCGCACGCAAACCAGTCTGCGCAAATCATTAGAAAGAAATAATCTAGTGACCAAATAGCCCAACATCGTAAAAGACCAAAAACGTAAATGTCGCCGTCTTCTAAGTGTCAGGCAAGATCTCCCTTGACAGTGACCCAAAACGTAAGTTGCCCTCACCTAATGGTGGTTGGGGGAGGGGGGTAGGGGATTGAGCTTCGGCTCTTGGGTCCCTCTTATACATCAAGTCTCGTGGTTGCTCGCTCAATATCGGCCATGTGGACGTGTTTATGGAACACCAAATGCTTTAAATAGTAATTATTATTATTATGTATTATATGATAAGCTTATAGCACATTCTTCCATCGTCCGTAAACTAGACATGATTCAATAATTGTGATTTTCAGTTATTTTTATATATTAGAAAACAATTATACATTTACCTAATATACTTACATCCTAATAATCCAAAATTTGTATTAAAATTTTAATTTAGGAATTAAGCACATAAATTAGACTTTGAATATTATATATTTCAATGTTAATACAAACATTAGTCTTTATAGTATCAAAATGTTTAACAAAATACTCAGAGAACAGCTAACAATACGGGGCAGGACAATGTTAACACCAGCCCCAGACACGTGATTGGATTGGCTTGTTTATGAACCCCAAAAACATGCTGACAATAATGCTTTTTTCACTGAAGGTTTAAGGTCTCCGTCGTGTACCGAGTTCCTCCCAGACACTTTCTTATTGTGACGTTCCTGACCTGCTTGTATTGTATTTTTTTTTCTAGTCCGAGTTCGAATCAAGGACCATCCAAGTGAATTCAATGCTATTACACACGATTGTGAGGATTTTCTTATATAAAAGGTTATTATAACATGTAAATAGCTTGTTTTAATCTAGATTACTATAGGGTTACCACTACTGTCTGAAGCAGTGAGAGCCCTTAGCCTCAGAAGATAATAGATGGCACTCAACTGAGCATAGTAGGCACCTACTATGCTACTTAATAAAATATATATATATATATATATATATATATATATATATATATATATATATATATATATATATATATATATATATATATATCTTAGCATATTTTGGTAGCAATCTTGTAAACATATATTGTTGAATGCGACCGAAAAGGTAAGATTTATAATTCTAACACGAATCCTCTCAATATTTCTTACGTTTTTCTTCACTGTCGAGGGTAGTTGAAAAATTAACTCTCCAAAGTTCATTTTCACAATTTATTATGGTCTGACGCCTAGGGATGCGTTTCGCAAGGTACTCCTTACTTTTTCAAAGACAAATTTATAATGCTTTTGCAAAGGGCTTATATCCCCTTGGGGTGAGGTGGTACGAGCCGCGATTGAGATGAACAAGTTGATGAAACATAATGGATATTAAGAGGCTATTACATGCATGACCATAAGCAGCTTATGTTCTTGCTACTACTGTCTCTGTGTTGGTTCGGGGTCTTGATATGGGTTGAATATAACTATGTGTTAACTGGTTGTTGATTGCTGGTCTTGACTTTTTGATGTGTAGCGCCTCGCTGATGTCGAGTCTCCTGTTGTCGTTATACCTGTCAATTATTTCAGTGTTGTTTGTTATGATGTCTCTGGAGATGGTCTGGTTGTGTGAGGTTATATGCTCCTTGATGGAGCCCTGTTGCTTGTGCATTGTTAATCGCATAGAGAACATTTTCACATCGCCTTAATTATATTTTCACATAAATTGTGAAAATTAACTTTGGAGAGTTAATTATTCAACTTCGCTCGACAGAGAAGAAAAGCATAAGAAATATTGAGAAGATTCGTGTTAGAATCATTAATCATACCCTTTTGGTCATATTCAACAAAATATTATGATTTTGAACACACACACATTGTGTACAGGTTTTCTAATTTCTGATGTAAGATGTGTTCGTGGTAATATTAATATTTATGTAGTCCATTTGGTTGCTAATAATGGTGCCATGAGCCCTGTGTAGCATTATTATCTCTCAAATGTAGCAAATGTTATTTTCAGATGTGTGGCCGGACCTGTGACGAAGCTTGCTTAATCTGAACCTACTGTTTATGTACAAGAACGCATACACGCATAAACACACACACACACCAGCTCAAGCTTGGAGGCATACAAATGTGAGTGCGCACACACACACAGCTACACACACACACACACACACACACACACACACACACACACACACACACACACACACACACACACACACACCTTTCCTCTGTTTCCTTTTATTTATCAATGTTGCGGATTTTGTACAGTAGCTCAGTAAGGTCAGTATAAATATGTCTGAGAATATTATTAGAACAATGATCATAAAATATGCATATCTGTAAATATATACATATTTAATAACAAATATATATAAAATACTATTTATGCAAGTAGTGATGTCGAATAAGACTTCGTGTATATTGTATGGAATTGGATAAATTAAACGATGTATTATTATGTAAATGTGTTATTATCCAATAGGAGTTGTGTCTGAAGTGTGGAGGTTTTAATTAGTGTTGCGTCAAGGCCTCTCATTAAGACCAACAGTACCTTATCCTGACCACTTGTTTGGTACTGGGCTAACTACTATCACACCCTCTGGAGGAATACAAAAGCCACCACTACAAGAGCTTACTGATCACCCAGCAAGAATACTCTTGTAAACCCACACAGTTATCTGCAATAGATTACTTAAAACAAGAGACGAGTGGGAACGTGCAGTTCAGCTTTGTCAGAGTCACTTGCGTTGGTGAGAAGCCTTCACGCCGCCACCTTAACAGTACCACTCATCAAAACTCTCATCTATAAGCTTTAATTAAGCAACAGTATATTACCATATTCACTTGTTGGAGAGTATACAGAAATATATACAGTAATGATGTGGGTTAAACAACAACTTAAAATTAACCAACAACTTAATAGATCTTCGTTAAATTATGCCCCATAACGAGAACCACAAAAGTTGTTAATGCAGGAACCCTGGCCACTTAGCGGTTAAGGGCAATTTGTTACCATATTGAAGAACTGCCGTTTACTGTTGTATGGTGGATCACTGATATTGTCACTCCCTAAGTGAAGGAGGTGTTATTGATTGCTGCCTAATTGATTCCTGATGACTGACGTTTCTACACTTTATACCAGTGACTAACAGCTCCATATCCAGGACAGAAGAAAACTTTCAGTAGTTTGGAGCATATTCGTTTATTTCGGTGACGCAGCCTGAGAGAGGACGCGTCTTGAATCGGTTATGAAGCAGCGTCTTGTGAGGAAGATGAACATCTTGCCCCTGAGGCTGTATTCTGAAGATTGACATCCGGCGTCGACTACCTGAGGAGCTCAGTGCCCCGAGATCCCATGTAACAGAAGAGTTCTTATTTCGCTCCTTGGTTGACTAGGTTGACTTAACGTTTATAGGTAAATGCCCAGTGGCTTACAATTTATTCTTAGCTTTATTTAGTATGTAGGCATCGATCAATTGAACAACCGGAACAACCGGAACAACCGTGGACATCTTCAAGAGGAAACTAGATTCTTTCCTGCAAGGAGTACCGGACCAACCGGGCTGTGTTGGGTATGTGGGCCTGCGGGCCGCTCGAAGCAACAGCCTGGTGGACCAAACTCTCACAAGTCGAGCCTGGCCTCGGGCCGGGCTTAGGCAGTAGAAGAACTCCCAGAACCCCATCAACCAGGTAACTAGCATAGTTTTATGTTAGTGTTTAATAATTATCGAGGCGTGTTTAAGAAATTATACCTTCATATTTCATACTAAGAGGGGTATCCGGTGGTGCCCGGGATACTCCGTCTCTCCCCTCCACTCCTTCCCCCCCATTCCACCCCTTTTCTTTCCCCATCTTCCCCATGTCTCCCCCTCTTCGTTCACCCTCCCTCCCCTTCCCGCCCCCTAATATACATATATTTTGTTAGCTGTTCTGCTGCGTTTCCATCTTCTACTGGCAAATCCTCACATTACCGGTGAGGCTTAAAGAATCAAAAGAAGGCCTGTAAGCCACGTGTCAACAAATATGTTCCGCATGACACCTTTGGCACGCATGCCATTGGTTCTTCACCCCTGGGCTAGAGAGGCCACCAGAACCCGGTAATAGGAAACCCTATTACTTTCACCTTACTCGTGACAAACACTCGTAAATATATTAACAACTCCAAATTACATCACCACTCATAAATAACATTATTATTATTATTACAACCGACGGGAATATTTGTTCATACAAATAGTATGAACAAATATAGTAAACAAAATCATAATTTTGTTAAAATTACTTATTTATTAAAATTACGTAATTATTAAAAATTACTTTTTGTTTGTTAAAAACAAAACAAAAAATTTCCCATAGTAAACAAAATGTTAATGCGAGAATAAACCCCAAATGCCGAGGCCAGAACAATTATCCCATGAGAGTTGAGCCAAGACAACTGCGAATATCTTGTGACAATATTGCCAACATATAAGATAACTATCCTTGGTGAATATACAGGATATATCATATATCCGGTAGCAATATAACCAAGAAATAACAGGTAATATCCGATATTACTTGATTCTAAACAAAATAGGAATAGTAATCTGTACATATTTTTCCCGGGAAATTTTCGTAACACGAACGACGAGTGCGGGCTACCACAACACTAACGATAACGGCCAGACTTCGCGCGCTACAGTCACTGAACAAGCGATGAGTCGCAATAACGTGGCTGAAGTATGTTGACCAGACCACACACTAGAAGCTGAAGGGACGACGACGTTTCGGTCCGTCCTGGGCCATTCTCAAGTCGATTGTCGTCGTCCCTTCACCTTCTAGTGTGTAGTCTGGTCAACAATCATTGAACAATGTGGTATTCAATTCGCTTCATTTGTCACAAAGATGTCGCAGAAAACGTTTTTATGTGGAGAAAGACATGCACATACAACACACAGGAGATTGGTTTCTTTGATGATTAGCATATGATTAGCATAATAATGTGTTTTCTCTAATTCCTGTATTTCAAAAGCGGTCTTTCTTCCTGGATTACTGAGTGATTAGCATATCAATGGGAGAGACCGGGGAGTGAAGAGGTGAATGGTGCCCATTAATACGGGTGAGGTGTGAGGGTGTGAGTATGGTCTAAATATCAGATAGAGCTCTACTGAAGATTAATGTATTACCTCTCTATTGGGAACATTTGTGCGTGCGTGCGTGCGTGTACTCACATAGTTGTGCGCGCAGGGGTTGAGCTTCGACTCCTTGGTCATGTCTCTCAACTGTCAATCAACGGGTGTACAGGTTCCAGAGGCATGTGGGCTCTTTCATATCCACATTTAAAAGTGAGTATTTAGTTTGCCACCACATCACTTCCTGACGCATTCCATTTACTAATCAGACTAAAAACCAAATTATTTGCGACCTTTCTAACCAAATTATCTAACCAATGAGACCTTTCTAACCAAAGTATTTGTCATCTATTATGTCTATTACATATATCACTGTTACACGCGCGTGCGCGCACACATCCACACGAAACAGCCCGTAGCAGCTGTCTAACTCTCAGGTACCCGTTTACTGCTAGGTGAACAGGTGGAACAGGGTGAAAGAAACTCTCCCTGATGCTTCTGCTAATTTGTTTCTGCCTCTTTCAGGGATCGAATCCAGGCCCTAATCCAGGACTACGACTCCAGAGCGCTATTTATTCAGCCGCGAGGCCCCCTTACACTGGGGGGGGGGGCCTCACACACTCACACAGGGGGCCTGATAGCTGAGTGGACAGCGCTCTGGACTCGCAGTCCTAGTGTCTGGGTTCGATCCCCGGTGATGGCATAAACAAAATGGACAGAGTTTCTTTAAACCAGATGCACCAGTTACCTAGCAGTAAATAGGTACCTGGGAGTTAGACAGCTGTTACGGGCTGCTTCTTGGGGGTGCGAGTGTACTTAACTAGTTATACTTACCTAGTTTTGCTTGCGGAGGTTGAGCTCTGGCTCTTTGGTCCCGCCTCTCAACAGTCAATCAACTAATGTACAGGTTCCTGAGCATACTGGGCTCTATCATATCTACACTTAAAGCTGTGTATGGAGTCAGCCTCCACCACAACACTTCCTAATGCATTCCATTTGTCTACTACTCTGACACTGAAAAAATTATTTCTAACATCTCTATGGCTCATTTGGGCCCTCAATTTCCACCTGTGTGTCCTAGTACGTGGGCCCCTTGTGTTAAATAGCCTGTCTTTATCTACCCTATCAATTCCTCTGAGAATCTTGTAATTCCTCTGAGAATCTTTGTATGTGTGTGTGTGTGTGTGTGTGTGTGTGTGTGTGTGTGTGTGTGTGTGTGTGTGTGTGTGTGTGATGTGTGTGTGTGTGATGTGTGTGTGTGTGATGTGTGTGTGTGTGATGTGTGTGTGTGTGATGTGTGTGTGTGTGATGTGTGTGTGTGTGATGTGTGTGTGTGTGATGTGTGTGTGTGTGATGTGTGTGTGTGTGATGTGTGTGTGTGTGATGTGTGTGTGTGTGATGTGTGTGTGTGATGTGTGTGTGTGATTGTGTGTGTGTGTGTGTAAAAAAATTAATAGTAACAGTTGATTAATTGACAGTTGAGAGGTGGGCCGCAAGAGCAGAGCTCAACCCCCGCAAGCACAACTAGGTGAATACACACACACACACACACACACACACACACACACACACACACACACACACACACACACACACACACACACACACACACCACGTTGCCGCCATACATGGTCAGAGTGTACATAACTAGATGTGATAGTGAAGATCAAATCAAATAGTGAATAGAATAGTGAAGAAGTGAATCTAAACATGTAGCATTAGAGTTATATCTGTGTTAAGGGGAACAAGAAGCTGATTACTGGAGATTCATCGCGACAAGTTGGAGGGACCTACGCCTGGCAGCAGCATGGACACCAGCAGGCCTACAGGAGCATACTAGACGTCAACAGTACTTCTACCACCAGTTTGTGCTGTAGGATGTTTGAATTGGTGGTAAGACCTCTCAATAAGTCAGTCAATCATACGGTGTACAGTGTTATTGCAGTATAATAGTTAGTCGTGGATACAACGTAAAAAACGGAAACGAACCTCAACAGACAATATACAGTTCACGTGGGAACTAGTTTCGTGGCACCTAAGTGTGAAAAAACCCCTACGCCCTACACCGGACAGCCCCCCCCCCCCACCTTCTCTCACCCCCTCTCACCATAGTACCTCCAACAGTACACACACAGCCTACCGTCCATAAGGCCCACACCCCCCCCCCCTCCCCACTCTGAACTACCCCTCACACCCTCACCATCCCCCCAATAGCACAGCACCCCTCTCACTCTCTCCCATCTCCTTCCCCCACCTCCTCTCCTCTCTTACTTGTTCTATCCACTATCTATCCACCGTTCTCCCTCACTCTTCCTCTCTCCACCACTCCTTCGCTCGCTCTCCCTCTCTCCACAACTCCTTCGCTCGCGCTCGCTCTCCCTCTCTCCACCACTCCCAAGCCATCCTTCCACCAGTTACCCCACCTCTCCCCGCTGTACCACCCCTCGCACCACACACACACACACACACACACACACACACACACACACACACACACACACACACACACACACACACACACACACACACACTCACACTCACACTCAAGCACACACGTCCTATCTCGCCATCCTCTCTCTCCCTTCTCCCTCTCTTTTCCTGCTCTCTTTCTCTCCATGCTCGCTCTCTCTCTCTCTCTCTCTCTCTCTCTCTCTCTCTCTCTCTCTCTCTCTCTCTCTCCCGCTCCCCTTCTCCCTCCCTCCCTCACTCCCTTCTCCCTCTCTCTCTACCATCTCTTTCTCCTCTCTCTTCACCCCCCATTCCCTCTCTCCTCTCTATCTTCCTCTCTATCTTCCTCTCTCTCTCATCTCTTATCTATCTCTCTCTCTCTCCTCCTCCCTCCTCCTATCACCATCCCCCTCTCTCTCAATAGGGAAAAAACATGACAGAGACAAACTCGGGGAAGCAACCGCAGGGAGACAAACATGGCAGGAACAAACTCAGAGGACGGGAAGGACAGGAAGCCGGGATTAAGGTAATATTCAAACAAATGTTGAATGAATTCAGTGAAGGACCGAGGGTAATGAGGAAGACAGTAACCAACCTGCAGGATGAACTAAGGGCAGCAAAGGAGGAGATAAGAAGCCTGAAGGAGACTCCTCCCCAATACCAGACACAAACCATCCCTCAGGGAGATGGCGATGCTACTGTTGAGGGGACTTCTACAAAACAACCCTCATTTGCAGAGTTGTTTAAAAAGATCCCTGAAGCTAGGTCTGTAGTTAGGGAAGTTTGCATTGGAAGTGGCTTCTTCTCAGGAAGCAGCTAGATGTACTGGAAAGCTGACAGAGCGAAAAAAAGCAGTAGTAATAGTAGGCATTAAGGAGCAAACAGGGAACAGCCCACCGGAGTGGAGAGACAAGGACAAAAATGAAGTTAATGAGATCCTTAAAAGGGGTAGGTGGAGAGGGCTGACCAAAATATTGAAAAGGTTTTCAGGATCGGACAGTACAACAAGAACAGAGACCGACTGATGAAGGCAATTTTCACGAGTGGGAGAACAAAAGAGGACTTGTTAGCAAGGAAGAGCGGACAAGCAAATGTACAGAAGTTTGAAAACTTTTTCCTGCAGAAGGATATGACAAGGGATGAGAGAATGAGGGTAGCAGCCGCAAGGAGGGAGTGCAGGGAGAAAGATAGGAATCAGGGAGCCACAACCCGAGCCAACAATCCCAGAGGGGAGCGGGGAACCCTCCACAAGCAGCTCAACAGACGCAGTGAGAGAAGCACCTCCCCCATCCTCCACCCAATAAATGTCCTACCTGCCCCAACCCCTGGTGCCCAAGGTGCCCACCTAGGGCAAACCTCCCCAGGATCTCCCTTCTTATCCACCCCCAAGCCCTCCCTAATCCCTCCATGCCCTCCCTTAAGCTCCCTTCTTTCTCATCCCTTCAGCGCTCTTTCCCCCAACCTCCCCTCCCCAAGCCCTCCTTCCTCTTCTGCCCTCCTCCCAAGCCCTCCCTCACTTCCATACCCTCCCAAGCCTCCCATTCTCCCACACCCCCCAAAGCCTCCCCCTCTCATTCCCCCAAGCCTCCCCCACTCACCCCTTCCCCCAAGCCTGCCCACTCCCCAAGTCCTCTTTTCTCCCCCCCCCCCCCCCCCCCCCCGAAGCCCTCCCTCCTACACCACCTTCCCTGTATCAGATCCTTCCAGCCCCCGCACACCCCAGATTCCCCAGGTCCCCCTTCATTTACCCTCCCATACTAGCCCCTCCTTGTTTCCCTGCTTCAAGGGAAGCAATAGAATCTGAGAAAGGACAGGAGAGAATCAGTTTTAGGGTGATGTACTCGAACATAGATGGGATCACAAGCAAGACAAGTGAACTAGGGAAAAGAGCACAAGAACTCAACCAAGATGTAATTGGACTCGGAAAAAAAACTCTCAGGAATCATAACGAATGCGGTATTTCCCCAGGACTACACTATAATAAGGAAAGAGAGGGAAGGAAGGGGAGGTGGTGGAGTGGCCCTACTATTGAGAAAGGAATGGAGTTTCAAGGAGATGATTATCACAGGATGTGAGGGATTCAGTGACTACATAACAGGCACCATGACAATGGGTGGACCTAAAGTTGTAGTAGCAGTGATATATAACCCTCCACCAAATGACAAAAGACCCAGGCATGAATATGACAACAACAACATGGCAGTTAACGCTGTAATAGAGAAGGCAGCCTCTGCTGCCTGTAGAAATAGATCCCACCTGCTCATCATAAGAGACTTCAATCACGGAAGGATTGACTGGGAGAACAGGGAACCGTATGGAGGAGAGGATACATGGAGAGCCAAACTAACAGAGAAGGCGACAAGAAACTTTTTAAGCCAGCATGTCAGGGAACCCACAAGAATGAGAGGCAACGATAAACCAGCGAGACTTGACCTAGTCTTCACTCTGAACGACTCCGACATAAGGGAAATCGGTTTCGAGGCCCCAGTAGGAATGAGCGACCACAGAGTACTGGCGTTTGAGAATCTGGAAGTAGAAGAATTATTGAACTCTAGGAGGGGTACTGAAAACAAAAGGCTGGCATTTCGGAAGGGAAACTATGAGATAAGAAAATTCCTAAGAAATATAACATGGGAAACAGAGCTCAGGGGAAAGACGGCCCTAAACATGATGGATTACATCGCGCAGAAGTGCATGGAAGCAGCAAACAGGTTCACTACAAACGACAAGTGTGAGAGGAACCGAATTAGAAATTCTAGGAGGTCTTCACTTTGGAGCAAGGAGAAATTCCAGAGATAAGAGAAGGAGTAGTTAACCAGGAACCACTAGAAGAGTTTGAGATTACCAATGGGGAAGTAAGGAGGCTTTTATTAGAGTTGGATGTGACAAAGGCTATAGGCCCAGATGGAATCTCCCTTTGGATACTAAAGGAAGGAGCAGAAGCACTGTGCCTGCCACTCTCCATAGTGTATAACAAATCACTGGCAACAGGGGAACTGCAAGCAATTAGGAAAGCAGCTAATATAGTCCCGATATACAAGAGGGATAGACAGGAGGCACTGAGCTACAGGCCAGTGTCCCTAACTTGCATAGCATGCAAGCTGATGGAGGAGATTATGAGAAAAAAGCTAGTGGAACATCTGGAGCGAAAGAACTTTTTTCACAGCATCAACATGGGTTCAGGGATAGCAAGTTCTGCCTAACAGGGTTACTTGAATTGTATGACCAGGCAACAAAAATCAGGCAAGAAAGAGAGGGGTGGGCAGACTGCATATTTTTGGATTGCCAGAAAGCCTTCGACACAGTACAACACAAGAGGCTAGTGAAAATCTGGAGATGCAGGCAGGAGTGTAAGGGGAGGTACTTCATTGGATAAGGGCGTACCTAAGCAACAGAAGACATCGAGTCACTGTGAGGGGTGAGGTCTCATATTAGCGAGACGTCACAAGTGGAGTCCCGCAGGGGTCAGTCCTTGAACCTATACTGTTTCTGATATATGTAAATGATCTCCCAGAGGGTATAGACTCGTTTCTCTCAATGTTTGCTGATGATGCAAAAATTATAAAGAGGATTGAAACAGAGGATGATATTAGGTTACAAGATGACCTAGACAGACTGAATGAATGGTCAAACAAATGACTGCTAAAGTTCAACCCGAGTAAATGCAAAGTAATGAAACTAGGCGGTGGAAACAGGAGGCCAGGCACAGGATACAGAATAGGAGATGAAGTACTTCATGAACCCTTACATGGAGCCAGCATGGAGCTGCATTTTCATGGAGAGCATGGAGCCAGGAGCATGGAGCCAGCAACATGGAGCCAGCATTTTCATGAACCCAGCATGGAGCCCGTACCTTGTCAAGCACAAGACGAAGCTGGAAAAAGTTCAGAGGTATGCCACTAGACTAGTCCCAGAACTAAGAGGCATGAGTTACGAGGAAAGCCTGCGGAAAATGCACTTCACGACACTGGAAGACAGAGGAGTAAGGGGGGACATAATCACTGCCTACAAAATCCTCAGGGGAACAGACAGGGTAGACTAGGATAAACTGTAAAACTGGTGGTACGCGAACAAGGGGACACAGGTGGAAACCGAGTACCCAAGTGAGCGACAGGGGCGCTAGAAAGAACTTTTTCAGTGTTCAAGGGGTTGGGTGAGAGGGACGAGGCATGGGGGGTGGGGTGAGAGGGGGAGGGTGTGGGGAGTGTGGGAGAAGGGAAAGCTTGGGGGAAAGCGAGTGCTATGACAAAGAGTAGTTAACAAGTGCAATGCATTAGGTAATATGTGGTGGAGGCTGACTCCATACACAGTTTTAAATGTAGATATGATAGAGCCCAGTAGGCTCAGGAACCTGTTCACTAGTTGATTGACAGTTGAGAGGCGGGATCAAAGAGCTAAAGCTCAACCCCTGCAAGCACAAATAGGTGAATACTCGGGATGTGTCTATCCACTCAGCCTATCCACTATCGATAGAGATAGTCTATCCACTATCTCGAGCGCTGTCCACTCAGCCACCAGGTCCCCGTGTACTCACCTAGTTGTGCTTGCGGGAGTTGAACTTTGGCTCTTTGGTCCCGCCTCTCAACAGTCAATCAACTGGTTTACAGATTCCTGAGCCTACTGGGCTCTATCATATCTACACTTGAAACTGTGTATGGAGTCAGCCTCCACCACATCACTACCTAATGCATTCCATTTGTCTGCTACTCTGACACTGAAAAAATCTTTCTAACGTCTCTATGGCTCATTTGGGCACTCAATTTCCACCTGTGTCTCCTAGTGCGTGTGTCCCTTGTGAAAAATAGCCTGTCTTAATCTACCCGGGAGGGAGCCAGGGAGCTGGTCGGCCGAGCGGACAGCACGCTGGGCTTGTGATCCTGTGGTCCTGGGTTCGATCCCAGGCGCCGGCGAGAAACATTGGGCAGAGTTTCTTTCACCCTATGCCCCTGTTACCTAGCAGTAAAATAGGCACCTGGGTGTTAGTCAGCTGTCACGGGCTGCTTCCTGGGGGTGGAGGCCTGGTCGAGGACCGGGACGCGGGGACACTAAAAAAAAAAAAAAAGCCCCGAAATCATCTCAAGATAGATCTCAAGAAGATAACCCTATCAATTCCTCCGAGGATCTTGCATGTGGTGATCATGTCCCCTCTAACTCTTCTGTCTCCTAGTGACGTGAGGTTTAATTCCCGTAGTCTCTCCTCGTAGCTCATACCTCTCAGTTCGGGTACTAGTCTGGTGGCAAATCTTTGAACCTTCTCCAGTTTAGTCTTATAGACTAAACTATAACACAAGACTTTGTGTGTGTGTGTGTGTGTGTGTGTGTGTGTGTGTGTGTGTGTGTGTGTGTGTGTGTGTGTGTGTGTGTGTGTGTGTGTGTGTGTGTGCGCGCGCGCGCGCGCGCGCGCGAGTTCACTTAGTTGTGCTTGCAGAGGTTGAGCTTTGGCTCTTTGGTTCCGCCTCTCAACCGTCTATCTACTGATGTACAGATTCCTGAGCCTACTGGGCTCTATCATATCTACATTTGAATCTGTGTATGGAGTCAGCCTCCACCACATCACTTCCTAGTGCATTCTATTTACTGACAACTCTAACACTGAAAAAAATATTTCTATTGTCTCTGTGGCTCATTTGGGTACTCAGTTCTGCCTGTGCCCCCAGTGCGTGTACCACCCGTGTTATATTGTCCAGCCTTGTCTGTCAATCACCTCAGAATTTTGTATGCGGTGATAATGTCTCCACGAACACTCTCTTCCAGTGACGCGAGGTGCAGTTCACGCAACCTTTCCTCGTAATTCATACCTCTTAGTTTAGGGACTAGTCTTTTGCATAATCTTTGCACCTTCTGCAGCTCCGTCTTGTATTGACAAGGTACAGGCTCCATCCTGGGGCCGCATACTCCTGGATTGGTCTTACATATGCTGTGTACAAAGTTCTGAATGATTCCTTACACAGGTTCCTGAAGGCAGTCTTGATGTTAGCCAGCCTCGCATACGTCACAGATGTTATTCTTTATATATGGGCTTCAGGAGACAGGTTTGGTGTGATATCAACTTCTTGATCTTTCTCTCTGTCCGTTTCGTGAAGGACTTCGTCTCCCATTCGGTATCCTGTGGCTGGCCGCCTGTTCCCTGCGCCTAGTTTTATTACCTTACATTTACTTGGGTTTAACTTTAGCAGTCATTTGTTGGACCATTCCTTTAGTTGTCCAGGTCATCTTTAAGCCTCTTGCTATCTTCTTCTGTCTTAATCTTCCTCATAATTTTTGCAACATCAGCAAACATTGAGTAGAACGAGTGTATTCCGTCTGGGAGATAATTTACGTATATCAGAAACAAGATAGATGCAAGGATTGAACCTTGTTGGACTCCGCTGGTGACGCCTCGCCACTCTGAGACCTCACCCCTCAGTGACTGGTCGTCTTTTGTTGCTTAGGTACTCACGTATCCAATGGAGTACCTTCCCTTCTATTCCTGATGATGAATGATGAATTAAATATAGGTGAAGATACCCCATGAGGTGAGCGGGGAAGTGGGCATAGCTGAAGAATAGCCGGTGAGAAGAAACGTCGGAGTCGGAGAGAGAGAGCCAGAGCGTCATGGCAGATCTGAGGCTCTCATCAATCTGGCCGGTTAGGCAAGGAGGCGGGGTCTTGTGTCGTGGGCGAAGAGGCGGGGACAGCTCTCCTCTTGAGTAATGGAGACTTCTTTCTTCTATGAAGCCGGAGTCTTCTTTCTTCTGTGACGCTGGAATCTTCTGTCTTCACGGTCTACTCCTGCCTGCATCTCGAACTTATGCACTAGTCTTCTATGGCATACTGTGTCAAAGGTTTTATGGCAATCCAAATATTTCCCGTCTGCCCACCCTCCTCTTTCTTGCCTAATTTTTATCAACTGGTCATAGAATTCACTTAAACCTAAAGCCAGACGTTATCCCTGAACGCATGCTGATAATATGCTGTAAAGTTCTTTAGAAACTTCAGATGTTCTACTAGTTTTTACGCACGATCTTTTCCATCTTGCATGGTATGCAAGTTCGGGACACTGGCCCTAACTTGCTTCAGTTCAGTGCCTCTTGCCTGTCACCCTTTTTGTATATCAACACTACATTAACCGTCCTCGAAATTTTTTACCTGCCCTCGCTTCTGGACTGAGTATATACCTAGTTGTACTTAAAGAGGTTGAGCTCTGGCTCTTTGGTCCCGCCTCTTAACTGTCACTCTACTGATGTACAGGTTCCTGAGCCTACTGGGCTCTATCCTATCTACATTTGAAGCTGTGTTTGGAGTCAGCCTCCACCACATCACTGCCTAATGGATTCCATCTGTTACCTACTTTGACACTTAACTAAAACATTCTAACGCCTCTATGGCTCATTTGGGTACTCAATATCCACCTGTGTCCCCTAGTGCGTGTGCCCCTTTTGATAAATAGTTGTCTTTATCTACCCGAACAATTCCTCTCAGAATCGTGTATGTGGTGATCGCGTCCCCCCTAACTCTTCTGTCTTCCAGCGAAGTGAGGTTTAATTCCCGTAGTCTCTCCTCGTAGCTCATACTTGTGTGTATGTGTGTGTGTGTGTGTGTGTGTATACTCACCTAGTTGTGTCTGCAGGATCGAGCATGGACTCTTGGATCCCGCCTTTCGAGAATCAGTTGATTACAGCAACGACTCCGGTCCTATTTCCCTATCATATCTGGTTTTAAAATTATGAATAGTATTTGCTTCCACAACCTGTTCCTGAAGTGCATTCCATTTTTCCACTACTCTCACGCTAAAATAATACTTCCTAACATCTCTGTGACTCATCTGAGTTTCCAGCTTCCACCCATGTCCCCTCGTTCTGTTACTATTCCGTGAGAACATTTCGTTTATTTCCACTTTGTCAATTCCCCTGAGTATTTTATACGTTCCTATCATATCCCCCCCCCCTCTCCCTTCTTTTTTCTAGTGTCGTATGGTTCAGTTCCTTCAGGCGCTCTTCATATCCCATCCCTCGTATCTCTGGGACAAGCCTCGTCGCAAACTTCTGAACCTTTTCCAGTTTCCTTATGCGTTTCTTCAGGTGGGGATTACATGATGGCGCAGCATACTCTAAGACTGGTCTCACATAGGCAGTGTAAAGAGCCCTAAATGCCTCCTCACTTAGGTTTCTGAATGATGTTCTAACTTTCGCCAGTGTAGAGTACGCTGCTGTCGTTATCCTATTTATATGTGCCTCAGGAGATAGATTAGGTGTTACGTCCACTCCCAGGTCTTTCTCTCGAATCGGTACAGGTAGGTAGTTCCCCTCCATTGTATATTGTCCCTTTGGTCTCCTATCACCTAATCCCATTTCCATAACTTTACATTTACTCGTGTTGAACTCCAGTAGCCATTTCTCTGACCATCTCTGCAATCTGTCTAGGTCCTCTTGGAGGATCCTACAATCCTCATCTGTCACAACTCTTATTAATTTTGGCTCTTCCACGAACATTGACATGTAGGATTCTACTCCTGTAAACACATCATTTACGTACATTAAAAATAGAATTGATCCCAGCACTGAGCCTTGAGGTACACCACTCGTTACTGTTCGCCAGTCCGAATTCTCGCCCCTTACCATTACTCTCTAGCTCGTTCCTGTTAGGTAGTTCCTTACCCATGCTAGGGCCTTTCCGCCCACCCCCGCCTGCCTCTCAAGTTTGAATAGCAGTCTCATGTGCGGTACTGTATCAAAGGCCTTTTGGCAGTCTAGAAATATGCAGTCTGCCCAACCTTCTCTATCCTGCCTTATCCTTGATATTTTATCGCAGAATTCCAAAAGGTTTGTTAGGCATGATTTCCCTGTCCAGAACCCATGTTGATGTTTGTTTACAAACCTAATGTTCTCCAGGTGTGCTACAAGTCTTAGTCTAATTATTCTTTCAAGTATTTTGCAGGGGATGCTTGTCAGTGATACAGGTCTGTAGTTAAGTGCCTCCTCCCTATCTCCTTTCTTGAAAATCGGTACGACATTTGCCTTCTTCCAGCAACTGGGCAATTCTCCCGACATAAGTGACTCAAAGATCATTGTCAGAGGCACGCTGAGGGCCTGCGCTGCCTCTTTTAGTAGCCACGGTGATACTTTGTCTGGTCCAACTGCTTTAGTTGCATCTAGTGTTGTCACTGTTTCATTACCTCCTCTGCTGTCACCTCTATATCTGATAGTCTTTCATCTAGGGTAATCTCTTCAAACAATGGGAGCTGCTCAGGCTCGGTTGTGAACACTCCATGGAAACTTGCAGTCAGTACCTCACAGATTTCGTTGTCACTTTCTGTATATGCCCCCTCTGTTTTCCTTAGTCTTGTTACTTGGTTATTTACCGACATCTTCCTTCTTATATGACTGTGTAGAAATTTAAGTTGCTTTTTCGCTTTGATTGCAATATTATTCTCAATTTCTTTCCGATACTCGTCTTATGTTAATGTAATCGTTCCCAGCTCTGTTACATCTTATCCTGTTGTCCCCTGTCCTTAGTCTTCTGTACTTCCTCCACTCCCGCCTACTTCTCATTTTTGCTTCCTGACACTGTCTATTAAACCATGGGTTATTATATTCCCTCCTGCTTTTTTCCTTTACTGTTGGAATAAATCTCTCTTCAGCCTCCTTGCATTTCCCAATGACTGGGTCCATCATATCTTGGACTGTTTTTCCTCTAATTTCTATCTCCCACTGCACTTCTTCCAGGTAGTCCCTTATTCCTGTAATCAAGTCTCCTTCCCCAGACCTCTTGTCCATTGGTCACAACTTTGAGTTCCATCATGTAGTCAAAGACTAGGACACAATGGTCACTGGATCCTAGTGATATTTCATGTTCCAAATTCTCGATGTCTTCGACATTCTGGGTGAAAATCAGGTCTAATAGGCTTGGCATATCGCCTCCTCTTTTCCTTGTGTCTTCCTTCACATGCTGTGGTAGGAAAATCCTGTCAATGACGTCTACTAACTTCGCTCCCCACGTTTCCTCCCCGCCATGGGGATTCCTTGTTTCTCAATTTATCTCTCCGTGATTTAAGTCCCCCATGACCAGCAGCTTCGCTCTCATTCTGTTAGCTATTGTTGCTGCCATCTGCAGTTCATCTACACATGCCTTGTTGCTGTCATCATACTCCTGCCTGGGCCTTCTACTGTTTGGTGGGGGGTTGTAGATTGTCAAGGTAACAATCTTCTTTCCATCTACTGTCAGAGTTCCATGTATGGAGTTTGTGCTCTCATTGGTACCCCGATTTTCCAGGTCATCAAACTTCTATTTCTGCTTTATTAGGAGTGCCACTCCCCTTTTCTTATCACCTGGTACCCCTCTGGAAAGATTACATCCCAGATCATGCTACTCATTTTAGTTTCTATTATTGCAACTAAGTCTGGGTCTGCCACACTAACTCTTTCTTTTATCTCTTCTACTTTATTGGATACCCCATCAGCATTGGTGTAACAAACCTTGAGACTCTTTTGGGAAACTCTTGTACCAGAGTTCACCCTTTCACTGGGGGTCTGGGGGGGGGGGGGCGAAATGGGGGCTGGGTGGGTGCCTGGGAGGCGAAGGGGGTCTGGGCATCTAGGGGGTAGGAAGGGAATAGTGGGTCTGAAAATTAGGGAGGGTCTGAATTGCATAAGGGGGGTTTAGAAGTAGAGGGGAGGCTGAGAGTCAGATAGAGGTTGAGAGGTTGGGGGGGGGAAGGACAGAGGGGAGAATGGAGCATGGGTGCTGGGAGTGGAAGAGAGGGTGTATTAGCCAGAGGGGTAATCAGGGGTAGGTGGGGGTTTTTGGGTAGAGGGGAAGAGGGAGATGGGGTAACGTGTTAAGGGGTGAGTAGTTGAGGGGGGTTATATGGGAGATGGGTGTGCAGGAGGGGTGAGGGTTGGGTGGGGTTTGGGGGTGAGGGGAAGAGGGGTGCAGTAGGAGCTGAGATGGAGCAGGTGGAATTGAAGGCAATGGGGGAGAAGGGGCAGGGGAGTTGATGGGGATAGTAGGGGAGGAGGGGTGGGAAGGTGGGTTTGGGGGAGGATATGGCTTGGCCCGATAGGGTCATTAACGGGTGTGATGTAGCAGGTTGAGCTGAGTGCATATGTATAAGGGGCATGGGAGATGTTGGGGGTTGAAGCAGGGGGGGGAGGTATAAGAGGGCAGCGTGGGGCAGGTATGACTAGGGAGGCGAGGTGAGGAGGGGAGGTGAGGTGGTGAGGCGAGGAGGGGAGGCGAGGAGGGGAGGCGAGGAGACCCCCGCAAGGTCTACTTGAGAGGCTAGGATTTCAGTGTCGTGCAGGCCTCGCCTTGTGGGCTATTTGTTCGTCTTTCATCATATACCTCTCAATATACACATTGTAATGGGCTTCGCTGCCTCTAAGTAAGTGCTTGTTTATTGTGTATTCCACTGCCTCTTCATTATAGAATTGCACCAGAACAGGTCTATTCTTGGTCCAATCGTAAGGACCAACCTGGTAACTGTGTTCCACCTCGTTTCCTGCCATCTCGGCCGTAACACATCTCAACATCTCATATAATTCATATTTTTCCGGCTATCCTTTCTTGTCTTGATTTTGCCCTAGGTTCGAATAGTCATTGTAGTATAATCGATTGTCTCCTTTGTGATTCAGTCATGCTGGTAGCCCCTCCCCTGGATGGCCCATCCCTCCTGCACTTACTAATCCATCCCCCACTAATCCACTGTCCCTAGTCATACTGTTAATCCTACCTAATTCATTTGTGATCCGAGCACATTCCCTCTCCCATTCTTCCTTGCTCTTCCTAATCTCTTCTTGAATATAGAGCATAAGCTCTTGTTTGTCTCATCCTCATCCTGTATTTGCCGAGATATCTCGCTCCTAATCCCTTGGATTAGCTCCTCCATCCAAACGCTCCTTCTCTCTACAAATTTTCCTATTAACTTGTCTACAAATCTGTCCTCCTCTTCTCGGCTGGTGGTTGATTGTGAGGACCTCCCTGATTTTGTTATTGCAGTAAACACCTAGCCAACAGGCGTTCCAAAATACCTTGCACGACCTGCTACACAAAAGGTGAGCAAGTACTCCAGTGCCGCGGTGCATCCGATAAGTTTGCGGCCGTGTGAAGTCCCGGTCGGTCAGGTCACGTCCCCTGCAGGTCTGCTCCACTAATCAACATTGCCACAATGTGTTCAAAATTATTATCAATTGTCTATTGCTACTTTATTTCTTGACTTTCTTGTGGTTTGAGTCAGCTTACTAGTTAGTCAACCACTCATATACACTTCAGTTCCAGGTAACCTGATTATCCCTCCCAAATTCACTGGTATCCCAAGAGCTTCCCAGACCCACGTCTTCCCACCACGGCTGACACGACGCGACCGAGTGTGTGTGTTTGTGTGTGTGTGTGTGTGTGTGTGTGTGTGTGTGTGTGTGTGTGTGTGTGTGTGTGTGTGTGTGTGTGTGTGTGTGTGTGTACGTGTGTGTGTACGTGTGTGTGTACGTGTGTGTGTACGTGTGTGTGTGTGTGTGTGTGTGTGTGTACGTGGTTGGTTTGTAAGTGTCTTGATTTGGGTAAGCAAGAGAGCTAGAGTCAGCCACAGCAAGAGAGAGACAGCGAGACTGAGCCGCAACAAACGAGCGAGAGAGCTAGAGTGAGCCCCAGCAAGCTAGTAAGAGAGACCAAGCCAATAGTTGAGCATCCTAAATGCAACAGCAAATGCAGGGGCTCACATTTCCCGCCAGAACTCAAGCAGACTCGATAACAAAAAAAAAAATGCTAAAGCGCAAATACAATAGTTTAACTTCGCAAATACAAAATGTTTGTGTAGTGGATATGATATCAAAATTCATATTTTCGTGTTTTGTGTTTTTAGTTAGAAGTGATTTGTGAATCCTGGCTCTAATGAACGTGTTTTTTCCGGCCTTCAGGGTAAGGTGAACAATTTTAAGTGTTTCTGCAATGATAGTGATGTCTGGGGCGTTGATGTCAGATGGGGTGATGTCGGGGTGGGGGGGGGGGGGTGAGGATGCTTTTTATGTCTGGGCGTGTTGATGTCATTGGCATTGAGATGACGTCATTGTTGTCAACGTTATTGTTGGCGTTGATGTCACTGCTGACTTTGGCGTTGATGTTGAATTAATATTGGTAAGTGATGATGGCGCTGGTTGATGACCCTTGCCTTCGTTGGTTTAACGTCAGCGTTAATTAGCGTTGATGAAGATGGTTTTGTTAAGTTCATTACAGGAGTTTGCACTGATGTCGATGGTGTGGGACTGGATAACGCTGTTAGAACTTTAGCTGATCGAGTTGATGTCAGGTTAATGTTAAATTAATGGTGATGTCAGCATTGATGTTGACAACTATCTGTACCAATATTGGTTTTGATTTCACTATTGATCTCTGTTGTGATGTTCGTCACTGTATATGACATCAACGTTAATGTCGCTATCAATGACACTGATACCAATGTTGATGTTGGTATGGATGCCGGCTACAACACTCACACACACACACACAGGGCCTGATAGCTAAGTGGACAGCGTTCTGGACTCATAATCTTAGGGTCCGGGTTCGATCCTCGGTGATAGCAGAAACAAAAATGGGCAGAGTTTCTATCACCCTGATGCCCTGTTACCTAGCAGTGAATAGGTACCTGGGAACTAGATAGCTGTTACGGGCACACATTTCCATGTTACCAGGAGCTATCACGGAGTAATACATCATGCTAATATGTAAGAGAGACACAAAGTCTATTAGTGTTAACCTTCTGAGGATCACTTGAGTAATTGTCGGTCCAGTAATTGTGGCTCCGGGTTATATATAGCTGTGTGTGGGCTGGTAGTGGGGTGGGGGGGGTGATGGTGGGGGTGTAAGTGGGTTAGTGGCTGGATATTTGTGGATTGGTTGAGAGGGGGGGGGGGGTTGTTTCCTGCTTTGGTTGAGTAAGCTATTAACTCTTGGACCCCGCCTTTCTAACCAATCTATTTTTCCTCTATTATATCTACTACATATAGTTCTCTGTAACACACGCGAACACGCGCGCATGCGCACACACAAAACCACACACACACACAAACACACAGTCCCGTAGGGGTCAGTCCGTGGACCTGTACTGTTTCTGATATATGTAAATGATCTCCCAGAGGGTATAGACTCGTTTCTCTCATTGTTTGCTGATGATGCAAAAATTATGAGGAGGATTGACACAAAGGATGATAGGAGGCTACAAGATGACCTAGACACACTGAGTGAATGGTCCAACAAATGGCTGCTAAAGTTCAACCCGAGTAAATGCAAAGTTATGAAACTAGGCAGTGAAAACAGGAGGCCAGACACAGGATACAAAATAGGAGATGTAGTACTTAATGAAACAGACAGAGAGAAAGATCTAGGAGTTAATATCACACCAAACCTGTCTCCTGAAGCCCATATAAAAAGAATTACGTCTGCGGCATATGCGAGGCTGGCTAACATCAGAACAGCGTTCAGGAACCTGTGTAAGGAATCGTTCAGAATCTTGTATACCACATATGTAAGACCAATCCTGGAGTATGCGGCCCCAGCATGGAGCCCGTACCTTGTCAAGCACAAGACGAAGCTGGAAAAAGTTCAAAGATATGCCACTAGACTAGTCCCAGAACGAAGAGGCATGAGTTACGAGGAAAGGCGGCGGGAAATACCCCTTACGACACTGGAAGACAGAAGGATATGGGGAGACATGATCACTACCTACAAAATTCTCAGGGGAATCGACCGGGTAGACAAGGATAAACTATTCAACACTGGTGGTATGCGAACAAGGGGACATAGGTGGAAACTGAGTACCCACATGAGCCACAGAGACGTTAGAAAGAACTTTTTCAGTGTCAGAGTAGTTAACGGATGGAATGCATTAGGAAGTGATGTGGTGGAGGCTGACTCCATACACAGTTTCAAGTGTAGATATGATAGAGCCCAGTAGGCTCAGGAATCTGTACACCAGTTGATTAACAGTTGAGAGGCGGGTCCAAAGAGCTAAAACTCAACCCCTGCAAGCACATCTTGGTGAGTACACGCACACACACACACACACACACACACACCTCAGGAAGCAGTCCGTTGCAGCTGACTAACTCCCAGATACCTATTTACTGCTAGGTGAACATTAATTTTTTACCCAGGTATCTATTTACTGCTGTGTGTGTGTGTTTATGGTGTTTACTGTGTGTGTGTGTGTGTGTGTGTGTGTGTGTGTGTGTGTGTGTGTGTGTGTGTGTGTGTGTGTGTGTGTGTGTGTGTGTATGTGTATGTATGTGTAACTACGTACCTCTGAACAGGATATGCTTACCAGGTTCATGGGGAATTATTTACGCCCTACAACCACACTGCCTCAGGCCTGGTCAAGAATGAGCACACAGTAAACTGTCAAGTAAACACAACCACACAACTGTAAATTACAGAGAGATCACATTACAAAATCCGAGACAGAATGGAGTAACATAAACCAGAACGCCCATGAACAACCTGTTGTTACAGTACTAAGTATAAAATATTAATGCTAATCTTAAATAATAAGCAATTAATAATAATAAATAATTAACTAAGTTTTAATCACTTTTACATCTCATTATGCTGGTTTCACTGAGTACGACTCATTAATATGCACTAGTCTCTTGAACAAGAGTATTATGATATCAAATAATGCACTTAAACATCCAATGTAAACACAGCGTCCATCAAATAATCCCTTGGCTGTAACAAGGGCTTATCAATGTTATCAATGTCATGGAGGTGTTGATAAATATTTACTCAAGAACAACCATTCCGAACTCACTCACCAGCCCTGGAAACACAAACCGAAACTGTCTCTATTTTCCGCTTGTTACAACTTGTAATAAAGTTGTTACATCTTGGCTTAACGTGTTTATGACGTATTAGAACGTTGCTACAACTTGATATATTAGTTGTTATAACTGGTTAGGTGTTAAAACTTGTTCGAACGTTGTACCAACGTCGTAGTTTCGGTGAATGTTTGGCGGGCATGAATCAGGTCTAATCAGCTTGACAATCAAATTAAGTACAACTGGGCATTAATTTTCTTCAATAATTGATAAGGGAATATGTTTCATGTATCAGTATAGCCTTCCTGTAGTAATTTAATTTCCAAAAATTAATAATAAGTAATAATAATTTCCAAAAATTATTGTATATGATTGTTCGAGTGAGAAGAGGTTTGTTACACATTTATTTCCGTACAAGAGTAAACTGTGCAGGAAGGCTATATATATTGATACGTTTATCATTTTTATTCAATTGATCGGATATCCCACAAATCACTTAATGTAACTAGGCTGCAGTCGGCTGTGTGGTGGTGGGGAGAGGAGCGAGAGGGGAGGGGGAGGGGGGAGATCAGGTCAAAGGTCAGTCTGACAGAGTACCAATGAAAACCAAATTATTTAAATCCCAAAGTAGTTGTTTAGTATGCCGCATGCAAAGTGGAGATGATTCCTCTTCTATGAGTAGTAAAGATCCAGCTTCCCTGTAGCCGACTGTTGTCCTGATGAGCGTCAGGATTATTGTGGAATTTCCTGACGATTGTTGATTAACGCAGATGGACATTTTCAATCAGGTGTCAACAATCATCTTACAATGGACAAATCAACTTAGAAGCAAGTCCTTTCGTAACTACTCCACACTGCTCAATTGTTGGTCCGGTCCAACTTAAGAGTTGACACACATCAAGAATCCAACGGCCGCACATCTCAGAGGTCGTGACTCGCTACTCTAAAACATCCAAGAAGCATCAAGAATCACCATTCTAAGACATCACTAATTGTGGCTCAATCATGGACAGTTACACTGATACATGATCTCACGGGTCTCTTCTCATTGGCTACACCAGTTCACCTGCCTTGCATAACGACCTATATGACGTCAGAGCTCCACTAAGCAGTACACAACTGTTCACAAAGTACACATACAACCAACATCACAATTACAAAAGTTCCTCAATCCTAACATCCTGGTTATGGGTGATTTTAACTCTGAAATAATTCTGGATTATGATTTAGTGGCACTACTCAGGTGGTGTCAAACTCTGACTCAGAATGCGAAGATGCAGACAACAGTAGACTAGACTGTGTAACAGACAGCTCGATAGGTCCAGACACTACAACGGTCCCCGATAGAGCGAATCAGACCAGATGGACAGACATATGTAAATTTTATGCAAAGGGCATATGAAGATATAGATATGCTAGTAATGAGAAAGGATTAGAATGCACACGGAAATCACAATAGCGTGATGCGTCAAATGAATAAATCCACAAGGGTCGTGACGAGGGTTTGAACCGACGTCCGAGAGCATCCCAGACGCTGCCTTAATCGACTGAGCTACGACATGGTAAAATAATTGCAACCGGGAGATCATTCTAATTTACCACCGATCCTGCAGTCTCTCAGACAAAAACCAGGGTCTTATGCAATTCCCCCATTCACCCGAGCTATGTCAATAGGCTATTCTACCTCTTCGTGAACCGTGGTAACCGTGGTAAATTAGGATGATTTCCCGGTTTCAATTCTTTTACCATGTCGTAGCTCAGTCGATTAAGACAGCGTCTGGGATCCTCTCGGACGTAGGTTCGAACCCTTTCACGGCCTTTGTGGATTTGTTCATTTGATGCATTGTTACGAAACTTACCTCCTGTGGAGGTTAGTTTCAATTATAAAATGTTGGTGGACACAGTGGAGAATTTTTATTAGAATAAATCTACAGCCGAGATCAGGGAGGCCGCGAGACACCAGTAATACTCCACCCAACAAAGTAGTGCCTTCTCAGCTGGAGATTTTTTGGAATAATGTGAACTGGAATAGCCTAACTATGAGAAGGAAAAAATGGACACAATCTAAAAGCATGCATAGGGAATATGGTAAATAAAGTCAATAAAGGGTTTGATTGCAAATGTAAAGCATAGAGTATTAAGGGGCGATGACGCAAGAGAGGTGGACGCCATCTTGACTTGAGGGGAGGTGTATCGTTGACGACCAGACCTTGTTATGTGAGGGTTATTCTCCGGCCGTAGTCACATAAGCCTTCCTTTGTATCTAAACACGGATACAAGAGAGGCTAGAGTAGTTATGCTCACTTTTGGAAATGTTTCATAAGAGAGAGTCCAGGTTTCCTAGAGTTTCATAAATGTGTCACCGGTTGGTAGGTGTGGCGGCTGTGTGCACGGTTGGTAGGTGTGGCGGCTGTGTGCACGGTTGGTAGGTGTGGCGGCTGTGTGCACGGTTGGTAGGTGTGGCGGCTGTGTGCACGGTTGGTAGGTGTGGCGGCTGTGTGCACGGTTGGTAGGTGTGGCGGCTGTGTGCACGGTTGGTAGGTGTGGCGGCTGTGTGCACGGTTGGTAGGTGTGGCGGCTGTGTGCACGGTTGGTAGGTGTGGCGGCTGTGTGCACGGTTGGTAGGTGTGGCGGCTGTGTGCACGGTTGGTAGGTGTGGCGGCTGTGTGCACGGTTGGTAGGTGTGGCGGCTGTGTGCACGGTTGGTAGGTGTGGCGGCTGTGTGCACGGTTGGTAGGTGTGGCGGCTGTGTGCACGGTTGGTAGGTGTGGCGGCTGTGTGCACGGTTGGTAGGTGTGGCGGCTGTGTGCACGGTTGGTAGGTGTGGCGGCTGTGTGCACGGTTGGTAGGTGTGGCGGCTGTGTGCACGGTTGGTAGGTGTGGCGGCTGTGTGCACGGTTGGTAGGTGTGGCGGCTGTGTGCACGGTTGGTAGGTGTGGCGGCTGTGTGCACGGTTGGTAGGTGTGGCGGCTGTGTGCACGGTTGGTAGGTGTGGCGGCTGTGTGCACGGTTGGTAGGTGTGGCGGCTGTGTGCACGGTTGGTAGGTGTGGCGGCTGTGTGCACGGTTGGTAGGTGTGGCGGCTGTGTGCACGGTTGGTAGGTGTGGCGGCTGTGTGCACGGTTGGTAGGTGTGGCGGCTGTGTGCACGGTTGGTAGGTGTGGCGGCTGTGTGCACGGTTGGTAGGTGTGGCGGCTGTGTGCACGGTTGGTAGGTGTGGCGGCTGTGTGCACGGTTGGTAGGTGTGGCGGCTGTGTGCACGGTTGGTAGGTGTGGCGGCTGTGTGCACGGTTGGTAGGTGTGGCGGCTGTGTGCACGGTTGGTAGGTGTGGCGGCTGTGTGCACGGTTGGTAGGTGTGGCGGCTGTGTGCACGGTTGGTAGGTGTGGCGGCTGTGTGCACGGTTGGTAGGTGTGGCGGCTGTGTGCACGGTTGGTAGGTGTGGCGGCTGTGTGCACGGTTGGTAGGTGTGGCGGCTGTGTGCACGGTTGGTAGGTGTGGCGGCTGTGTGCACGGTTGGTAGGTGTGGCGGCTGTGTGCACGGTTGGTAGGTGTGGCGGCTGTGTGCACGGTTGGTAGGTGTGGCGGCTGTGTGCACGGTTGGTAGGTGTGGCGGCTGTGTGCACGGTTGGTAGGTGTGGCGGCTGTGTGCACGGTTGGTAGGTGTGGCGGCTGTGTGCACGGTTGGTAGGTGTGGCGGCTGTGTGCACGGTTGGTAGGTGTGGCGGCTGTGTGCACGGTTGGTAGGTGTGGCGGCTGTGTGCACGGTTGGTAGGTGTGGCGGCTGTGTGCACGGTTGGTAGGTGTGGCGGCTGTGTGCACGGTTGGTAGGTGTGGCGGCTGTGTGCACGGTTGGTAGGTGTGGCGGCTGTGTGCACGGTTGGTAGGTGTGGCGGCTGTGTGCACGGTTGGTAGGTGTGGCGGCTGTGTGCACGGTTGGTAGGTGTGGCGGCTGTGTGCACGGTTGGTAGGTGTGGCGGCTGTGTGCACGGTTGGTAGGTGTGGCGGCTGTGTGCACGGTTGGTAGGTGTGGCGGCTGTGTGCACGGTTGGTAGGTGTGGCGGCTGTGTGCACGGTTGGTAGGTGTGGCGGCTGTGTGCACGGTTGGTAGGTGTGGCGGCTGTGTGCACGGTTGGTAGGTGTGGCGGCTGTGTGCACGGTTGGTAGGTGTGGCGGCTGTGTGCACGGTTGGTAGGTGTGGCGGCTGTGTGCACGGTTGGTAGGTGTGGCGGCTGTGTGCACGGTTGGTAGGTGTGGCGGCTGTGTGCACGGTTGGTAGGTGTGGCGGCTGTGTGCACGGTTGGTAGGTGTGGCGGCTGTGTGCACGGTTGGTAGGTGTGGCGGCTGTGTGCACGGTTGGTAGGTGTGGCGGCTGTGTGCACGGTTGGTAGGTGTGGCGGCTGTGTGCACGGTTGGTAGGTGTGGCGGCTGTGTGCACGGTTGGTAGGTGTGGCGGCTGTGTGCACGGTTGGTAGGTGTGGCGGCTGTGTGCACGGTTGGTAGGTGTGGCGGCTGTGTGCACGGTTGGTAGGTGTGGCGGCTGTGTGCACGGTTGGTAGGTGTGGCGGCTGTGTGCACGGTTGGTAGGTGTGGCGGCTGTGTGCACGGTTGGTAGGTGTGGCGGCTGTGTGCACGGTTGGTAGGTGTGGCGGCTGTGTGCACGGTTGGTAGGTGTGGCGGCTGTGTGCACGGTTGGTAGGTGTGGCGGCTGTGTGCACGGTTGGTAGGTGTGGCGGCTGTGTGCACGGTTGGTAGGTGTGGCGGCTGTGTGCACGGTTGGTAGGTGTGGCGGCTGTGTGCACGGTTGGTAGGTGTGGCGGCTGTGTGCACGGTTGGTAGGTGTGGCGGCTGTGTGCACGGTTGGTAGGTGTGGCGGCTGTGTGCACGGTTGGTAGGTGTGGCGGCTGTGTGCACGGTTGGTAGGTGTGGCGGCTGTGTGCACGGTTGGTAGGTGTGGCGGCTGTGTGCACGGTTGGTAGGTGTGGCGGCTGTGTGCACGGTTGGTAGGTGTGGTGGCTGTGTGCACGGTTGGTAGGTGTGGTGGCTGTGTGCACGGTTCCAGATTTTGGACTGAGCCATAGGGTAGCCAGAGCCCATGGGAGATGTATTATTACAGAATGACCTTGATGTGTAAGGACAACAAATAATAATATATGTATTGTCGTGCGTCTTGTACATATAAATGTGTGTTTTTGTACATGGCTGTTTTCCTTACTCCTTTATTCCCCTTGGCTCAAGTAAAATCATCTATTCCCCCAGACAACATTTATAGGTCCACCACCACTAAATCCTTGACAGGCGTCTTGACACTCAACTATGACAGCATCACGCTAATGTGATTTCTGAGTGTAATGAAGTAAGAGTGAAGAAGTAGAACAGCGTATTGACATAGCTCGGGTTCATGGGGGAGTTGAGTAAAACCCTGGTTTTGTCTCTGAGAGACTGCAGGAACCACGGTAAATTAGGATGATTTCCCGGTTGCAATTATTTTACCATGTCGCAGCTCAATCGATTAAGGCAGCGTCTGGTATCCTCTCGGACGTAGGTTCGACCCCTCTTCACGGCCCCTGTGGATTTGTTCATTTGATTAGAATGCAGTTACCACCATCCCGAAAAATGTTTAAATATCCTTAGGAAAGGTCAGTTTCGATTTGGATCAACATGTAGGTTTTTCCATCCTGACATGTGCCAAACTTCCCTCGAGGACAGAAAATGCTATGACCTCAGCTGTCCATACTTTCATGTGAAAGGCACAGAACGCTACATAAAGAGTAGCAAGCAAGATAATGAATTTGGAAGAAACTCAATTTTTTTATACCAAACCGAAAGAAATTTCAAAAGGAGGAGCCTGGAGAATGTATGGAACTGGATGTCAAACCCACTTGCACACCAGAATTACAGATACAATTACACACCAAAGAGGAACAACTACGACAGGCAACTGCCCTACAACAATCAGCACTGGTCAGGACAAACTCAATATGTCCACGCATCCTGAGAACTTACCGTCCACAGGTGCCGTAAGTTCCTGAGAACTTACGTCCAAAGAGAACTTGCCGAAAAAGCCTCCCAGTCAAACTATTCCTAATAGAGTAACATCATTCATCTTTGCCAACATACAAGGACTAAGGAACAAGAACAAACAAAGTACAATTCATAAATGGCCTCCTCACTGAGTCAAATGCAGTATTTGGAGCTTTCACAGAAACCCATGCAGGGGAATTCTTGGACAATGAGATCTGGATACCAGTATATAACCTATACAGGTGTGATAGGGTAATTAGGTCACATGGAGAAGTGGGTCTGTATATTAGGGAAGACCTTGTATGCTCGGAGCTCCTTAATGTTACAAATGAGGTGGTGGAGGTACTGGGAGTAACAATAGAGAAAATAAACTTAAGTTATTTTAATATACAAACCCCCAGATGCAACGGTCGAGGAATTCGCAGATCAGATAGACAAAATAGAGAATAGCCTTGATAATTTGGAGAACCCGATACCTGATATTATCTTCTTAAGTGACTTCAACTTGCCTAGTCTCAGATGTAGAATAGCAAACAATAATATTATACCAGGAAATCTATCGGGACCTAACCAACCACAGATCAGAGAACTACTTAGATTCTGTGACAAATTTTCACTCACCAGAAGATATCAGAGCCAACGAGAAATGAAAATATTCTAGATCTGGTCTGTACAAACAATGAAGACATAATCAGGGACATTACGATCTCAGATACCACAAACTCAGATCACAAGCTCATTGAAGGGCAAACGACCATCAATACTCAGAATAGACCTAAAACAATGGGGTTTTGGGGGGGGGGGGGTTATTCCCCCCCCCCAAATAATTTGGGGTTATAGCGAGAGGGGTTATTCAGCAAATTCAATTTTAATAATAAAAGGATTCACTGGGAGAAAATAAACAGGGAACTTACAAATATTCGATGGGAAACTGTTCTAAGTAATACAAGTCCTACAGAAGGAATTGAAAAACTGACTTCGGAAGCGTATCAAGTCTGTCTGGAACATGTTCCGTTGAGGAAAGCCAGAAAGAGGTCCAACGTCCAAAGAGAACGCAGACGACATTACAAAAGAACGAAGAAATAACGGAAGTGCTTAAACAGACTTGACTTTCCCGTCAAAGAAGGAATAATTTAAATGGGGAGATTGAAGAAATCGAACGGAAATTGAAACACTCATATCAAACTGAAGAAAAGCAGTTACAACAGAAATCAATTCAGGAAATAAAGAAAATTCCAAATATTTCTTCACATATGCGAAATCAAAAGCAAAACCCACTGCCGGTATTGGACCTATTCGTACAAGTGAAGGTTCATACACGGAGGATGACAAAGAAATTAGTGAAATCCTAAAAAAATAGTATGAGGACATGTTTAGAACTCCGATAAACAACATGAAAGGGCAAGATCCAAACAATTTTTTTATGCGTGATATCCAAACACCTGTAAATATAAGTGATATCAACACGAGCGTACTAGATTTTTAAAGTAATTGAAAACATGCCCATGCACTCAGCTCCGGGTCCAGATTCATGGAATTCAATATTTATAAAGAAATGCAAAGTGCCGGTAGCACAGGCACTCAGTATAGTGTGGAGGAAGAGCTTGGACACGGGGGAGATACCAGATGCACTTAAAGTAGCAGACATAGCCCCTCTACACAAGGGAGGGAGCAAAGCATTGACAAAGAATTACAGACCAGTTGCACTAACGTCCCACATAATAAAAGTATTATGTGGGAATATAATTGGTCAGGTCACCAATTTCATGGAGACCAATGACCTTCACAACCCAGGCCAACATGGATTTCGAGCGGGAAGATCGTGCCTCTCACAGCTACTTGAGCACTACGACAAAGTCACTGAGTCATTAGAAGAAAAACAGAATGCAGCTGTGGTATACACGGACTTCGCAAAGGCTTTCGATAAGTGTGACCATGGAGTGATAGCACACAAAATGAAGTCAATGGGAATAACCGGTAAAGTAGGACGCTGGATACTCAGTTTTCTGTCAAACAGGACTCAGCGAGTAACGGTCAACCATATAAAATCGAGTCCAAGCGCAGTTAAAAGCTCTGTACCTCAGGGTACAGTCCTTGCACCGCTGCTTTTCTTTATTCTCATATTCTTTATTCTCATATCAGATATAGACAAAAATACAAGTCACAGCTTCGTATCATCCTTTGCAGATGACACAAAAAATCAACATGAAAATTACCTCGGCTGAAAACTGAAAAACTTGAAGCAGATATTAATAAAGTTTTCGACTGGGCAAAAGGAAAATAACATGATGTTTAACAGTGATAAATTCCAGGTTCTCAGGTACGGTAAATATGAGGACCTTAAACATAATACAGAGTACAAAACACAATCAAATGTAATGTGCCCCTAGTAGGAAAGCAGCATGTCAAGGATTTGGGAATAATGATGTCCGACGACGTAACGTTTAGGGAGCATAACCAAGCAAATATTGCGACAGCCAGAATAATAATCGGAAGGATTACGAGAACTTTCAAATCCAGGGATCCCATCACAATGGTTGTCCTGTACAAGTCACTTGTGTTGTCCCGTCTTGAGTACTGCTCAGTACTCACTTTCCCCTTCAGAGCAGGAGAGATTGCTGAAATAGAGGGAAGAGAGAGAACATATACGACACGCATAGGCGCAATAAAGCACCTAAATTATTGGGATCGTCTCAAAGCTCTCCAAATGTACTCACTAGAAAGGAGACGAGAGAGATATACACGTGGAAGATACTGGAGGGCCAAGTAGCAAATCTACACAGTAAAATAACAACGTACTGGAGTTGAACAATATGGAAGAAAATGCAGAATAGAACCAGTGAAGAGCAGAGGTGCCATAGGCACAATCAGAGAACACTGTATAAACATCAGAGGTCCGCGGTTGTTCAACGTCCTCCCAGCGAGCATAAGAAATATTGCAGGAACAACCTTGGACATCTTCAAGAGGAAACTAGATCATTTTCTCTAAGGAGTGCCGGACCAACCGGGCTGTGGTGGATATGTGGGCCTGCGGGCCGCTTCAAGCAACAGCCTGGTGGACCAAACTCTCACAAGTCAAGCATGGCCTCCGGCCGGGCTTGGGGAGTAGAAGAACTCCCAGAACCCCATCAAGCAGGTATCAACCAGGTACTCATCTACCATAAAATCAACCCACCTATCAACCAACCTACCCCACATCCAACCAATCTACCTTTAATCTATCCACCAATCAACCAACCCACCAAAACACCAGATCACCAAAATCCCATCCATCTACCAGATCACTAACGAACCCAACCAGCCCCCCCCCACTCCTCGCCTACCAGTCCCACCTCCTCCTCGCCTACCAGCCCCCCTCCCCCCTTCGCTTACCAGCCCCCTCCCCCTACCAGCCCCCCTCCCCCTCGACTACCAGCCCCCCCTCCCCCCTCCCCCCCTCGCCTACCACTCTACCCACTCCGTATAACGACACTCTCCCCTTCCGACAATAGCTTTTACAACAGTCATAGCAGCGCTAACGACCTAACATGCGTGACCCAGTGAAACCAAGGTCACGAGTGAGGTCACGAAGTGGCTAGGGAGAGGGTAGGGAGCAGGGGGGGGGAGCAGGGGGGGGGGGCAGGGGGGGGGGAGCAGGGGGGAACAGGGGGGGGGAGCAGGGGGGAGGAGGGGGACGGGAGCAGGGGGGGGAGCAGGGGGAAAGGGAACCTCTGGGCAAGGGAACCTCTGGGCAAGGGAACCTCTGGGCAAGGGAACAGGGGGCAAGGGAACAGGGGGCAAGGGAACAGGCGGCAAGGGAACAGGCGGCAAGGGAACAGGCGGCAAGGGAACAGGCGGCAAGGGAACAGGCGGCAAGGGAACAGGCGGCAAGGGAACAGGCGGCAAGGGAACAGGGGGCAAGGGAACAGGGGGGCAAGAGAGGCGGGTGAAGGGGGCGGGCAGAAGCAGGGGGAAGGGAAGAACGAAAGGGAAAGGGAAGAAGGAAATAGGAGGGGACGAGGATAACTGTGGGAAGGAAAGAGGGGAAAATAAAGGTTGGGATGGATGGGAGAAGGAAGGAAAACGAAGGGGCACGAGAAGGGGGTAAATGGCAGGAGGGGGGTGCGAGGAGGGGGAAATTAAGGGAGGAGGGGGTGGAATGATAGGAATATGGGACGAAGAAAAATAAGGAGGAAGGTGAAACGGGAAAAGAGAGGAGGAAGAGGGGAAAACGGAGACGAGAAGAGAGGGGAATAGGAGGAAGAAATGAGGGGGAGGAAGGGAGTGGGAAGTATTGAGGGGAGAGGGGGGGGGTGACAGATCAGCCACCTGGCGGAGAAGAACCAACACCACATCCAACCTGTCCTCACACTTAATACAGTAAACATTAATATGCTAACTGACATTACGTCAAAATTCCGGTGCTGGAATGGAAACAAAACCATCGTAATTTAAACGTTAGCTAAACGGTCACACCAACCCTTCAAACAGACAGCAAACTAATTACAAATAAATTGTTGTTCTTGTTTCAGTGGCTGAATAATTCCTTCATTGTAACTGGCGCAAGAAATGAGCAAATATTTAAATTAATTAGCAAAATTATTACTAAACACTATAATTAGCAATTAGTAGATTCTTTAAATGTTTATAATTATTTATACACCAGAGGTTACCGTTACACGATCAATTTAATGCGTAAACACACGCACACACATTATTATATTATATTATATTATATATATATATATATATAATATATATATTATTAAATATGACCGAAAAAGTAAGATTAATAATTCTAACACGAATTTTCTCAATCTTTCGTACATTACGCTTCACTGTTGGAGGTAAATAAAAAATCACTTCTCCAAAATTCATTTTTATTTCTAGTCTGACGCGACACGAGCGCGTTTCGTAAAACTTATTACATTTTCAAAGACTTTAGTTTCACAAATACACAACTGAATAGAACTTACGCATCTCCGATTTTATATCTACATTTGAGTGAGGTGGAAGGGGTGATGTGGCATTAACACAAGACAGAACAAGATGTGGTATTAATAAGGTATTAATTTCATCAACACAAGACAGAACAAGAGTATTAATAGGGTATTAATTTCATCAACACAAGACAGAACACGAGACAATGGATATTGAATAGAAGTGTTTGTAGAAAGCCTATTGGTCCATATTTCTTGATGCTTCTATATTGGAGCGGAGTCTTGAGGTGGGTAGAATATAGTTGTGCAATAATTGGCTGTTGA
>NC_091189.1:35466610-35581610 GCF_040958095.1 Procambarus clarkii | reverse complement strand
ATGCAAGGATCCATCAGTGAAAATAATCTGAGAAAGGGAGCGCTCTCTGACTAAAGCATCAATTGGGCTTAAGGCATTGTACTTTGCTTCTGGTCGAAGCAAGTCTTGTTGTTTAATCAGTTTCTTGGGTGGGAAAGGAAGGGGGGGTCCAATAATTTGTAAAGGGGTGACCTCCCGTGGGGGAGGAAAGTGTCGTTGTTGTCTCTCTTGGTAAAGGAGATGAATATTATTCATTCTGAGCACAGTGGCAGTTTGGTAATCCATTTGGAAGGATGCTGACTTTCAAGGAAGAAGGCTTGGAGGGCTTCAGTGCTGGGGTTAGGGTGGGTTAGCCTAAGCATCTTGATACCAAGTAAAGCATTAATTTCAGTGATACGATCACTTGCACATGAAATATTCAATTCCTTCCTCATGTATATTAATTTAGTTGTACGGGGGCATCCGAGGATAGTCCTCATGGCTTCACTTTGCATCTTTTCCAGCCCTCCAAGCATTCTCTCAGGCATTAGGAGCAGGCAAGGGTGCAGCATAATCTATCAGAGATCTAATATATGAAAGATATGCATATGTCGATTCCACAATAACGTGGATGAAAAATGTTGACCAAACCACGCACTAGAAAGTGAAGAGACGACGTTTCGGTCCGTCCTGAACTATTATCAAGTCGATTGTGATCACTTACAATTTACAAGGCTTGCAAGGAACAAGCCTTGCTTCGACAAGTCGATTACCATTATCACAATCGACTTGATAATAGTCAAGGACGGACCAAAACGTCGTCGTCTATTTACTTTCTAGTGTGTGGTTTGGTCAACATATGAGAGATTCATCATTTTGCCAATGCTCACATATGCTCCATAGCTTGGATGGTAGCCTGCCACAGCCATGAGAGCAAGGAGCCTCTCTCTACATCGGCGACCCAGCTACAACATTGCGGTACAGTTGAACCTTAAGACCAAAGTATTTGTATCTGGTTACATAGTCGAGCAGTCTCTCATCATGCAGCTGCATCTTGCGAACAGCCCAACCCCGTCTGTGCGGGCGTCGGCCCCACCCCGTCTGGGTGGGCGTCGGCCCCACCCCGTCTGGGTGGGCGTCGGTTCAGGATCTGTCTTCTCTACCGAGATGACTAAGCCTAGTTCCTGACATGAGTGCAATACAGAGTTCACAACATTTTCGGTGTTGGAACACCCATTGGTGTGGCTCAGTATATCATCCACATAGCTAATGATATGTTCGCTGGGCCTCCTAGTTGCTGACTTCAGAAGTCCATTGATCAACACATTGAACAGAGTAGGACTGAGGACACCTCCTGTGGAGTGCCAAGTTCAATATCTCTCGGTACACTCCTATGCCCTTGGAACAGTACAGATGACTTCCTGTTGGATAGATAGCCTCTTATCCACCGTAGAAGCTATCCTCCAACATTCATTTTAGCAAGTTCGCTCAGTATGACGTGTGGGTTAGTAATGTCAAAGGCCGACTAAAGATCTACGAAGGTAGTACACGAGGCCTACTAGTATGCAGGGTGAGGAAGCCAGTAATACAGTGATGTACACTCTTTCCATGCATGAAGCCATATATCTGGGGAGACAACATATTACTAATTCTGTAAAGGAGACGGTTTAGAGATATTTGCGGCCAGAAGGTTGTAGTAAGACGCATAGCTGAGTTGACAGGGACCGGAGAGGAAGACGAGGTGAGTTCAAGGGAGTCGGGCTGAGTATGAACAGAGACGACGGCGTATTCCGGATCAAGGGCAGCACCGAGGAGGAGCAAGGTCTCCGGGAACTCCTGTAGCGTGGTCAGATGGCGCCACTTCCCAGACATGACACGGTCCTAACACATGAACACAGGCATGGTGTTGTCCAGGTAATGCAAGATAGCCGTTATTATCTCAGTCTGGGAGACTGACACGAGGCTGGTTGGGTGAAGGCTGGATATCGGAGGGCACGGTCATAGAGATAAGGGAATTATCAGAGGAAAGTGAAAAGCCATTACGACTATATAGCACTTTGAAGGGGTCGGATAAGGATTTGGGATGGGATGGGGGGGGGGGATAGTGCCCAGCCACTTGGACGATCGGGGATTGAACGCCGACCTGCATGAAGCGAGACCGTCGCCCTACCGTCCATCTCAAGTAGTTTGGAGAGCCAGAAGACAGAGGAGAAGAAAGATGGAACCGAGTGTCAGAAATGCCACCATTTGGTAAAATACAGGGAACAGGCGATACGAAACAGATGGGCAACCGAAGACTTGGAGAGCAGAGCAGAAACTGGTTTATAACCCCAGAGGAAGACACTCACAGACTCACAATGTAGGGGAGTGCTGGGAGAAAGGGAACTTATGGACGAGTCGGAGTTGAAGGCTTGGAGACGGTTGTGAACCAGAGGAGGGTAAAGGAGGGCGAGGTAGAGGACACGACATAAAATACGAGCAGACGACGTGCCAGAAAAAAGGAAATAACAAGTGTGGTGATGTTTAAGGTGGAAGATGGCTGTTGAAATTATGTGGACAGGAACAAGATAAAAAAAACAGTGAGCACTGCGTCGTTGATGCAGTGAGCACAGGGGGGTGGGGGGAGGACATATTCTGTCTTAGAATGGTCTGAGAAACCATATACTGGCCAGAAAGGCGCTAAACTACCACATTTCGAGCCTCTATGTCCCCGAACATTCCCCACCTCGTGCAGAGGCGTAGAGAGGGGACCAATTCCTCATGGGAACATCTGGCAAAAGAAAAAATTACCGAAGACGAGGGAACTCGACAATCAAATTACATTGATCACCTTAAGGGGATGACGAATGTGAGAGAAACGTTTAAACGTGTTCATCTCTGGACTGAATAACCTTAGGCCTCAATGATTAATATCTTGACATAACTAAATATCATCGTGGCGGTTACGTCGAGATTCAGGAAGGCATCTAAGAACGCCGATCTTCCTAAGAGCACCGCCTCGCGCTAAGACACCTTCAGACCAGTCGTAGCTTTACATATCTAACTATCCGTATCTAACTCAAGTTGGTCTCTACTATACAAACCCGAGGATCGAAATTGTATAATACGCAAAATATTTATGTTGGCGAGTCCCATCTGCACGTACCATCAAGAAGCAGTAGTCCTTCATGTTAGCTATATATGCAGTTCCTGCTTGTAACTTGTAATAAATCTGTCTTTTATAAAATGATAGTTAGACTTATCATAGCAAGATATTATTCCAGTAGTTATTTAGTAGATAAATATTGGTGAACTTTAAATATGAGAGTAGGTGATGATCCTGGGTGGGACAGGCAAGCTTGGGAGTATTTACTATCACCTAATGTACCTGTTCACCTAGCAGTAGGTATAGCTACCCAGGAGTTAAGTCAGCTTGGTATGGGGGCTTCATCCTGTGGGGGGGGGGGGGTTCAGTAATTTGATTTTTTTGGGGGGAGGGGGGGAGTGGGAACCTCGAAACAGGCCTAACATATATATAAATATTAATAATAATTCATTGTTTCCGGGACAGGCAACGAGTGTGTATATATATACACGTTAGGCTTATACCGAGGTCACCACTATTTTTAATTATTAAATAATAATTATTAAAAAATTATAAATTATATGATCAAGGGAAATTGGAGGGGGGGGGGGGCCTTCGACAAGCCGCAGGCTTCCTATTCTCGTCAAGGCCACTAGTGTATTTTGTACTCCCCACTTCCCCAACATTAGTAATTAACATACACATCTTCACCAGTGTAATCACCTGTCAATTTATACTGCAGTTAAGTGTTGATTTATATAACTTTGCAACAATATACCTTTTCATCCTCCCTCATGTTAGATTAAAGCCCTGCCAGAAACGCAGTGCGTGTTAGTGGCTTTGCATGAATGTAAAAATACCAATCTTATGTAATCTCACCACACCACTCTACCTTCTTGTGCATAAAGATTATTATTGTTATTATGTTAGTGGCCCCTCAGGTAAATCAGGAAAAAAAGTTTGGAACCGCCTACCCGCGGAAGCCATACATTGCAAAACTGTTGAAATTCAAAATGCAGGTAGAAAATATCATCAGGACAAATTGCAGGACCTTTAACAAGTTGCCGGCTTCCTGTTCTTGTCGAGGCCACTAGAGACTTAGTGGCCTTCGGGTAAATTCAGGTAAATATATACAAGTTTCAACGCATCCCGTCTTAATCCTCCCTGCGACAACGAAAGCCACACAATATCTCATATAATTAAGAAGGTACGAACAAATATAACATGATTGTTTACTACAATTTCGGTGTTGACTGTACAACTTGAGCAAACATGGGCATTCTTCGAAATAAACAAATTTTTAAGACAATACGACATAAATAAGAGGCAAGTAACGGCCGATAACTTATCATGATTGGCTAAGACAGTATGATGGAAAATGTTACCGTGTCTCAGATTGGCCAAAGAAAAAACCCTAGAGACATCTATCGAGGCTTAAGTGGACTACATTAAAATTGCTAATGACTGCGTGCAAACACCTTCTTGAATCGTACGTACGGTTCTCTTACCGAGTACATATGAACCTTCGTAGCACAGCGACTTACGAAGAAATTTATGGTGCTCTGTGAATCAAGATCCAACAGTTACGCAGGCACCTACGAACGTGTACATCTTTTCTCAATCTTTGGCGGCTTTATTTACAAATAATAAACAGTTAATGAGCTCCGAAGCACCAGTAGGCTGTTTGTAAAAATAACTGTTGAGTGGGAAGTCTTCAAGCTTATAAACTGTTTAATAAATGTAACCAAAGCCGTCAAAGGTTGAGGAAAGATGTACACGTTCGTAGGTGCTTGCGTAACTGCTTGGTGAATCTGGCCCCATGAATGAGGAGAGATGCGTTCAGGAGTTAAAATAATAGTTGGAATTAGACTTTGCTGCCGTGCACGCCATCCACCATGAAGCCTAACATGTGAAGGCATGAGCACATGGGTCAACCTCATGGGTAACATGAACAGCACATGTGGGACATCAACCAACGATCTGAATGGTAATCCCAGTGACTAATGCGGACATTAACCCCGCAATGCCCACTTTACCCGAAGTCTAACCAGGCGAGCTAGTCAGGTGAGCTGATTGGTTCAGGTGATCCACACTGATCTCCTGGTCCCCCCCCCCCCCCCCCAAGAATCGTGTCGCCCCATACACCCAGAGACCGCGGCCCTGGCTAGGCTCAACCCCCACATGAAGGAAACAAAGGGAATTGAAAGGTCTCTTTGCAAGGCGAGCACACAGCGATGTATATTCTAAGTGCACCGTCATAACAGGCAGGAGAGGGGCCAGGAGCTACACCCTACCCTGGTGGCCCCCAAAAGTCCCATCACAATGACAAGGAGCCACCCACGTAGGGGGCTTCAGATGTATATCCTTGCCACTCTTCAGAGGCCGCCACACTTTGGCTACAATTCCTCCCGATGCGGTTTTCTTCTAGTTTCTGATTACTACAGATCCCAGTTTGTGATCTGTGGGCTACATCTGGATGTTGCCCACTCTGGAACCTCTCACATTCCACGGTAAGCTCGTCTATGACTATTCATGATGTCAGCCGAAGGATGCCTTTTAAATCTCACATATGCCTTATTTTTGGCATTAGTTGCTACCCGGCCACGGTAACCACACCATGGTTCATGTGAAGACAAACACTGCCGATGAGGAGAATACCTGCGTTTGAAGTCCATTATGTGACTGGTTAAGGTCTTTGGCTGGCTATTGACATCCCCTCCCATGGAACAGGTCGTTTAATTCAGTTGTTTATAACTCTTAGCATAGTGGTGGTTTGCTCCCTTTTCATCTCCTTCTCCCCCACCCTCCTCCCTCTCCCCCCTCCTTCCCTCTCTCTCTCTCTCCCTCTCTCCCTCCTTCCCTCCCTCTCCTCCCCTCCCTCTCTGCCTTCCCCCCTCATGCTATCAGTACACACTATCACCCAGGCGTGCTACCTCATCTTATATGATTACAGTGGCTAGATGATGGAAGGTCATCATAGAATGGCTTGGGCGTGCGGCTGTGGGCGTGTGTGGACGTATGTGATTGACGTGTGTGTGTGTGTGTGTGTGTGTGTGTACTTACCTAATTGTGCTTGCGGGGGTTGAGCTCTGGCTCTTTGGTCCCGCCTCTCAACCGTCAATCAACTGGTGTACAGATTCCTGAGCCTATTGGGCTCTATCATATCTACATTTGAAACTGTGAATGGAGTCAGCCTCCACCACATCACTTCCTAATGCATTCCATTTGCTAACTACTCTGACACTGAAAAAGTTCTTTCTAACGTCTCTGTGGCTCATTTGGGTACTCAGCTTCCACCTGTGTCCCCTTGTTCGCGTCCCACCAGTGTTGAAAAGTTCGTCCTTGTTTACCCGGTCGATACCCCTGAGGATTTTGTAGGTTGTGATCATGTCCCCCCTTACTCTTCTGTCTTCCAGTGTCGTGAGGTGCATTTCCCGCAGCCTTTCCTCATAACTCATGCCTCTTAGTTCTGGGACTAGTCTAGTAGCATACCTTTGGACTTTTTCCAGCTTCGTCTTGTGCTTGACAAGGTACGGGCTCCATGCTGGGGCCGCATACTCCAGGATTGGTCTTACATATGTGGTGTACAAGATTCTGAATGATTCCTTACACAGGTTCCTGAACGCCGTTCTGATGTTAGCCAGCCTCGCATATGCCGCAGACGTTATTCTCTTTATGTGGGCTTCAGGAGACAGGTTTGGTGTGATATCAACTCCTAGATCTTTCTCTCTGTCTGTTTCATTAAGTACTTCATCTCCTATTCTGTATCCTGTGCCTGGCCTCCTGTTTCCACTGCCTAGTTTCATTACTTTGCATTTACTCGGGTTGAACTTCAACAGCCATTTGTTGGACCATTCACTCAGTCTATCCAGGTCATCTTGTAGCCTCCTACTATCATCCTCTGTTTCAATCCTCCTCATAATTTTTGCATCGTCGGCAAACATTGAGAGGAACGAATCTATACCCTCTGGGAGATCATTTACATATACCAGAAACAGTATAGGTCCAAGGACTGACCCCTGCGGGACTCCACTTGTGACGTCTCGCCAATCTGAGACCTCACCCCTCACACAGACTCGTTGTCTCCTGTTGCTTAGGTATTCCTCTATCCACCGGAGTACCTTCCCTCTCACTCCAGCCTGCATCTCCAACTTTCGCACTAGCCTCTTGTGGGGCACTGTATCAAAGGCTTTCTGACAATCCAAAAATATGCAGTCTGCCCACCCTTCTCTTTCTTGCCTTATTTTTGTTGCCTGGTCGTAGAATTCAAGTAACCCTGTGAGGCAGGACCTGCCATCCCTGAACCCATGTTGATGCTGTGTTACAAAGTTCCTTCGCTCCAGATGCTCCACTAGTTTTTTTCGCACAATCTTCTCCATCAGCTTGCATGGTATGCAGGTTAGGGACACTGGCCTGTAGTTCAGTGCCTCCTGTCTATCCCTATGTGTGTGTGTGTGTGTGTGTGTGTGTGTGTGTGTGTGTGTGTGTGTGTGTGTGTGGGTGTGTGTCGTGAGTGTGTGTGTGTCGTGTGTGTGTGTGTGTGTGTGTCGTGTGTGTGTGTGTGTCGTGTGTGTGTGTGCGTCGTGTGTGTGGTGTGTAGTGTGTGGGGTGTGTGTGGTGTGTGGTGTGTGTGGTGTGTGGTGTGTGTGGTGTGTGTGGTGTGTGTGGTGTGTGTGGTGTGTGTGGTGTGTGACTGGCAAGTATTTACGATAATGTACCCACAACAATATTTACATGTATTTTCGCGGCCATTGCAACGTAAGACACGCATATCACACACACATACAAGCGGACACAATCACATACACATACAATCACGTACACACACAATCACATTCACACACAATCACGTTGTGTGATCGCAGTGTATTGATCTTTGAGTACCTGGTAGAGCTAGGAATTGTCTCCCCCAAAAAAGAACTGGGAAACAAAGGGCTGGCGTACCGAAAGGAAATTATGAAGAGATGAGAAAAGTCCTAAGGGATATACCATGGGACAGAGAACTCAGAATTAAGCCCGTACAAGACATGATGGACTATGTCACCCAAAAGTGTCAGGAGGCAGTAAATAGATTTATCCCGGCCCGATACGAAAAAAACGAGAAGCAAAAGAAGAAACCCTGGTTTAATAGAGCATGTATGGAAGCAAAGGAGCTGAACAAAAGGGCGTGGAGGAACTTCCGTAATAACAGAACACCAGAAAGCAGAGAGAGATACCAGAGAACCAGAAACGAGTATGTTAGTGTAAGGAGAGAAACATAAAATGTATAGAAATGATATAGCTAATAAAGCCATGACCGAGGGAAAGAATTATCAGGGGAAAGCACCAAGCCATTACGACTATATAGCACTTGGAAGCTATAAGGATTTAGGATGGGAGAGTGGGGGGAGGGGGGGGGAAGAAATGGAGCCCAACCAATTGAGATGGTCGAGGATTGAACTCCGACCTGCATGAAGAGAGATGGTCGCTCTACCGTCCAGCCAAAATGGTTGGGTATGCCAAGAACGAACCAAAGCTACTACACAGTCATATCGGGAGGACAACAATAGTGAAGGATAAGGTGATGAAACTTAGAACGGAAACTTCCTATTGCTTCCTAAACAATAGGAAGCAGCGCGTTACAGTGAGGGGTGAAACCTCAGATTGGTGTGAAGTCACCAGTGGAGTCCCACAGGGCTCTGTACTTGGAACTATCCTGTTTCTGATATACGTAAATGATCTCCAAGAGGGTATAGACTCATTCCTCTCAATGTTTGCTGACGACGCCAAAATTATGAGAAGGATTAGGACAGAGGAGGACAGCTTGAGGCTTCAAGAAGACCTGGACAAGCTGCAGGAATGGTCGAACAAATGGTTGTTAGAGTTTAACCCAATCAAAGGTTATGTAATGTAAGATAGTTGTAGGGAGCAGGAAACCAGATACAAGGTATCATTTGGGAGATGAAATACTTCAAGAGTCGGAGAGAGAAAGACCTGGGGGTTGATATCACGCCAGACCTGGCCCCTGAAGCCCATATGAAGAGGATAACATCAGCGGCATATGCCAGGTTGGCTAACATAAGAACGGCCTTTAGAAACTTGTGTAAGGAATCTTTCAGAACTTTGTATACCACATGTCAGACCAATCCTGGAGTATGCGGCTCCAACATGGAGTCCATATCTAGTCAAGCATAAGACTAAACTGGAAAAGGTTCAAAGGTTTGCCACCAGACTAGTACCCGAGCTGAGAGGTATGAGCTACGAGGAGAGACAACGGGAATTAAATCTCACATCACTGGGAGACAGAGGAGTTACAGGGGTCATGATCACCATATACAAGATTCTCAGAGGAATTGGCAGGGAAGATAAAGACAGGCTATTTACCACAAGGGACACACGCACTAGGGGACACAGGTGGAAATTGAGTGCTCAAATGAGCTATAATGACGTTAGAAAGACATTTTTCAGTGTAAGTACTGACACACACACACACACACACAATAACGTACACAATCACGAGCACGCAGGAACAGACACACACACACAAGGAGATTGAGGTGTTACAAACCAGAAAAAAAGACCAAGAGAAGACATGACCACAGCATACTAGATTCTCAGTAGTATTGCCTGCGTGGACAAAAATAAAGAAATATTTAGAACGAAAAAAAAGTTAAACGATATTGACAGTAAGATCCTCAAGTGAAATAACAGGGATAACATCACTACCTCATTTCAACGTGAACATACCGTTGAGACTACGTAGTGTACCTGAGGGCAGGAAGCACTCCATCTCAAGTTGCTTAAGCAACTTTAGCCAAACTTAGTAAGTGGTTTCATGATCAGAAAAAATAGCAACGTCCAGCAGACGGTTCAATAGCCAGGACCGGGAGCTAGACTCGACCTGACAAGTGCTGATACAGGAATTATGTTCAATGAGTAGATTTAGGAGGAAAACATGAAAGCTAATTCAGTTTGGAAAATTTAATTAAATACGCGAAGGTGGCACACACGGGAGGGTTATAAACACCCGGGGGAGGTAAACACCCGGGGGAGGTAAACACCCGGGGGAGGTAAACACCCGGGGGAGGTAAACACTCGGGGGAGGTAAACACCCGGGGGAGGTCAACACCCGAGGGAGGTCAACACCCGGGGGAGGTAAACACCCGAGGGAGGTCAACACCCGGGGGAGGTAAACACCCGAGGGAGGTAAACACCCGGGGGAGGTAAACACCCGGGGGAGGTCAACACCCGGGGGAGGTCAACACCCGGGGGAGGTAAACACCCGGGGGAGGTCAACACCCGGGGGAGGTAAACACCCGGGGGAGGTAAACACCCGGGGGAGGTAAACACCCGGGGGAGGTCAACACCCGGGGGAGGTAAACACCCGAGGGAGGTAAACACCCGGGGGAGGTCAACACCCGGGGGAGGTCAACACCCGGGGGAGGTAAACACCCGGGGGAGGTAAACACCCGGGGGAGGTAAACACCCGGGGGAGGTAAACACCCGGGGGAGGTAAACACCCGGGGGAGGTAAACACCCGAGGGAGGTAAACACCCGGGGGAGGTCAACACCCGAGGGAGGTAAACACCCGGGGGAGGTAAACACCCGGGGGAGGTAAACACCCGGGGGAGGTAAACACCCGAGGGAGGTAAACACCCGGGGGAGGTAAACACCCGGGGAGGTAAACACCCGGGGGAGGTAAACACCCGGGGGAGGTAAACACCCGAGGGAGGTAAACACCCGGGGGAGGTAAACACCCGAGGGAGGTAAACACCCGGGGGAGGTCAACACCCGAGGGAGGTAAACACCCGGGGGAGGTAAACACCCGGGGGAGGTAAACACCCGAGGGAGGTAAACACCCGGGGGAGGTCAACACCCGAGGGAGGTAAACACCCGGGGGAGGTAAACACCCGGGGGAGGTAAACACCCGAGGGAGGTAAACACCCGGGGGAGGTAAACACCCGGGGGAGGTAAACACCCGGGGGAGGTAAACACCCGGGGGAGGTAAACACCCGAGGGAGGTAAACACCCGGGGGAGGTAAACACCCGGGGGAGGTAAACACCCGGGGGAGGTAAACACCCGGGGGAGGTAAACACCCGAGGGAGGTAAACACCCGGGGGAGGTAAACACCCGGGGGAGGTAAACACCCGGGGGAGGTCAACACCCGAGGGAGGTAAACACCCGGGGGAGGTAAACACCCGGGGGAGGTAAACACCCGGGGGAGGTAAACACCCGGGGGAGGTAAACACCCGAGGGAGGTAAACACCCGGGGGAGGTAAACACCCGGGGGAGGTAAACACCCGGGGGAGGTAAACACCCGGGGGAGGTAAACACCCGGGGGAGGTAAACACCCGGGGGAGGTAAACACCCGAGGGAGGTAAACACCCGGGGGAGGTAAACACCCGAGGGAGGTAAACACCCGGGGGAGGTAAACACCCGAGGGAGGTAAACACCCGAGGGAGGTAAACACCCGGGGGAGGTCAACACCCGGGGGAGGTCAACACCCGGGGGAGGTCAACACCCGGGGGAGGTAAACACCCGGGGGAGGTAAACACCCGGGGGAGGTCAACACCCGGGGGAGGTCAACACCCGGGGGAGGTAAACACCCGAGGGAGGTAAACACCCGGGGGAGGTAAACACCCGGGGGAGGTAAACACCCGAGGGAGGTAAACACCCGAGGGAGGTAAACACCCGGGGGAGGTAAACACCCGAGGGAGGTAAACACCCGAGGGAGGTAAACACCCGAGGGAGGTAAACACCCGGGGGAGGTCAACACCCGGGGGAGGTCAACACCCGGGGGAGGTAAACACCCGGGGGAGGTAAACACCCGAGGGAGGTAAACACCCGGGGGAGGTCAACACCCGGGGGAGGTAAACACCCGGGGGAGGTCAACACCCGGGGGAGGTAAACACCCGGGGGAGGTAAACACCCGGGGGAGGTAAACACCCGAGGGAGGTCAACACCCGAGGGAGGTAAACACCCGGGGGAGGTAAACACCCGGGGGAGGTAAACACCCGAGGGAGGTAAACACCCGAGGGAGGTAAACACCCGGGGGAGGTCAACACCCGGGGGAGGTAAACACCCGGGGGAGGTAAACACCCGGGGGAGGTAAACACCCGGGGGAGGTAAACACCCGGGGGAGGTAAACACCCGGGGGAGGTAAACACCCGTGGGAGGTAAACACCCGTGGGAGGTCAACACCCGAGGGAGGTCAACACCCGAGGGAGGTAAACACCCGGGGGAGGTAAACACCCGGGGGAGGTAAACACCCGAGGGAGGTAAACACCCGAGGGAGGTAAACACCCGAGGGAGGTAAACACCCGAGGGAGGTAAACACCCGAGGGAGGCAAACACCCGGGGGAGGCAAACACCCGGGGGAGGCAAACACCCGGGGGAGGCAAACACCCGGGGGAGGCAAACACCCGGGGGAGGCAAACACCCGGGGGAGGCAAACACCCGGGGGAGGCAAACACCCGGGGGAGGCAAACACCCGGGGGAGGCAAACACCCGGGGGAGGCAAACACCCGGGGGAGGCAAACACCCGGGGGAGGCAAACACCCGAGGGAGGCAAACACCCGAGGGAGGCAAACACCCGAGGGAGGCAAACACCCGAGGGAGGCAAACACCCGAGGGAGGCAAACACCCGAGGGAGGCAAACACCCGTGGGAGGCAAACACCCGAGGGAGGCAAACACCCGAGGGAGGCAAACACCCGAGGGAGGCAAACACCCGAGGGAGGCAAACACCCAGGGGTGGTAAACACCCGGGGGAGGTAAACACCCGGGGGTGGTAAACACCCAGGGGAGGTAAACACCCAAAGGAAAAACACATGAGGGAGTTAAACATCTTAGCACAACAAAGTGATCAGAAGTAATCTGAACTGGGACTAACGCATGATGCATAAACTCTACGGACGCAGCCCATCATATTTCACTTACTCATGGACAAAGAAATCATAGTATAGTATGGATCACTGAGAACATGAATAAGCCACCCTGTACGCTGTTGGTTCTTCCAAACACATTAGACCACTGGACCATGACATGGTAGGAACAATGTAACCTGGGAGTCAACTGAATCCTCTATCGGCCCCGAGGCTTACACTGCAGCCTCACTAGCTTTCACTAACAACCAGTAGAGGACTCGGTTGACTCCCTGGTTACATGGCTTTTACCATATCGTGGTTAAGTGGTCTAGGTCGTGTGCTTAGGAGTACCTAGATTGCAGGTTCAAATCCTCCTCATGACTATTATTTATGTTGTACCTAGTAGCAAGAACGCAGTACTCGGCCTACTATGCAAGGCCCGATTTACCTAATAAGCAAAGTTTTCCTGATTTATAATTTTTTCGATTTTATTCTTATGAAATGATAAAGCTATCCATTTCATTCTGTATGAGTTTAGTTTTAACTCAAATTAAAAGAACTTAGGTTCGGTCATATATCAACATAACCATCTCTACCTAACCTAACCTAACATAATTATGTGAAGAATTTATGTTCTTAACATAATATATTTCAAATAAACCAATTGGAAAATAAAGAAAATCACTCGGCCAATCAGGCAAATCGAGCCTTGCATAGTAGGAGTGCGTTCTGGCTACGACATTATATTATATATACTGCCTCACGAGGCAGTATATATAAATATATATATATTATATATATATATATATATATATATATATATATATAAAATATATATTTATATAATATATATTTATATATATATATATATAATATATATTTATATAATATATATTTATATAATATATATTTATATAATATATATTTATATAATATATATTTATATAATATATATTTATATAATATATATTTATATATATATATATTTATATATATATATATATTTATATATATATATATATTTATATATATATATATATTTATATATATATATATATTTATATATATATATATATTTATATATATATATATATTTATATATATATATATATATTTATATATATATATATATTTATATATATATATATATTTATATATATATATATATATTTATATATATATATATATTTATATATATATATATATTTATATATATATTTATATATATATATATATATATATATATATATATATATATATATATATATATATATATATATATATTTATATATATATATATATAAATATATATATATATAAATATATATATATAAATATATATATAAATATATATATATATATATATATATATATATATATTTATATATATATTTATATATATATTTATATATATATAAATAAAGGCCACAAAGGCCCGATTTGCCTAATAAGCCAAGTTTTCCTGAATTAATATATTTTCTCTAATTTTTTTCTTATGAAATCATAAAGCTACCCAATTCATTATGTATGAGGTCAATTTTTTTTTAGTGGAGTTAAATTTACCGTACATATATGACCGAACCTGACCAACCCTACCCAACCTAACCTAACCTATCTTTATAGGTTAGGTTAGGTTAGGTTTGGTAGCCGAAAAAGTTAGGTTAGGTTAGGTTAGGTAAGGTAAGTTAGGTAGTCGAAAAACAATTAATTCATGAAAACTTGGCTTATTAGACAAATCGGGCCTTACATAGTAGGCTGAGAAGTGCGTTCTGGCTACTAGGTACGACATATATTTAAATATATATATATATATATATATATATATATTAGAAAGGGAGTACCACCTCTAGCTGGAAGAAGGGGGACACATAGCCTCGGAGGAAACCACGCATAACGCATTAGAGGGAATGTTTAGATCCCCTCCAATACAGTTTCTGTGTGCTTTTCTCCTACCACCCCCTTCCTTGAATATTTTTTGTGCTTTATTATGCATTTGATGGTTACAAGATATACCTGGGTTGATACAAAAATAATAATGCAAAAAGGTGCTTAAAGGTTATGGATCTCTTGAAGAACACAACAATGGGAAACATTGATGAATGTCACAGACGGGTTCGATCATTGTTGCAAGTCAAACACTTCTTCGAATTCCTCTGAAGTTGGACTAGTGCCCAAGACGCAACAGGCATTTCCCCTCTGAATCGCAACACTGAGGCGCTGGAACAAGAAACTTTTTGCTCTCTGGTCCTTTGTAGCGCTGATCAATTTGTCCCCCAATTCCTTCAGGAACTTCAATGCACATTTTCCCCACGAACCGAGGGTCTCCGAGCCGATCGGAACAAAGCTGTAGCAGTGTGCTAGACCTCTGTATTTAATAATTTTCTGCGATTCCCTGAAAGAAGCAGCACCACCGCTTTCACGTGAGCTGTAGTGGAGGTAGGTACTGGCCAGTGTGGCAGCGCACGTGTAGTCCCATACCACTTGCTTACCATCCTTCCAAGGTAGCAAAGTGACCCCATCAGGGCGCTTCTGAGGGTCGTTAGGTCTGGACAAGTGTGGTTCTCTTTGTGCCGGGCAGCGGGCTGTGGCGAGGCTCCTCTTGATGATGTCGTTGACTTCTTCATGTCTTGCGATTTTACCCTGTGATTTACGACATACCAGACCATGACGACCATATTGGTCTGCCATCGCAGTTCCGCAGATGCACCTATGTTCGGTGAGGATCGGGGCGGCAAGGCGAAGGGCAACTCCAATGCGGAGAGCGTCATGACTGAGGCGAGTTCCCAGGGCTGCATTGGGCACAGCAAATAAAAAATCCCCGGCGTGGGGTGCTGTTACCGCTAGGAGGCGGGCTTTGTTTTCAGCATCAGCGTTGTCAATCATTGCTGTGACAGTCTTTTCCATTATGGGGCTATCCCAGTGGGCCTGCTTGTGGTCTTTTGGGACTTGTGGTCGGGGTTGAGGGTGTGCAATGGTGTCCCATTGTCTGGCTGCTTCGATGAACGTTTGATCATGAGTTCCCGCTGTCTCTCTCATACGCTCTGGTAGGATCTGCCCTACCAATTCGTTGGCTGCTGTACATGAGGATAAGAATGCTGGAAGTGCTACCTCAGTTGCCTTTCGTATGCCTATCCCTCCAAATCTCACTGGTAGTGTTGCTTGGTCCCACTGACTGTCATCTAAATCTAGGTTGAGCGCCTTCCTGAATATTGACCTGAGGAGCTCATCATATTGATTTAGAAGTGGGTTGCCAAAAGTTGGTGCACACCTTAAGAAGTATGTTAGCCTGGGCAGGGTAAGGCACTTTGTGAGAAGGTAGAGGGCATCGTGGGAGTCCAAGTCCCCAATTCTCTCTTCCATCCTCTTTAGGTCTCTAAACTTTTCGTCAAGGACTGCAGCAATGGCATTGTGGCCCAGAGGTGCTCCGAGTAGTGTGCTGTCGGTAGGTTTAACGACTGAGGCTTCTGGTAGAACTGATTTCACTGCTCTAATGATTACTTCACTAGATGCAATAATTTCGCACTTGGAGGGGCTAAGAACGAGACCCATGGACTCCCCCCGTGTCGTCACCAGCTGTAAGTCTTCTAGCAGGGAATCTTGTGTGCCTGCCAGAGTGCCATCATCCAGGAACCAGATGTTGAGCTCGCTGGACAGTCTGGTTGTAATTTCTCGAACCGCTATGCAAAAGAGGAACGGTGCAAGTGGGTCACCCTGTTGAATTCCCTCTGCTGAGGTGACTTCATGTTTGCCAAACAGGAGGGTTGAGTCTTTGCTGTAGCCTGCTGACACAAACGGGAGAATGCTTGGGCAATGTTCCTGGACTGCAGTGAGGATTGCTTCCCTTTTGACCGAGTTGAAAGCGTTTTTAAAATCTAATTTTACTACTGCCTGGTCTTCAGTAAGAGAGCTAATGTAGGCTCGTGCAGCATGAGCCGCTGCTTCACAGCCTTGGGGGACTCCAAACCCCAGCTGGTTGGGTTGCAGCATGGTGGCTGCTTCCGTTCGGATACTTCTGACAGCAGCCCTTGCAACTAGGCGGCGAAGGGTATTACCAACGGCAATGGGTCCGATTCCTCCCCCCTTCTTTTTGAGGGCACATAGGGATGCACCAAAGAAGAATGGTTTGATTTCATCAGGGATTAACCCGGCGAGGCAGTTGTTGACAAACGTTGTGATTTCTGTCAGGAGCGCTTCTGCAGCTGGGCCAAGAACAGGGTTCACCATTTCCTTCACATGTTGAGGTCTTACCCCTGTGTATATATATATATATTTATATATATAAATATATATATAAATATATTTATATATATATATATATATATTTATATATATATATATATATATTTATATATATATATATATATATTTATATATATATATATATATATATATATATATATATATGTCGTACCTAGTAGCCAGAACGCACTTTTTGGCCTACTATTCAAGGCCCGATTGGCCTAATAAGCCAAGTTTTCCTGAATTAATATATTTTCTCTAATTTTTTTCTTATGAAATGATAAAGATACCCATTTCATTATGTATGAGGTCAATCTTTCTTTATTGAAGTTAAAATTAACGTAGATATATGACCGAACCTAACCAACCCTACCTAACCTCCCCTAACCTATCTTTATGGGTTGGGTTAGGTTAGGTGGCCTAAAACGTTAGGTTAGGTTAAGTAGGTTAGGTAGTCGAAAAACAATTAATTCATGAAAACTTGGCTTATTAGGCAAATCGGGCCTTGCATAGTAGGCTGAGAAGTGCGTTCTGGCTACTAGGTACGACATTATATATATATATATATATATATATATATATATATACGAACAAGCTTGAATGGTCCCCAGGCATACATTCTTTGTGTTCCTCACGTGTGCCCCAAAGAATGAGGTGATTTGATAAAATACCATGTCTAAGATTACCATCAGAGTGCCGGCGGGCTGATGGGCAAATAACCTCGGCTACCATCAGCTTTTGTCCGGTCGTGATGGTCGAGTGGATAAAGTGCACTGTACACCAGTTGCATAGTGCTCCTGGCAGTATGGGTTCGAGTCAATTCTGGGGTGAGAGTTTTCAGTTATTTATATATATATATATTATATATATATATATATATATATATATATATATATATATATATATATATATATATATATATATATAACTTATGCAAGGCCCGATTTGCCTAATAAGCCAAGTTTTCCTGAATTAATATATTTTCTCTAATTGTTTTGTTATGGAATGATAAAGCTACCCATTTCATTATGTATGAGGTCAATTTTATTTTATTGGAGTTAAGATTAACGTAGATATAGGACCGAACCTAACCAACCCTACCTAACCTATCTTTATAGGTTAGGTAGGTTAGGTAGTCGAAAAACAATTAATTCATGAAAACTTGGCTTATTAGGCAAATTAGGCCTTGAATAGTAGGCTGAGAAGTGCGTTCTGGCTACTTGGTACGACATTATATATATATATATATATATATATATATATATATATGTCGTACCAAGTAGCCAGAACGCACTTCTCAGCCTACTATTCAAGGCCTAATTTGCCTAATAAGCCAAGTTTTCCTGAATTAATATATTTTCTCTCATTTTTTTCTTATCAAATGATAAAGCTACCCATTTCATTATGTATGAGGTCAATTTTTTTTATTGGAGTTAAAATTAACGTAGATATATGATCGAACCTAACCAACCCTACCTAACCTAACCTAACCTATCTTCATAGGTTAGGTTAGGTTAGGTAGCGGAAAAAGTTCGGTTAGGTTAGGTTAGGTAGGTTAGGTTGTCGAAAAAACATTAATTCATGTAAACTTGGCTTATTAGGCAAATCGGGCCTTGCATAGTAGGCTGATAAGTGCGTTCTGGCTACTAGGTACGACATATATATATATATATATATATTATATATATATATATATATATATATATATATATATATATGCAAGAAATCACAATGGCGTCATAAGAAATCACAATGAAAATCATTTTGAGGCAAAGGAATGACTCGAACTTGCTTTCTGGTAAATCCCAGTAACTTGCCCTTACCTACTCGGCCATGATGGTACAAAATACGACCAACCCGGAACTCTACTGAATTCCCCGGGAGGCTCTGGAGGCCCACAATTTTGAGTGAACGCCCCACTCACATCATAAGTGAGAACCTCCCAGTAAATTCACCTTATATTGCATGGGTTAATTTTATCGACTCCATTTTCCTAATTGAATATTGGATGATTAAATAGAAAATAATTCATTTACACATAATTCTTACAATAACACAGCCAATTTTAAGTTCAAAAATACATGCTGTCAGAAGACCCTCCACAGTTCCGCGAACCTTACTCTCACTTGCAGGCGATGAGTCACAATAACGTGGCTGAAGTAAGTTGACCAGACTTCACACTAGAAGGTGAAGGGACGACGACGACCCTTTTCACTTTTTCACACGACGATGACTTATCACACTTCATGCAGGTATGTACTTCTCGTGAGGTAGTTCGGTTCTCATAATACTTCAGAATGTTTTGACAACGTTAGATATGCTGAGGTATTTAACAAATTGTTAAGTAGAATAATATGGCCAATAATTGGAAGATGTCAGTTAATTTCTAACCAAGTCAACCAGTCATTAAGTATTTGATTCATACCAGGATTTTATTTTCACCAAAAAACTGAGTATAATGAGATTTTTTCGAGTAAAATAAGATACTTTCCGGATAAAAAAAAGATGGTTTTCAAAGTTCAATAAGATGAAATTTGGATAATGTAAGGTGAAATGAAAAATATGATAGTTTTCGGGTAAATTAAGATGATTTTCGTCTTAACTATTGGAAGCTCATTTTGACCCACATGTGAAAGATATGTCAGAGGTGTCACACAGGCAGACCAAGGCGGATGTTTACTGCTACACTGATAATCTAGTTCTTCTTCCCCATGGAAGGAACTCATTAGAATCCCCCATTAAGATCTAGTTCAAGAGGAAGGCCATACATATAATATCTGACCAACACACTCCAGAATAACAACCTCGAAGAGTTTTCTCAAGTCTCTTGCTTATCAACTCAATCCTTCAAAGCCGATAATAAATATTAATATATATATATTCACTCAAAATAAACCTCACGATTTTCCTAACTCAATTTTTTATAATTCCTTCTCGTTACTTTGAGAAAATATAGTAAATGGACACTTCATAAAGTTGTCAAAGTCCCCCAAGTTTAAATTAGATGGACAAGAGGCAGTAAAAATGCTTCCAAGTTTACGTGGGGTCCATTACTGAAGATGAGCAGCTGGGGAGCCTAATGATCCCTTGCTAACTTTCCTTTATTAGCCTATTTATAGATCATCTCTTAAAATCTGTCATCGAGAGAGTGAAGGCGTCCGTTCCTGCAGGGTCGGGTTCGATCCCCGATGGTGCAGGTGGTTGGGCACCTTTCCTTAGGTGCCCAACCACTGCACCATCTAAGGAAAGATGGTGCAAGTGGTTGGACACCTTTCCTTAGATGGTGCAAGTGGTTGGACACCTTTCCTTAGATGGTGCAAGTGGTTGGACACCTTTCCTTAGATGGTGCAAGTGGTTGGACACCTTTCCTTAGATGGAGCAAGTGGTTGGACACCTTTCCTTAGATGGTGCAAGTGGTTGGACACCTTTCCTTAGATGGTGCAAGTGGTTGGACACCTTTCCTTAGATGGTGCAAGTGGTTGAGCACCTTTCCTTAGATGGAGCAAGTGGTTGGACACCTTTCCTTAGATGGAGCAAGTGGTTGAGCACCTTTCCTTAGATGGTGCAAGTGGTTGGACACCTTTCCTTAGATGGAGCAAGTGGTTGGACACCTTTCCTTAGATGGAGCAAGTGGTTGAGCACCTTTCCTTAGATGGTGCAAGTGTTTGGGCACCTTTCCTTAGATGGTGCAAGTGTTTGGGCACCTTTCCTTAGATGGTGCAAGTGATCCGTAACAATCCGTCACCAATTGTTACGAAAAGTGATCGAGAAGGGTTAAGAAATTGTACCCAGTACGCTATGATTTTTCCCGCGGTCAAATAACGTAATTACAGTTATTTGTGTGGACATGACCCCATGTCACCCGGCGCGCGCCTCACCTGGTGTGGAGTGCGCCAACCTCCTCGCCCTTGCGAGTGGTGACCCACGCACGCACGCATGCACGCACCCAGTGGCTGTACATTCATCGTACATATTAGTATACCTACACTAAGTATTTATAATGTGTGTGAAATAACAGTCAAAGAATCACTGCTCAAGGCGAAAGTATTCTCACTGGCTGATCAGTACAAGCTATTGTGGCTAGCAATATCTCTAGAGGCTAAGTGGCTTTTTAACCCTAAGGCTGCTAGCAAAGTTTATGACCGTTTGTTCTATTGTTAGACACACTTCGTTATGCTTATAAATTGTGATGTTGTGGAAAATTGTGCAATTTATTCAGCTTTTGAATTCAAGGACCCATCAGGAGCAGACTTGTGCAGTGATAATAATCACAAAATATAATATGAAACCTCAGGTCAAAATTTTAAACTTAAAAAGAACACGTGGAACCCCCCAGAAAAAAACTAAACCTCAAATGAACTCAAGGAAACCCAGGAGCACATCGGACTCATGGAACACATGGAAACCCCGAAAGAACGCATGGAACCCAAAAAGAACACTGCACCCAAAAAGAGCACACTGCACCCAAAAAGAGCACACTGCACCCAAAAAGAGCACACAGCACCCAAAAAGATCACACAGCACCCAAAAAGAACACAGCACCCAAAAAGATCACACTGCACCCAAAAAAGAACAGACAGAACCCAAAAAGAACACAGAACCCAAAAAGAACATATAGAACCCCCAAAAGAACACATGTACTCCAAAAACAACATAGAGACCCTTATAAGAACACATGGACCCAAGAAGAAACACACAGTGGCTGGTGGCGCTGGTGGCTGAGTGGACAGCACGCTGGATACGATGTCCTGTGGTCCTGAGTTCGATTCTCGGCCGTCGGCGAAAACCAAAATGGTAAAGAATCTTTCACTCTGATGAGCCTATTACCTAGCAGTAAATAGGAACCTGGAAAATTCAGAGCTCAACCCCCGGAAGCAAAACTAGGTGAATACAACCAGGTGAATACAATGATACCTCAAAAAAGAACGCGCACAGAACCCTAAGAGAACACACGGCCCCTCAGATGAACACATGGGAAGACAAGACTACTGACCTGCTACACTATACAATAATACATCAAATAACACCGTAATTAATCTGCCCATCACTGCTCTGTATTAAGCTGTATCACGTGATATTTCTCATATCACCGCCGGCCTGATTACCATAATGGATTAATTATGATAATGGGGGGGAGGGGGGGGGGGTGAAGGGGTTCGTTTCCTCAAAGCCCGACTGAGAGTCCTTGATCCTGGCTTGGTATTGAAACCTACTGAGGCCGATGCTATTAATATTCGTTTTAGGACATGCAGAAATAAGGGATCAAAAACCTTTCAGCCAGTGAGTTAAGTGTCTGTTTGGGATTAGCTTTATATTTCTTACATTATTTTTTTTTTTGTGTGTGTGTGTGTGTGTGTGTTTGCTGGGGTTGACCTCTAGCTCCTGGACGCGGCCAATAGGACATTCAAATTACTTCCTGTACACTAGAAATTTATTACTCACTTTTTAAGTGATGTTCCAATTATTAATGATTGTGTGCTTTCCATCTCTTTGCTCCTGTATTTAAGAGTCGTTGACCGATTTCTTTATGTGTAAAGTATCTTATATGTTGTGATCATGTCCCCTAATTATTTTCAAGTTCAGTTCTCATGGTATATATTCAAACACCGTCTATCTAATTTTGTATACTTGTCTGAAGTACTATTCAGAATATTACTACAACATGTTGGTAGTATGTGCATGAACGGTCTTAATGATGTTCTTAACCAGTCCACTCACTCACTCACACACACGCTCACTCACACACTCACACACACTCACACACTCTCACACACTCTCACACACTCACACGCACTCACACACACTCTCACGCACTCACACACACTCTCACGCACTCACACACACTCACACGCACTCTCACGCACTCACACGCACTCTCACGCACTCACACGCACTCACACGCACTCACACGCACTCTCACGCACTCACACGCACTCACACGCACTCTCACGCACTCTCACGCACTCACACGCACTCACACGCACTCTCACGCACTCTCACGCACTCTCACACGCACTCTCACACGCACTCTCACACGCACTCTCACACGCACTCTCACACGCACTCTCACACGCACTCTCACACGCACTCTCACACGCACTCTCACACGCACTCTCACACGCACTCTCACACGCACTCTCACACGCACTCTCACACGCACTCTCACACGCACTCTCACACGCACTCTCACACGCACTCTCACACGCACTCACACGCACTCTCACTCACTCACACGCACTCTCACTCACTCACACGCACTCACACGCACTCACACGCACTCACACGCACTCACACGCACTCACACGCACTCACACGCACTCACACGCACTCACACGCACTCTCTCTCACTCACACGCACTCTCTCTCACTCACACGCACTCTCTCTCACTCACACGCACTCTCTCTCACTCACACGCACTCTCTCTCACTCACACGCACTCTCTCTCACTCACACGCACTCTCTCTCACTCACACACTCTCTCTCACTCACACACTCTCTCTCACTCACACACTCTCTCACTCACACACTCTCTCTCACTCACACACTCTCTCTCACTCACACACTCTCTCTCACTCACACACTCTCTCTCACTCACACACTCTCTCTCACTCACACACTCTCTCTCACTCACACACACTCTCTCACTCACACACTCTCTCACTCACACACTCTCTCACTCACACACACACACACTCACACACACTCACACACACACACACACACACACACACACACACACACACACACACACACACACACACACACACTCACACACACTCACACACACACACTCACACACACACACACTCACACACACACACACTCACACACACACACACTCACACACACACACACTCACACACACACACACTCACACACACACACACTCACACACACACACACTCACACACACACACACACACTCACACACACACACACTCACACACACACACACTCACACACACACACACTCACACACACACACACTCACACACACACACTCACACACACACACACACACACACACACTCACACACACACACTCACACACACACACTCACACACACACACTCACACACACACACTCACACACACACACTCACACACACACACTCACAGCTGATTAGGCTATGGTTTTCAGGTCGAGATAATCAATAACCTCCAATTATCTAATCATCGAGTCAGTGTAACTTCCTGTTTCTTGGCTTCTCTCTGCACATTACACACACACAACTGTTCATAACTATCAGGCAAGATAATGGATCACCACTCTTAACCTGGAAACCCAGCCATGGTGGGGGGGGGGCATGAGAGGGGTGGTGCGGGGGGTGTAGGGTAGTGTGAGGTGGAGGAGGGGAGGGGGTGAGCGGAGAGGAGGGGGGTGGTGAGCGGAGAGGAGGGGTGGTGGTGAGCGGAGAGGAGGGGGGGGGGGGTGGTGAGTGGAGAGGAGGGGGGGTGGTGAGCGGAGAGGAGGGGTGGTGGTGAGCGGAGAGGAGGGGGGGGGGGTGGTGAGCGGAGAGGAGGAGGTGAGCGGAGAGGAGGGGGGGTGAGTGGAGAGAAGGGGGGGTGAGTGGAGAGAAGGAGGGGTGGGTGGTGAGCGGAGAGGAGGGGGGGGTGGTGGTGAGTGGAGAGGAGGGGGATGGTGGTGAGTGGAGAGGAGGGGGATGGTGGTGAGTGGAGAGGAGGGGGGGTGAGAGGAGAGGAGGGGGGGGTGGTGAGCGGAGAGGAGGGGGGGTGAGTGGAGAGGAGGGGGGGGGTGGTGAGCGGAGAGGAGGAGGGGGGGGTGAGAGGAGGGGAGGGGGTGAGTGGAGTGGAGGAGGCGGGGATGGTGAGCGGAGAGGAGGAGGGGGTGGTGAGCGGAGAGGAGGAGGGGGGTGGTGAGCGGAGAGGAGGAGGGGGGTGGTGAGCGGAGAGGAGGAGGGGGGGGGTGAGAGGAGGGGAGGGGGTGAGTGGAGTGGAGGAGGCGCGGATGGTGAGCGGAGAGGAGGAGGGGGTGGTGAGCGGAGAGGAGGAGGGGGGTGGTGAGCGGAGAGGAGGGGGGGGTGGTGAGCGGAGAGGAGGGGGGGGTGGTGAGTGGACAGGAGGGGGGGGGTGAGCGGAGAGGAGGAGGGGTTGGTGAGTGGAGAGGAGGAAGGGGGGGTGAGCCGAGAGGAGGGGGGGTGAGCGGAGGAGGTGGGGGGTGGTGAGCGGATAGGAGGGGGGGGGTGAGTGGAGAAGAGGGGGGGTGGTGAGCGGAGAGGAGGGGGTTGGTGAGAGGAGAGGAGGGGGGGTGGTGAGCGGAGAGGAGGGGTGGTGGTGAGCGGAGAGGAGGGGGGGTGGTGAGCGGAGAGGAGGGGGGGTGGTGAGCGGAGAGGAGGGGGTGGTGGTGAGCGGAGAGGAGGGGGGTGGTGAGCGGAGAGGAGGGCGGGGGTGCTGAGCGGAGAGGAGGGGGGGGGTCCTGAGCGGAGAGGAGGGGGGGGTGCTGAGCGGAGAGGAGGGGGGGGGTGGTGAGTGGAGAGGAGGGGGAAGGGTGGTGAGCGGAGAGGAGGGGGGTGGTGAGCGGAGAGGAGGGGGGTGGTGAGCGGAGAGGAGGGGGGGGTGGTGAGCGGAGAGGAGGGGTGGGGTGAGCGGAGGAGAGGAGGGGGGTGGTGAGCGGAGGAGAGGAGGGGGGTGGTGAGCGGAGAGGAGGGGGGGGGGTGAGCGGAGAGGAGGGAGGGTGGTGAGTGGAGAAGAGGGGGGGTGGTGAGCGGAGAGGAGGGGGAAGGGTAATGAGCGGAGAGGAGGGGGGTGGTGAGCGGAGAGGAGGGGGTGGTGGTGAGCGGAGAGGAGGGGGGGTGGTGGTGAGCGGAGAGGAGGGGGGGTGGTGGTGAGCGGAGAGGAGGGGGGGTGGTGGTGAGCGGAGAGGAGGGGGGGTGGTGCTGAGCGGAGAGGAGGGGGGGTGGTGCTGAGCGGAGAGGAGGGGGGGTGGTGCTGAGCGGAGAGGAGGGGGGGGTGCTGAGCGGAGAGGAGGGGGGGGGTGCTGAGCGTAGAGGAGGGGGGGGTGCTGAGCGGAGAGGAGGGGGGGTGGTGAGCGGAGAGGAGGGGGGGGGGTGGTGAGCGGAGAGGAGGGGGGGTGGTGAGCGGAGAGGAGGGGAGGGTGGTGAGCGGAGAGGAGGGGGGGTGGTGAGCGGAGAGGAGGGGGGGTGGTGAGCGGAGAGGAGGGGGGGTGGTGAGCGGAGAGGAGGGGGGTGGTGAGCGGAGAGGAGGGGGGGGTGGTGAGCGGAGAGGAGGGGGGGGTGGTGAGCGGAGAGGAGGGGGGGTGAGCGGAGAGGAGGGGGGGGTGGTGAGCGGAGAGGAGGGGGGGGTGGTGAGCGGAGAGGAGGGGGGGGTGGTGAGCGGAGAGGAGGAGGGGGGTGAGCGGAGGAGAGGAGGGGGGGTGGTGAGCGGAGAGGAGGGGGGGGTGGTAAGCAGAGAGGAGGGTGGTGAGCGGAGAGGAGGGGGGGGGGTGGTGAGCGGAGAGGAGGGGGGGGTGGTGAGCGGAGAGGAGGGGGGGTGGTGAGCGGAGAGGAGGGGGGGGGTGGTGAGCGGAGAGGAGGGGGGGGGGTGGTGAGCGGAGAGGAGGGGGGGGTGGTGAGCGGAGAGGAGGGGGGGGTGGTGAGCGGAGAGGAGGGGGGGTGGTGAGCGGAGAGGAGGGGGGGTGGTGAGCGGAGAGGAGGGGGGGTGGTGAGCGGAGAGGAGGGGGGGTGGTGAGCGGAGAGGAGGGGGGGTGGTGAGCGGAGAGGAGGGGGGGTGGTGAGCGGAGAGGAGGGGGGGTGGTGAGCGGAGAGGAGGGGGGGTGGTGAGCGGAGAGGAGGGGGGGTGGTGAGCGGAGAGGAGGGGGGGTGGTGAGCGGAGAGGAGGGGGGGTGGTGAGCGGAGAGGAGGGGGGGGGTGAGTGGAGAGGAGGGGGGGGGTGGTGAGTGGAGAGGAGGGGGGGGGTGGTGAGTGGAGAGAGGAGGGGGGTGGTGAGTGGAGAGAGGAGGGGGGGTAGTGAGTGGAGAGGAGGGGGGGTAGTGAGTGGAGAGGAGGGGGGGGTGAGCGGAGAGGACGGGGGGGGGTGGTGAGCGGAGAGGAGGGGGGGGGGTGAGCGGAGAGGGGGTGGTGAGCGGAGAGGAAGGGGGGGGGTGAGCGGAGAGGAGGGTGGGGGGGGGGTGGTGAGTGGAGAGGAGGGGGGGTTGAGCGGAGAGGAGGGGGGGTGGTGAGCGGAGAGGAGGGGGGGTGGTGAGCGGAGAGGAGGGGGGGTGGTGAGCGGAGAGGAGGGGGGGGGTGAGCGGAGAGGAGGGGGGTAGTGAGCGGATTGGAGGGGGGGGTGGTGAGCGGAGAGGAAGGGGGGGGGTGAGCGGAGAGGAAGGGGGGGGGTGAGCGGAAAGGAAGGGGGGGGGGTGAGCGGAAAGGAAGGGGTGGTGGTGAGCGGAGAGGAGGGGGGGGGTGAGTGGAGAGGCTGGGGGGGGGGTGAGTGGAGAGGCTGGGGGGGGGTGGTGAGCGGAGAGGAGGGGGAGTGGTGAGCGGAGAGGAGGGGGAGGGGTGGTGAGCGGAGAGGAGGGGGGAGGGGTGGTGACCGGAGAGGAGGGGGGAGGGGTGGTGACCGGAGAGGAGGGGAGGAAGTGAGTGGCGAGGAGTTACCATTTCATAAAATACTCTTTATGCTGTATTAAATTTAGTAAGACTTTCTTTTGAAGCCATATATATTAACTAAGGATACACTCAAAAATAGCTTAAGGTCTCATCTTTACATAATTTCTCAAGTAACACTATTCCTTCGTAAAGTAAATTATTTGAAGTAATTTCTTCACACAATTTTCTTAAAAATATTTTTCGTACGTGAAAGAAAACATTCTAAGACATCTTTGTTCTTCAAATGATACTGCCATCTTTGTGCTCCAAGGGATACTCTCAGAGACACTAAGCATATTCTCCAAGACACACTATCCACCTGGGCTATATGGGTCTCGAACCCTGGACCCCATGCGTGTGAGGCCAAAGCTATGTCGACTGGGCTATGAGTAATCTTAATCAGAATAGTTTCCAGCAGCAGCATCATGCTGCCAAACAGTAATTTTCAACCAGAAATTTATCATTTTTAACTGGAATTTACGAATTTTAACCGGAATTTTCGAATTTTTATATGATATTGGCGTGGATAGAGATTCGGTCTCACCCGCATGGGGTTCACGGTTTGAGCCCCATAGTAGTAGTAGGCATCCTTCAGTCTCGGGAGACTATGGAGTTGCGCCCTAGTTGTCAATCCTGGTGCAGCGTCTGGTGTGACTGATGAGGCCAATCCGAGAGTAGCAGTCCATCCCACACCGAGCACAAACGAAGTCCGATTCTGGTCTGTCTTCCTGGTTACCGGCATTCCTTCTCTGTCTCTTTGCCTCCGATTCCTTGGCAAGTGACTCCTCGAACTTGGAGAGACCTCGTTGAACAGACTGCCTCCAGGCTGAACGGTCTGTAGCCAGTGTCTCCCATATAGCAAGATCGACGTCCATGGCTTTCAGGTCCCTTTTGCATACGTCTTTGTACCGTAGCTGGGGCTTGCCTACTGGACGCTTTCCCTGCCTCAGCTCTCCATACAGGAGATCCTTGGGGATCCTGCCGTCGCCCATTCGCACAACGTGCCCGAGCCAGCGCATTCGTCTCTGTTTCAGCATTGTGTACATGCTGGTGATTCTTGCTCTCCCCAAGACGTTGTTGTTTGTCACCTTGTCCTGCCAGGTGATGTCCAAGATGTGTCGAAGGCAGCGCATGTGGTAGGCATTCAGCCGTCTTTCCTGACGGGCGCGGAGTGTCCAAGACTCACTGCCATAAAGGAGAGTGCTCAGGACACAGGATCTGTAAACCTGAATCTTAGTATACTCAGTTAGCCTATTGTTGGCCCACACTCTCTTTGTCAGTTTGGACATGGTAGTAGATGCCTTACCGATGCGTTTGTTTAGCTCCGTATCAAGAGAGAGGGAGTCAGAGATTGTGGAGCCCAGGTACACGAAGTCGTGAACAACTTCCAGTTTGGAATCAGAGATGCCGATGTCAGGTGGGGAGTCCACTCCTTGTCCCATGACTTGTGTTTTCTTCAGACTGATGGCGAGTCCGAAAGCCTGAGAGGCCTCGCTGAAGCGGGTTATGAGCCGTTGGAGGTCTTCAGCTGAGTGGGCAGTGACTGCTGCGTCGTCGGCAAAGAGGAAGTCGCGCAGACACCTCAGCCGAACCTTTGTCTTGGCTCTCAGCCTGGCGAGGTTAAAGAGCTTCCCATCCGACCTGGTCCGGAGGTAAATGCCTTCCGTGACAGATCCGAAGGCGTGCCGCAGCATAACTGCGAAGAAAATCCCGAATAGGGTTGGAGCCAGTATGCAGCCCTGCTTTACTCCACTTCGGATGTCAAAGGCGCCTGATGTTAGGCCATCAAAGACCACGGTGCCCCTCATGTTCTCATGGAAAGATCTGATGATGCTGAGGAGCCTGGGTGGGCATCCGATCTTGGGGAGGATCTTGAACAGGCCATCCCTGCTGACGAGGTCGAAGGCCTTCGTCAGGTCTATGAAGGCTACAAAGAGTGGCTGCTTCTGTTCCCTGCATTTCTCCTGCAGTTGTCTGAGGGAAAAGACCATGTCGATGGTGGACCTGCCAGCTCTGAATCCACATTGTGATTCTGGATAAACTCTGCAAGTACTTGGAGCCTCTTCAATGCGACTCGAGCAAACAGCTTTCCGACAATACTGAGGAGGGAGATTCCACGGTAGTTGTTGCAGTCGCCCCTGTCACCTTTATTCTTATACAGTGTGACGATGTTGGCATCCCTCATGTCCTGTGGCACCTCTCCTTCTTCCCAGCAGAGGCAGAGAATTTCGTGCAGCTCCATGAGCAGGCTACCTCTGCAGCACTTCAAGGTCTCAGCAGGAATGCCATCTTTGCCAGGAGCTTTACCAGAAGCAAGGGAGTCTAGGGCATCGCTGAGTTCTTCCAGGGTCGGTTCACTGTCGAGCTCCATTAACACAGGCAGACACTCAATGGCGCTCAGGGCATCTTCGGTGACCACATTGTCCCTGGCGTATAGCTCAGAGTAGTGCTCGACCCAGCGCTTCAGCTGCAGTGTCTGGTCCTGAATCACCTCGCCAGTGGCAGATTTCAGAGGAGCGGTCTTCTTCTGGATTGGGCCGAGGGCCTGCTTGATGCCGTCATACATTCCCCTTACATTGCCTGTATCCGCTGCAGTCTGTATCTGGGAGCAGAGCTGGAGCCAATAGTTGTTGGCACATCGCCTGGCGCTCTGCTGCACTTTGCAGCGGACGGCCCGAAGGATCTGTAAGTTGCGCCGACTTGGGCAGGCTTTGTAGGCTGCCAAGGCGTTTCTCTTCTCTTCGATTACAGGTGTCATCTCTTCCGAGTGAGCCTCGAACCAGTCTGCCGACCTGCTGGTCTTCTTGCCAAAGGTGGAAATGGCAGCGTTGAACACAGCGTCTCTGAAGTGCTCCCATCTTTTACAGGCAGTGACCCCAGCTGGGCCAGGAAGAGCTTCCTCGAGCACGTGCGCAAAATCTTCCACCTTGTCCTGGTTGCGGGTCTTGGTGGTGTCGATGCGAGGTCTGCCCGCCTTTTTCGAGTGATGAATCTTCTTTGGTTGCATCTTGACCCTGCTACATACCAGGGAGTGGTCGGTGTCACAGACAGCACTCTGGTAGCTACGCGTAATCTTGACGCTGGGTAGACTTGCACGCCTGGTAAGAATCAGGTCAAGCTGGTGCCAGTGCTTGGATCTGGGGTGTCTCCAAGATACTCGGTGTTGAGGCTTTGTGCCGAAGAACGTGTTGGTGACACAAAGACCATGAAGGCAGCAGAGTTCTAGCAGACGTTGCCCGTTCTCATTCATCCTTCCTATGCCGAATTGACCCAGGCAAGTGGGCCAAATGTTGTGCTCGGCACCCACTCTGGCGTTGAAGTCGCCGAGGATGAACAGTGGCTCCTTTACAGGGATTCTCGCTATGACTCTGTTGAGGTCATCGTAGAATTTTTCCTTTGCCTCTGCTGGAGAAGTCAGGGTTGGTGCATATGCACTAATTACATTGACTGGTCCTGTTTGGGAGTACAGTTGCAGAGACAGAATTCGTTCGGTTTCCCCCATCGGTGGCATAATGTGTCCCAACAGTGCATTCCTGACGGCAAATCCCACACCATGTTCTCTGGTCTCATCTGGAGGTTTTCCTTGCCAGAAGAAAGAGAAGGTCCTCTCTCTCACAGATCCTGATCCTGGGAGCCTGGTCTCTTGGAGAGCAACAATATCCATCTGCAGCTTGCTCAGCTCCCTATCGATGATTGCTGTTTTTCGGGCGTCATTGATTTCTTGCAGGTCGTCAGAGAAACCTGGTGTCAGTGTCCTGACGTTCCATGTGCCCAGCTTTAGGGCAGTTGATATTTTCTTCTTTGGTTTGGTATTGCTTGGTGCAAAGTTGTCGGGCCGCTTGTCAGTTTTCACCCTAAACCCCACGCACCCAGTGAGGTTAACGGACCGTGGCGAGGCAACACCTTATTGGCTGGGGTTTGCCCAGCTTGAGGCGGGCGGTAGCTGCCCAGTGGGGCGCGATGACCCCTCCCACCGTCGGAAGCAACCCCTGGCGTCACACTCTTCGCCAATCGAGCAGAAGACTTAAAACCGGTAGACTGTCGCTTCCCGTGTTGGTTCGACGCTGTGAGGCGAAGCTGGAGTGTCCTCTCCAGGGCGCAAAGCCTGGGTAGGTAGATATGGAGGAGAAGCTGTTACCCATGCAGCAGGTCCCCCCTCTCCACGTTGCTGAAATTATCCAATAGAGAGGCAAATGCCATTACGCATGGTTCCAGCAACGTCGCAGGAGCTGCCAGAACGAGGTCGACGTCAACAACGAACTGCCTTAGGGGCTCCAACTCCGGATTTTTCCTCGAGGTTGACTCCTGAAGCCTTCCCAAAAACAAGGGTATGGCCGCAAGGCAGCGGAGGTTTAAAATCAGGGTTTTCCTTCCCCTAGATGGGCTGCCTTCCCAGGCTATCGAGTCCCATCTACCCGGAGCAGCTGGTTTTAAGGCGCCAGAGGCACGCCCTCGCCCCTTCTCCTGTCGGTAAAAGCAGTTCCGCCGGACTTAGACTAAGCCACCCGTGCAGACCAGGAGTTGGACTTGGTTGTCAGAGGCTATTTGAGACGCATGCCGTATAGGAGCATTTTATAGGTCATGGGAGCTCGTCCCCCATTACCACCCCCTGGCTATGACAACCCCTTGGAACCCCATATGAGCCCCATACAACCCAGGTAAATGAAATGTTTATTTCCCCGGAAGTGTGGATCTCCAAGACACCTTCATGCATTAAAAGACACTCTACATGGCCTCTTTATGTCAGAAGGATACACTCAGAGACATCAAGGACAATCACAAAGACATCAAGAATACTCATCAAGAAATCAAGGATATTCTCTGTTAAGTCACTTTCGAGCATCAAAGAAAACATTCTAAGACATCAAATAATGCTCTCCAAAACATTTTTATATAACAAGGTTACTTTCAAGAACATCTTCACGCACTTAACGATACATTTCAGGACGCTGAGACATTACGTCCTGAAATGTAAAATATTTCCAACACCTCCCAACATCTTAAGATGTTAGGAGGTGTTGGAAGTCTTTTAATAAAACATCTTAAGAATGCACCTTTAATATTTAAAGGTAATGTTCCTGCTTCATATTTAAACTATAGTCCGTGTTAAACTTCCATTGCCTATCCTATCCTAGCTAACCCAACTTACTTAACCCAACCTACCTGATGTAACTTAACCCTACTTATATAACTTATCCTACCTGACATAACTTACATAACCTAACCTACCTAATCCAATTTACCTATCTACCCCTACCTGATGTAACTTACCATAACTTCCATAACCTAACCTACACAACTCACATACCTGACATAATAACCTAACTTACATAACCTCACCTGCCTAACCCAACCCTCCTAACCCAACTCACCTGACCTCACCTACCTAACTTACAGAACTTACCTAACATAACTTGCATAATATAACTTCCCATACCTAACCTATAACTTACTTAACTTAACAAAACTTCCCTTACTTAACCTAACCTACCCATCTTGCCTAACCTCACCTACCCAACCCAACTTACCTAACCTTGCCTATCCAACCCAACTTAACCTCACCTACCTATCCCAACTTACCTAACCTCACCTAATTTACATAACCTATATACCTAAATTAACCTAACCTACCCAACCCATCTTGCCTAACATATCTTACCTGACATAACCCAACCTAACTTCCATAACCTAACCTACCTGGTGTAACTTACCTAACCTAACATAACATCCCTTATCTAGCCTAACACAACTTGCCTAACCTCTCCTACCTGATGTAACTTAAAGTAACTTTCGTAAGCTCTTGCACAAACATTAATATAATAACACAACACAAAATGCCCATTCAACTATCTTACCTATCTCGTCTTATCCGAGCCCATTCTTATTACCATTTTCATCTGCAAGTTCTGCTTTCAATCTCTAATATTCTTTATAGTGTTTAAGCATCATTCCCTTGCAGAACCCAATCTAATCCAACCAACTCTATTCTAACCAAACCCTAACCTAACCCAACCAAACCAAAACCCTAACCTAACCGAACCAAACCCTAACCTAACCCAACCAAACCCTAACCTAACCGAACCAAACCCTAACCTAACCCAACCAAACCCTAACCTAACCGAACCAAACCCTAACTTAACCCAAACCAACCAACCCTAACCTAACCTAATCAATCCTTAACCATCCTCGTTCCAATATAGTTTTTTTCCTTGTCTTCTCATTTAATTTCTTCTCATTTATCAGGTTTATGTTTAAGTCCCTAATTTATTCACTAACCTATGTTAAAATTATGTTTTATTTCCCATTTTTTGCAGGACATTCATGTTGTTCAACCTATTTTTTATATACATTTCTTAAAGCATTTTCAAGAATTTTGTTATATATAGGTGTTTGTTCACTTCAATGGATATTTATTAAATATGAGGTATTTAAGCATTTTCAAATGAATTTGTTAAAGATGGGTTTTTAAGCATTTTGTACATTTTTTACTTAAAGTTCATCAAATCTTACATTTTATATAAGTACTGGAAGTAAATATTTGATTTAGAACCCATTTGTTCTTATTCTTTATCCTTTAACTTACCCTCTTTCTCTGACCATTGTGTATTTATTGTGCTTGATATAATTTTTTGTTATGCTTTGTCTTTCACCTAACTTTTCAGATGTTTATTTTGTTTATTGTGTCGGACATGTTTATGCAATATATAATTCTTAACCTTACAGATATAGTTTTGATTTTTGTGTAAGAGAATTCATACATTTTCTCCTCTTTGTATGTTATTTGTGTTTCTTTGTATGTGTTTCTTTGACTTATTTGTGTTTGTATGTTATTTGTTTTGCCTATGCAGAAGCGTAGAAACTTTTAGGCAACCCGTTATCGTAATCATTGTTCTTTAGTACAAAGAAATGTCAACATTATGTCGAATTTTTAACTACAGCATTGAAATACTGACGAGGCAATTGACTGCGTAAAAAATGAGGTGATTAAAGTGCGCCCAGGACGTAAGGCTTATGTAGAGAATTTCCCATACATGACTGTTAGCTAAAAAGGATGGGAACAACAGCTGAAGCTCGATCCCTCAGTGGAATATATTACTAGGTAGGTACACAGGAGATGTACCCACCTAGTCTGAACAAGGGCAGGGAGAAGAACTTGTCAGGCTTGGGGAAAGTTTGAAGAACTTGTCAGTCTTGGGGGAAGTCTAAGGAACCTTTCAGTCTTAGGTCAGTTAGGAAGTGAACAAGTCATATACACAGGTGAGGTTGACAACAAACAACTTCAATAGTATGAAAGAGCCCAACCATGCCAGTCATCTGTAATTGAAAATCCAGGCCCGGGAGCTGAAGTACGATTCCCTCCAAGATTTCAGCCGAGTAGACAAGGCCTCTCAGAGCATCACTTCCAGCGTCACGTGACCTTACAGCATCGCAATACCTTCTCAAGTCTTTCACAGAAAGACACCAAAGGCTGAACACGTCTGATTCTGGCAGCTTGTTCATCCTTGTTGAGGTTCGTCTCCTTCCCTCTGGCGTCCACGGTAGACCTGGCTGTGATCCATCAGCCTTACCTGTCTGTCCATCTGTGTGTCTGTCAGTCTGTGTGTCTGTCACTCACTCTGTCTCAGTCCTTGTATACCTCTCCCCATCAGTCATTGCCTCTCCCTCGGTGTTTTAATCTTAGCCTTGGCCTCTCCCTCAGCCTCGGCCTCTCCCTCAGCCTCGGCCTCTCCCTCAGCCTCGGCCTCTCCCTCAGGCTCGGCCTCTCCCTCAGGCTCGGCCTCTCCCTCAGGCTCGGCCTCTCCCTCAGGCTCGGCCTCTCCCTCAGGCTCGGCCTCTCCCTCAGGCTCGGCCTCTCCCTCAGCCTCGGCCTCTCCCTCAGCATCACAGCAGCTTCAACACCTCAACCATTCATCTCCACTTGGCTGTTTAAACAGTTCATCTTCTTTACTCCCATCTGTGTGGCAGCAGCTTCCTCACCTTCACCATCTCTTCATTTTCATCTTGCTCATGTTATGCCTAACCACCCCCCCCGTCCTCTGGTACATCTCTGACACATATCTTCCACGTGTCTTGTGTCTACGGTTCATGTATCTTGTGTATCATCTCTTTATCCTCTCCGTGTTGTGTATCTCTCAGTCCTTCCTCACATCTTACACTCGCACCACACCCTGGCACACACCACTCTGGCACCACACCCTGGCACACACCACTCTCGCACCACCACACCCTGGCACACATCACTCTCGCACCACCACACCCTGGCACACATCACTCGCACCACCACACCCTGGCACACATCACTCACACCACACCCTGGCACACATCACTCGCACCACCACACCCTGGCACACATCACTCTGGCACCACCACACCCTGGCACACATCACTCTGGCACCACCACACCCTGGCACACATCACTCTCGCACCACCACACCCTGGCACACATCACTCTGGCACCACCACACCCTGGCACACATCACTCTCGCACCACACCCTGACACTCATCACTCTCGCACCACCACACCCTGGCACACATCACTCTCGCACCACCACACCCTGGCACACATCACTCTCGCACCACCACACCCTGGTACACATCACTCTCGCACCACCACACCCTGGCACACATCACTCTCGCACCACACCCTGGCACACACCACACTCGCACCACCACACCCTGGTACACATCACCCTCGCACCACACCCTGGCACACACCACTCTCACACCACCACACCCTGGCACACATCACCCTCGCACCACACCCTGGCACACATCACTATCGCACCACACCCTGGCACACATCACTCTTGCACCACACCCTGGCACACATCACTCTCGCACCACACCCTGGCACACATCACTCTCACACCACCACACCCTGGCACGCATCACTCTCGCACCACCACACCCTGGCACGCATCACTCTCACACCACCACACCCTGGCACACATCACCCTCGCACCACACCCTGGCACACATCACCCTCGCACCACCACACTCTCGCACCACACCCTGGCACCACACCCTGGCACCACACCCTGGCACCACACCCTGGCACCACACCCTGGCACCACACCCTGGCACCACACCCTGGCACACATCACTCGCACCACACTCTGGCACCACACCCTGGCACCACACCCTGGCACATCTCACACATTCCATTTATTAACACCAAACCCAACCATTGTGATGAAGCAACAATGCGAAAACGTGCAATATTTTCTGGCCCACGGATGATTTAGATGAAATATACAGAGTTGCAAATGGCTCAGGGAACGCCATTGTGAAGAACAGCAGATTGGATTGTATAAATCTCCAAATTCACACACGTGGAAATGAAAGTGGTGAAATTTCGGACCGTCCTGGATGCTTATTAAGTCGTGACATTATCAGGAGTAGGAGAAGTCGGTCTATGACAAGTTTATCTAGTAGTTTATATACATACACAGACTCACTCACTCACGCACTCTCTCTCTGGGTAGGAATAAGATCACAAGGACTCCTCGCAACGGCTAGCGTACATTGAAGCGAATTTCGAGTGATGGTTTCGCATGAGTTTTGGAATGATTGTGTTATTAACACGAAGATTTGGAGAATTTCATATTTTAATGTAGCTTTGGAACGAAAATTAAAAAAAATTGTATTAATGTATACATGTGTGTGTTTATTTATTATGTTTCTTCAATGTGGACACCGTTGAGTGTGAGACAGTCAACCTTTGTATGGGTGTAATATATGACTGAGAATGTCATAGGTGTAGGGTATTAGCTTACTGATCTACCAGCAAGTATACTCTGGTCCTGAACACTGTTCACGGCTAGAGTAACCTCTCTAGCCATGTGAGTAACCTCTGTACTCACCTAGTTGTTCTTTCGGGGGTTGAACTTTGGCTCTTTGGTCCCGCCTCTGGTTGTCAATCAACTGGTGTACAGGTTCCTGAGCCTACTGGGCTCTATCAAATCTATATTTGAAATTGCGTATGGAGTCAGCCTCCACCACATCACTGCCTAGTGCATTCCATTTGTTAACTACTCTGACACTGAAAAAAAATTCATGTCTCTGTGGCTCATTTGGGTACTAAGTTTCCACCTGTGTTCCATTGTTCGTATCCCACCCGTGCTAAAGATTTTGTCTTTGTCCACCCTGTCAATTCCCATGATAATTTTGTAGGTGGTTATCATGTCTCCCCTTACTCTTCTGTTTTCCAGGGATGTGAGGTTCAGCTCCCTTAGCATTTCCTCGTAGCTCATTCCACTCAATTTGGGACGAGCCTGGTGGCATACCTCTGAATCTTCTCTAACTTTGTTTTCTGTTTAACTAGGTATGGCCTCCAGGTTGGAGATGCATACTCTGGGATTCGTCTGACATAAGTGGTATTCAAGGTCCTGAACGATTGCTTACACAAGTTTCAAAAGGCAGTTCTTATCTTGGACAGTCTAGCATATGCCGCTGATGATATCCTTTTGATGAGGGCCTCTGGGGAACAGGTTCGGTGTGATATCAACCCCCAGATCTCTCTCTACTGATTCTTGCAGGATAACACCTCCCTGATGGTACCTTGTGTTCAGCCTCTGCTCCCTTGTCCTAATTTCATTACTTTACACTTTCCTAAGTTGAACTTTAGTAGCCATTTTCTAGACCATTCCTCCAGTTTGTCCAGGTCATCCTGTAGTCTCTGTCTATTTTCATTTGTCTTGATTCTTCTCATAATTTGTGCATCATCAGCAAACATTGAGAGGAACGTGTTTATACCCCTCTGTGTGAACGCTTCCGTGTACATATATCCCAGTCTACGGGATAATGGGATGAGCGTTTACCAATGAGCGTTTCTCTTCATTAACTACGTCGACAACTTTCTGGATTAGTGCTTAACTCTTGATTTAATGCTCCTAATGCACCTCTCATATTTCCCTACCACTCAATTCAGTTGCAAATGTTTAATTACGCTCCCGAGTTTCACGAACATATGGGACTTCAGCTCCAGGGTCACATTTTGAAATTATTGCTAATTTTTCATAACAGTAGTGTAGAGGGAACCACATTCAAAAGTGCCCGCCAGAGGGAATATCTCTTATGCTAGGGGGCTCCTGATTGGTGGACAACAATCCTACGCCGTGCGTCTGCGCACAACCTACGCGCATGCCCGGAGGAAGCAGAGGGGCAGAGAGAAGAACCACACCGCACGGAACACACACCTGTTAGTGACGCCTCTTGGACAGTGGTCATCCAGCATCTCGTACTGGCCAGCTACCATTGGACCTCACCCATCCTCGCCCCTGAGAAGCCGTCTCATTGCTTCAACCCTCCCATGGAAGACCCATAGAAGACAGTTGCTCGAGGTAAGCAACTGTCTTCCCTGTTTCATACCTATCTCCGTGTTTGTTGATTACCACGTGGTCGGTCGGCCCATAACCCCTAGGCCACCGTCGCCACAGTAGCTATGTTCTCAGCTATTGTAACAGTTACCCATGCCACCATAGTTCGACACCAAAAAAAACGGGTTCTGGGGGGAAGCCGGGGAATGTTTACTGGGCTAGAATGTTTTAGTTATCTTTAGGAAGTATTGTGATGTACACCGACTGAAATTGTGACCTTAGAGAGGATTTACTTTGTTGGCAGCGGCCAATGAAGCGTTCTATCCCACACAATTGTCAGTGAAGTGTTCCATTGCACAAAATTCTCGAACTTACAATTGTATGATTCAAACCTAGACATTCCGCTAATCCTACAGAGGCTGACGATTAGTAGTTCAAGGTACCATCAATAGTAGTGGCTTTTAATATCAATAAAAAACAGAAAAAATTGACAACCTGGTCGGTATTTTCATATCAGATATAGATAAAAATACAAATCACGGCTTCGTATCATCCTTTGCAGATGACAAAAAATCAGCATGAAATTATTAGTTTTAAATTAATAAAGTTTTCGACTGGGCAACAGAAAATAACATGATGTTTAACAGTGATAAATTCCAGGTACTCAGGTACGGTAAAAATGAGGATCTTAAACATAATACAGGGTACAAAACACAATCAAATCTGCCCATAGTAGGAAAGCAGCATGTAAAACATTTGGGAATAATGATATCTGACGACCTAACGTTTAACGAGCATAACCAAGCAAATATTGCGTCAGCTAGAAAAAATGATCGGATGGATTATGAGAACTTTCAAATCCAGGGATCCCATCACAATGGTTGTACTATACAAATCACTTCTGTTGTCCCGTCTTGAGTACTGCTCAGTACTTACTTCCCCCTTCAGAGCAGGAGAGATTGCTAAAATAGAGGGAATACAGAGAACATATACGGCACGCATAGACGCGATAAACACCTAAATTATTGGGATCCTCTCAAAGTTCTCCAAATGTACTAACTAGGAATGAGACAAGAGAGATCAAATAATATACATATGGAAAATACTGGAGGGCCAGGTCCCTAATCTACACAGTAAAATAACATACTTGAGTGAACGATATGGAAAATATCACAAGTACCAATAGAAGAAAATGTAGAATAGAACCAGTGAAGAGCAGGTACGCCATAAGCACAATCAGAGAACACTGTATAAACATCAGAGGTCCGCGGATGCTCAACATCCTCCCAGGGAGTATAAGAAATATTGCCGGAGCAACCGTGGACATCTTCAAGAGAAAACTAGATCATTTTCTTCAAGAAATGCCGGACCAACCGGGCTGTGAGAGGACAAGTTTGTGCACCTCAACCAAAAGGAAATATTTTCGTCTCAAAAATATACTTAGTATAAAGTTATTTATCAACGTTTATAAAGATAATGGTCGTGTCTGTCCGAGATTTGAGGCCAGACTGTTCCGGTAAGCCTCACGCAACTTTCCCTGGTGACTGTATGGGTAGTGTCATAGGGAGATCAGGGTCGACCCCGTGCCTCTCATTAGGCAGGACTGGATCCAATAGTCTTATAGCGATAATTAACACTGCTGTGAAATATGAGTTTGATTTTCCATAGTGTGTTACAGACTTTTCGATATCCTCAAAACTGGCTGACCTCCACACAAGCAGAACTAGCGGCATTATAACTAGCTACCAGTACATTAAAAAGCATTAGAGGAGGAATAATATTTTGTGATTCAGAGTCGGCTCTTCAAGCATTCGAAAACTTCTCCTGTAAGATCGACAGCAAGAACCTCATACTGCCAATTATAAATAACCTATTCACTACACAAAGCAAAGGGTCTCGAATCTCCTCTGTTTGGATATCACACATAAATATAACCCATCATAATGAAACAGACATTGCAGCAAAATTAGCGTGTAACAAAGATGAAGTTGAATTAGATCTAGGTATCCTCATCTCTACTGTCAAAACTGTATTGGTCCAAACATTCAGGTCTGATAGGAAAGAAATTACTGACTCCCAACGACCTGAAAGCACTAGTATAAAAAAGCTATGATTTGTGCAGATCTGAAACCTTTATCTATGGGCAGCACAAAATGTGGACCAGACTGTGCGACACAGTGGTTGCCAGGATCAGGTTGGGTTACCGTTACCTGTGGCAGGTGGCTACCGTTACCTGTGGCAGGTGGCTACAGGTGACGGATCTCCCAATCATGAGCACTCTAGGTGCAAACTCTGAACAGTACCTGCGGCATGATCTCCCACACTACATCACCGAATGCCCAGTTATTAGACCATTCAGATTCGTTGGCATGAGGTACCTGGAGCTTTGCAATTACTTTATTCACTCTCGTGTTCTTGAAGATATCCTCATATTGCACCCAAAATTTGCCAGTGCAGGCTACTGAACATATGGCCCTGTATGACTAACCATCCTGCGAGATGGGGACTTTTAGTATCACTGGTGCCTTATTCACTCTTGTGTTGATGATATCCTCATAATGCATCCAGAGTCTGCCAGTGTAGACTACCTATCACATGCCTCTGTATGACTAACCATCCTGTGTGATGGGGATTTTTAGCATCACGTAGCTAGTTTTTTTTTTATACTGTACTGCCCGTCATATAGTCTAGGGCAGCCGCACAAATGAAGATGTACCTAAATGTGTTAATAAAAAACAAAATATGTTGAACAGACGTCGATGTAACGATTAATTCAACGTTACTCAAGCTTGTTCTGTCCATAGGAAGATAAAATGAGAGGGAGAGAGAGAACATAAGGGAGGTAGAGGGAATGGGAGGGGGGGGGAGTATCGGAAAACCCGACACCATTTACTAATATTAAATACAATAAGCAGATAGTATTGCTGCTGGGTTGTATACACAAGTTAACCCATAGAAAATGTAGCCTGTAGTGGAATTTTCCGTCAATAAAAAATGGGATATTATTGCCACGTAGCTATTAAATTCACTAGCTATTCTGTTGGGAATTATTCTTGATTATTGTCCAAAGACATTAATTAAGTACTATCTTAAAACCATCTCATTTGAATTTAATAATCAGTACCAAAACAGAGTAAATGTAACCTTTCTACCCATTATTGTCATCTGGACAAGGCGAGCCAAGGCGTCAGTGAGAGAGAGGTCAGTCATTGTTAAGACCAGAGTCGCTGGAGCGAGTTCAGCTCCTATAATTCTCCCCTGGACGAAGTGTTACGGAGATCAAATTAGTGCTGCTTCCATCAACACAGTCATCCTCTAAACAAGGGAAGTGTCGTTCCGAAATCTTATCTAGTCATTTCCAGCCGGTAATGTCAGGTAGATAGGATTAATTCTGGTTAGGACACGAAAAGGCGACATCATCCAGGTAATTATTCCTTGATCCTTATCTTATAATATACCTGTGTTTCCTCCGATATAGCTGAGATATATATATATTATATATATATATATATATATATATATATATATATATATATATATATATATATATATATATATATATATATATATATATATATATATTATATATATATAGGATTCCGGCTTTACAGCTACCCTTTAACAGGAAATAGAAGAGGAAGCAAGAATTAATCTTGGTACACCAGTACATGGGTGGTGGATGCTAGTCTCAACAAACGAGGCTGGTCGGAAATCCGACACACGTTAACATAAGTTACCCTCTAAAGAAAAAAAAAGAATGGGTGTTCCGTGACGTCATCACAACACGTAAAATATTAACTCTCATTCTTTAACTTCAGTCTATAATTTAAACTTAATAAAATAGTATTCACTAGGACTGAATATAATTAATACACAAGAAATATAGCGTGACTCCCTATTCCTTAAGGCATAATAGAACCATCAAAAACGTTGTTGGGACACCAGCTCTGGGAGTAGGGAGCCAGTCATGTACACTTGTAAACCCAGAGGAAAGGAGTAGAATGTCTCCTTGAAGACGCTTACGCGGCAATGCAAAGGCCTGAAATAGACCGCCCAACAGTGATCCAGCCACAGCAACTTCTATAATAATAGAAATACCTGAGTATCCGTCTTACCAAGTATCTATTTCATGTATCTGACCATTTACTGTTTTAGATAGGTCTGGCGGTTATACTGGGGGATTAAAACCCCAAAGTGAGTTTACTGAGCATTACACTACACAAATATTTCATGTCACACCTGTGCTTTATATGTTAATGTGCCACCACATTAACATTGTGCAAGAGTGGCCTCGTAGCCTGGTGGATAGCGCGCAGGACTCGTAATTCTGTGGCGCGGGTTCGATTCCCGCACGAGGCAGAAACAAATGGGCAAAGTTTCTTTCACCCTGAATGCCCCTGTTACCTAGCAGTAAATAGGTACCTGGGAGTTAGTCAGCTGTCACGGGCTGCTTCCTGGGGGTGGAGGCCTGGTCGAGGACCGGGCCGCGGGGACACTAAAGCCCCGAAATCATCTCAAGATAACCACTAATGTTATACATTTGGCAGGTACGCTTGTGATTTGAAGATAAGAAGCTGAGCTGGCACACAGTGAAGTTTATTACTACTATTACTACTCTAACTGAACAAAGTGCCACTGAGATTACCACCATTACGTGGCACTCTAAAGCACATGTGCCACACCCTAAACAGATGTTGGACAACATATCCAGCCTTATCAGGCTATATAATCCACTCAGCTAAGACTTAACACATTATTAATACAGTTGATAACTGTAGTAATATTATTATTAGCAGTTTAGGCCACTATATGTGGCATAATTTATATTAGAAATAAGATAAACAATTTGTTGTTTAGCCTGTATCCACATAGAGGGAGTATAAGCTACAATGGCCCCTCCAACTATGTGCAGATAAGATTCTGGCAGGCTGAATCAGAATATACAGTCCACTAAGCATCATAATACAATATTCAAGTAACAAAAAAAAAAAATAATAATTCCCTGCTAGGATTTTCCAACAAGGATTATTTGGTATCATCCTTGTTTATACCAGGTGGACTAAGCTTACTGTACAATATGATAAGACCTCAATTTTCATTACTAATGTATGAAGTTTATTGTAATTTCATTGGCTGCATATATATAAATTTAATATAACCCCCCCCCCCCTAATGTGCAAGGAGTCGATTTGTGAGAATATTGCAGAAACAGTCCCCTAATCATACAAACTGCTATCGATATACATAAATTAACTTAAATATAAACACTATATAAATTCATATAAATTAAACAAATATAAATCTCACGAGTCGGTTTCCCACAGGGAGGGTGTCCAACCCTCACCAACTCCCCCCCCCCCCAAGCAACACACCTCACCAACTCCCCCCCCCAACAAACACCTCACCAACTCCCCACCCCTCCCAAACAAACGCCTCACCAACTCCCCCCCCCCCAAACAAACGCCTCACCAACTCCCTCCCAACAAACACCTCACCAACTCCCTCCCAACAAACACCTCACCAACTCCCCTTCAACAAACACCTCACCAACTCCCCCCAACAAACACCTCACCAACTCCCCCCCCCCCCCCAACAAACACACCTCACCAACTCCCCCCCAACAAACACCTCACTAACTCCCCCCCAACAAACACCTCACCAACTTTCTCCCTCCCCAACAAACACCTCACCAACTCCCCCCCCCCAACAAACACCTCACCAACTCCCCCCCCAACAAAAACCTCACCAACTCCCCCCCCCCCCCAACAAACACCTCACCAACTCCCCCTCCCCAACAAACACCTCACCAACTCACTCCCCCCCCCAACAAACACCTCACCAACTCCCCCCAACAAACACCTCACCAACTCTCCCCCCCCAACAAACACACCTCACCTACTCCCCCCTTAACAAACACCTCACCAACTCCCCCCAACAAACACCTCACCAACTCTCCCCCCCCCAACAAACACACCTCACCTACTCCCCCCTTAACAAACACCTCACCAACTCCCCCCAACAAACACCTCACCAACTCTCCCCCCCCCAACAAACACACCTCACCTACTCCCCCCTTAACAAACACCTCACCAACTCTCCCCCCAACAAACACCTCACCAACTCCCCTCCCCCAAACAAACACCTCACCAACTCCCCTCCCCCCAAACAAACACCTCACCAACTCGCCCCCCCAACAAACACCTCACCAACTCCCCCCCCAACAAACACACCTCACCAACTCCCCCCCCCCCCCCCCAACAAACACCTCACCAACTCCCCCTCCCCCCCAACAAACACACCTCACCTACTCCCCCCCTTAACAAAAACACCAACCCCCCCCCCCTCCTCCTCAACAAACACACCTTGATGGCTGCAACAGTTGTGTAATACGCTGGAAATGAAGATTGTTGCAATTTTTCGTTGGTTAAATTTCCGTGAGATATCCTGAACCGTGACTAGCGTGGGGGGGGGGGGGGAGTGTTTGTGGGGGGAGGGACAGGTGAGAAATTGTGGGGGGAATATAGAGTGAGGTCGCATGTGTGGGCAGTTGCAGCGTGCGTGCGTGGGCGTCATGTTTGTGCGTACATGTTGATAACAGTCTAACTACTCCAACGGTCAGTCTAACTACTCCTCAGGTCAATAGTTGAATACAATGCACATTTAGTATGTCATTTTCATTTAAACTAAGCGATACACCGCTTACAACGTCTCCGTGAAATGCAATTCACTTGTTTTCTATTTTTAGGGAAGTAAAGTTCATTCCGGCATGTGTAACTGTTTGGGTCTCCATCAGCGTCCCCTCGTTCTGCTGTTCCTAGCTAATTACACCAAATTCGCATCAGGTTATGTATTTTTCCACTAGAATCTTGTGTGTCATCATCATGTCTCCCTCGTTCCAGCCTTCGAGTGTCATGAATTTTCTTTCATTTAGTCGTTTTTCATAGTTTTCTACCCCCAGGGTCTGAAATGAGCCCATTTGATATCTTAGAACCTTCTCTGGGTTTTATGATTCTTTTTTCGTTTCCTTTCCATGGCTGCATACTCATAAGGTGGTCTGACGTATGTTCTGTGAACCATTCATTAAACTCCTTCGTCAAAGTTTCTGAAGTTTATCTGAATGTTGGCCAGTTCGGTATTTGATTCGAAACTTTGCTTAGGCTGGACGGTTGAGCGGACGGACGGTCTCGTTTCATGCAGGTCGGCGTTCAATTCCCGACCGTCCAAGTGGTTGGGCACCATTCCTTCCCACCGTTCCATCCCAAATCATTATCCCGATCCCTTCCAAGTGCTGTATAGTGTAAAGCCTTGGCGCTTTCTCCTGATAATTCCCTTTCCATTACAGATATATCCGTTCGGTGTCAGTTATGGAGTGTTGCTCAGTCGTTAGTACTTTGTAAGTGGTGAGCAGTACCCCCCTTTACTCAACACTGCGTTTGAGATCATTTGAGATGATCTCGCTCCTGTTCTGGTCTTCATAAAGTTGTCACTGAGCGCCTCACACTGACTGTGGCAGCAGAGGAGGATGGTGAGCAGACACGTAGAGCTGTGCACGAGTACTGTGTCACTGTACCATCAGCCCTTGGTGGTGGTGTCACTGTACCACCAGCCCCTTGTGGTGTCACTGTACCACCAGCCCCTTGTGGTGTCACTGTACCACCAGCCCCTTGTGGTGTCACTGTACCACCAGCCCTTGGTGGTGTTGAACATGCTGCCTCTCCCCAGTGTTGTGTCTCGCCTCACACTGCGTCCTTCCTCATACACATCCCAGCACTCAGCACACGACACATTCTACATCTGGCTTATATAGTTTAGACTTTGAGTCAACCTATGTTTAGTGACGTTGTGATCGCTCGAGGGTTGGGACGGGTGCATGTCTCTTGCCAGGAACACTATCGGAACTTTCTGATAAACAAAATGAACGCTAAAAAGCTATTCAAGCAGGAGCTACCCTCGCTGAATCTTTGTTTAAGAGACTATATGGAAAATGCTTATATATTTTTCTTCTGTTCAGTAATGCTTATCTATAACTGACTCCTCTCATCCAACTTTTTCATATGTATTGGAGTTCCAATACCTCCTTTTCTGAACCTCTGGTAGTTCTCCCCTTTCTAGTGTGAAGGTGAAGAATGTAGAAAAAAGTTCACGCTATATTACGTGTTTTTAATATCCATGGAAAGCCTTGCTAAGTCTACTGGCTTTCATCCCATCCAGTTCCCCCAATTCCTTATTTTTTTATTTGCCGAGACATCAAGCCATCCTCAATCATACATCACATAATGACAAAATCCCCCAACGGACAAATAAAGTGGTACAATATATGATAGCAGCTCGAGAACAGTCATGTTTATATGTGCGGGTCGGTAGGTTTTGGTCCGTTATGTTAGGCTCGCGTATTTTAGCACATTGTGATACGCGAGGTCAGGTCAGGTTAGGTCAGGTCAGGTCAGTTGTGGCAGTACAAGAAGAGGAGCTGGAGGTAGATCCGATTCCATTTTGATAACATATTGGAAGCTTTTTATTTGGTTCTTTGGTCACCTCACTCTGTGTTCACCCTTCAAGTGGCCCGTCCAGGGGAATAATTTACACACACATCCTCCTGCTGGTGATATTTTATGCTTCCACACTCCATCATAACATTACGAAACATTGCGTGGGTCATGATTCAACTCTGCCTCTCCAACAGTACATCGCATAGTGATGTATATATCTCCTAAAGACAAATTCTGAGGTTCTAAAAATCATAGCGGCACGGAAAATTTACGTGATGTCCCGTCTCCTATTTGTGGGTCTTCTGTTAGAATCGGCCAATTTAGTACATCAATTTAGTGACGTTGGAAGCGCTCGAGAGGACTGTATGCTAAGTTACAACCAACATGAAGTACTCCACACTAATATTTTACTTGTCTTTGGAAATAATACTTATAACCTTCCTCATTGTCTATTGTATCTTAATGTATGATTTTGGTCACATAAGATGATGCCTGGTATAACTTGGACGTCATATACGTCGCAGACTCCATCTATGCAGGTCTAATGACTCCGTGTAAGCAGTGGGAAGAGACTTTATAATATATCTGCAAAACTGTTACAGGGCCACATTGTGGTGCTTGGTAGGGCGCCGCGGAGTGAGAGCGGGTAACCGTCGCGTTCTGCGGTTACTGGGGCGGTCACATGCTTGGCGCTCCGTTACCCACACGTCCTTACTGGTTCCGGCAGCGATTATGTCAATATGAAGCAGGAGTAATAGAGCACCTTTGTTCGTCGGCACCTTTGGTTTGGTGAGGTGTATGTCTGTCTGTTGCACCAGACAGACAAGAAAATGTAATGCGACAGTAAGTTACTGTTCTATTATAGCGGTTAATGAGAGAATTTTGACGGGTCATTTTCTAGTAATTTCTTGAATTCAACAGCAAATTATACGAGGGAGCAGAATAGATTACTTGCGACATACAACATTAGCCGAGACAAATTGCGTCCCAGTGAGAACGAGGACAATTAGTTATGCTCTGGGAGTTATACACTGACATTGATGATCGTCCCAAAAGACTCGGACACAGTGGAATCTGACATTCACTACTGATAGTAGTCACCTTAACTGTCCTGGAACGACGTCAGTGGTGAGGTCTAGTGTGATGGTCGTGACTAGTCTAGTCCCTTCCACCCCCCTCTTCCCGCCTCAACTGACCGCAGCAACTACCAACAATTGCTGTGTGTGATATATCGAGACAATACAAGTGTTGGAAAATGCTGACGACCATTAGTTAAACCTAGCGAGGCCCGTCAGCGCGGGCGTGGTTACCTCTCCTGGGACCACAATGTGTACTCTTATATTCAGTGCGTATCGAGGAGAGTTTGTAAATAAATTGATGATCCCGGTTGTGTACTTTTCATGACTAGAAGGCGACGTTCTTGTTGCAAACTGCTGTCATCTACAAATACTATGACTATTGTTCGTATAGATAAAATAGCATAATATGGAATGTCGTATTAACAATGCCCTTGTTTTATTCCTTTTACTTTTCAGAAGGCCTAAGACAGCAACAACCAAATAAAAATTTCTCTAGCCTTATTATAGTACATAAACTACATTAGGTCTAACATTGAATACGTTAGGCCTATAAATACTACGTTAGGCCTTCGACTTCTTAGGCTACAACTCTGTCAGTCCACTTGAATGACAGACCAGGAATGCTGATATTCGTGGACCTCGAAAAAGCCTTTGAACTGGCTCGCGTCCCAGCTTAGCAGTCTTCCATATTTCTGGTAGGTCCCCCGTTTCCAGTGACCTACTATACACTATGGAGAGTGGTAGGCAAAGTGCTCCTGCACACTCTTTCAATACCCATGGCGAGATTCCATCCGGCCCAACAGCTTTTCTCACATCCAACTCCAATAGGTGCTTCTTGACCTCTTCTCTTGTAATTTCGAACCTATCCAAGGTCACCTGGTTTGCTGCCACCTCTTCTAGTGCCGCGACATCTCCCTGTTCTATTGTAAAGACCTCCTGGAACTTTTTGTCGAGTTCTTCACACACCTCTGTGCTGATGTGATATACACGGACTTCGCAAAGGCTTTCGATAAATGTGACCACGGCGTGATAGCACACAAAATGAAGTCAATGGGAATAACCGGTAAAGTAGGACGCTGGATACTCAGTTTTCTGTCAAACAGGACTCAGCGAGTAACTGTCAACCATATAAAATCTAGTCCAAGTGCAGTGAAAAGCTCTGTACCTCAGGGTACAGTTCTTGCACCGCTGCTTTTCCTTATTCTCATATCAGATATAGACAAAAATACAAGTCACAGCTTCGTATCATCCTTTGCAGATGACACAAAAATCAGTATGAAAATTACCTCGGCTGAGGACATTGAAAAACTTTAATAAAGTTTTCGACTGGGCATCAGAAAATAACATGATGTTTAACAGTGATAAATTCCAGGTACTCAGGTACGGTAAAAATGAGGACCTTAAACATAATACAGAGTACAAAACACAATCAAATGTACCCATAGTAGGAAAACAGCATGTAAAGGATTTGGGAATAATAATGTCTGACGACCTAACGTTTAAGGAGCATAACCAAGCAAATATTGCGACAGCCAGAAAAATGATAAGATGGATTACGAGAACTTTCAAATCCAGGGATCCCATCACAATGGTTGTACTCTTCAAGTCACTTGTGTTGTCCCGTCTTGAGTACTGCTCAGTACTCGCTTCCCCCTTCAGAGCAGGAGAGATTGCTGAAATAGAGGGAATACAGAGAACATATACGGCACGCATAGACGCAATAAAGCACCTAAACTATTGGGATCGTCTCAAAGCCCTCCAAATGTACTCACTAGAAAGAAGACGAGAGAGATATCAAATAATATACACCTGGAAGATACTGGAGGGCCTAGTACCAAATCTACACAGTAAAATAACAACGTACTGGAGTAAACGATATGGAAGAAAATGTAGAATAGAACCAGTGAAGAGCAGAGGTTCCATAGGCACAATCAGAGAACACTGTATAAACATCAGAGGTCCGCGGTTGTTCAACGTCCTCCCAGCAAGCATAAGAAATATTGCCGGAACAACCGTGGACATTTTCAAGAGGAAACTAGATTTATTCCTCCAAGGAGTGCCGGATCAACCGGGCTGTGGTGGGTATGTGGGCCTGCGGGCCGCTCCAAGCAACAGCCTGGTGGACCAAACTCTCAAGTCAAGCCTGGCCTCGGGCCGGGCTTGGGGAGTAGAAGAACTCCCAGAACCTCATCAACCAGGTAACCAGGTAACCTCTTTGTCATTCTCTGTGTACCTGTCCTCGCCCACCCTAAGTTTCATCACCTGTTCCTTCACTGTTGTCTTCCTCCTGATGTGACTGTGTAGTAGCTTGGGTTCGGTCTTGGCTTTATTAGCTATATCATTTTCATATCTTTTCTCAGCTGCTCTTCTCACACTGACATACTCGTTCCTGGTTCTCTGGTATCTCTCTCTACTTTCTGGTGTTCTGTTATTACGGAAGTTCCTCCATGCCCTTTTGTTCTGCTCCTTTGCTTTCATACATTCCTTATTAAACCACGGATTCTTCCTTTGCTTCTCTGTTTTTTCCTGTCGGGCTGGGACAAGCCTGCTTACAGCCTCCTGACATTTTTGTCAGGAGTACTTTACTTGACTTTGTACTTTACTTTGTGTGTGTGAGTGTGTGTCTGTTTTAGCTGGTGCACGCTTGTGTGCGTGCATACGTACGTGGGCGGGCGTGCGTGTATGTGTCACGAGATCCCTTAAGCGTTACCTCTACCTAAATGAGCCACCCTGAGATTTTTAAATATTTATGATATCCTGAACAAGAATTTGATAATATTTTATCTCAATCTGTACACCTGATTAATTGACCAGAGAGGGGGTACATACCAGACTCCTCCCGCTCACACAACCAGATGAGTAAGGACGATGTATGATGACGATGGTTATCCATCGTTGTCTCCCACTAGGTGATTCACTAAGTACTAGTAGATTGATGAGGTCGGTTCTTCTCTGTCTACACAAAGTACAAAACAAAGCACTTTGCTTTGCGGAGGGCCTGACTCTGAGGGACACGGTAAGAACTGACCAAATCCATGAGACGCTCAACATGAAGCCAATGAACATCAGGCTCAGCTCCTTGGCCAGACGACAGCTGTACCGCATGAAGAAGAAGATCCCTACGTAGCAGAAAACACCACCAGCGACTACGAGATCCACGACCCACCACACAGAACCAGAAGAATCACTCTCCAACAAAAAGTGATCAGACACATCCATGATGAGGCCTTCCGAAGACCTTAAATACTAAGCGGCCTGCCAGACGACCCAGATGAGTGGCCCATCCCAGACCCGATCTACACCAAATGGAGAATAAAGAAGAAAAAAATAAATAAACAAATAAATAAAAAAAAATAAAATAAAAAATAAATAAATAAATAAATAAAAAAAATAATAAATAAATAAATAAAACTCCCACAAAAAAAATATAAAACCAAAAAACCATTTGTCGTGGCATCAGAAGTGTAACTACCCTGATGTTGCTAAGATTAGCCTCCTTCCGCCAACTCCATCGGCTCTAGTGCTTTAGGACACCAACAAGGTCACAAACACTAGCCCCCCCAGCCAATGTACTGACAACCCAACATAACACATACGCAAACAAACAACACATACAAAAATGTCAACCCATGGTGGACAGGCCACCGAACTTTCAAACCTCCTCTCTACACCCGCATCCTCTTCCTGAATTTCATCTCCCCATCCCTCTACCTTCCCCATCCTTTCCATTCCCTATGAACATCAAAGCTAAAGCTAAACAAAGCTCTGGAGTCAGTCACTGTATCGTTGTGTGACAGTTCACTAATTTACTGTACCACTGATCACAGTCACCACTCAACAACACAATCAGGTAGTTCCACGGCGGGTCACCCCACCCGGTCAGGTCGCACACTTACATGCACGGTGATGCCTCTAGCTCCACTTTGGTTTCTTCGCCAAATCTTCGCACTATCGCTAGCGATGTGACTATGCTATGTTGCACCCTGCTAGCTACACACTGCGAGAGGCCAAATACTATGATCTAGCCTCTATACTCCTTCAATGTCCCGAGAAATTGACGAATTTCCGCGGACCTCACTAATCGTGTGTGTCCCCCCCTACCGGCTCACGGCTGTGTGTCTGCCCGCTTGTGCTGACGTGGAGTTACGATGATAGATCCCTCTACCCCCTGTCGTCCAGGCTCAGTCTGTGGGACTCTAGTTCTCTGTGCAGGCCGGTTACCTGGAGATTGCGCTGGCTTGTGATTTGCTATCTGTCCCTGTGTTAGCAATTTATGGGATCGAGTTGGTAACGGCTCGTCGGGCGATAGTGAAATTCACGGAGGAGATGGCATATCGCAATTTTCTCCGGCAATACGAGGGGCGGACATTATCCCTGCCAGATGGTGTGGGCACTGTGACCCCTCTCTGATCGAAGTGGTGCTCTCATGTCAGTGTGCATGGGGCTCCCATGGAGTTTCTGGAGGGTCTGCTATGGCGGTATTTCAGCCGGTTTGGCGCAGTGGTTAGTGTGTGGGTGAACGTGGTGTCTTCCAGTCCACTTAAGGGTGTGAGGACTAACATTCGCACCCTGGGCATGAGACTCCGGGCAGATATTCCATCCTCTGTGCGCCTTATGGGGTACAACGTTCGGGTGTTTTACGCCAGCCAGCCGCGGATGTGTTATCGTTGTGGCCTTTTGGGCCATCAGGCTGCTAACTGTTCTGCGCCTGCTGTTGCACCAGTGAATCTCTTCAGTGAGGAGGATTTTCCGCCGCTTCCTGTGGGGGATGATTCGTTGGATGTGGACGTCTCTTCGGCTGAGGAGGTGCCCTCTGTGTCAGCTGTTGCTCTGCCTGTTGCGTCCCCTGTTGTTGTCGCCTCTCCTCTGGAGGTTGTGTCCTCGCCTGGTGCTCAGCCTGCTCCGGCTGGTGTCCCTGAGCCTCTTCCGACTGCCATCTGCTCGGACCCCTCGTCTTCCAGTTCTTCCTTTGCTGTGTCTGTCCTGGTCCCTGCACCCTCGCCGTCTGTTCCGGCTGTGCTGGGAGCTGGGGTGGATCCGGCGCTTCCTCCTGTGCCTGGCCTGGTGCCCCATGTGGTTGAGGATGCTACCGTACTGCGGCGTGCGTCGGTTCACCCGGCTAGAGTTGCGCGTGTCACCGAGTCTGCCTCTGGGTCTGATGATGTGCGGCCCGTGTCTAAGCGTTTCCGGCGTTCTTCTATGTGGGCTGCAGTTGGCGACTTTGACGAGTGTGGTCCTACCAGTGCGACTTCGACGAGTGTGGTCCTTCCAGTGACGGTGGGGTGGCTCCGGTTGTGGTGTATACTACGGTGGTGGCGGAGGTGCACTTGCCTGAGGATGCCGGTGCCGGTGTTTTGGCCTCCCCTTCTGGTTTGGTGTCCGAGGGGTCCTGCTTCAGGTGCGTTGCCTGCGTCGGATGGCTCCGGTTCTTCGTGGGGGGTGGTTCCCCCTGCTGCGGTTGGTGGTGAGCAGGGTGGCCTGGTGATGTTGTTGAGAAAGGATGCTCGCTCTGGGAATTCTGTGGCCCCTTCCTCATAACCCGTTTCCTCGGTAGCAGTCATGCCGCCTCTTCCGTCTCCAGCAGTCTCTTCTGTGTTTCCTGCGGTCTCCGTGGAGGTGCTACCGTCTCATCGCCCGGCCCCTGCTCCTATGCGTGCGACGGCGTGGCAGTCTCAGAAGCCCTCGTCCGCTTCTCCAGTGTCGTCTGCTTCCTCGAAGGGCGTGGATGGCGCTCCTCGGCCTCGTTATGCGACATGCGTCAGTGACCTCGGGCGTTGGCCGTTGCCGCCCGATCTGGATGTTCCCGAGTCTATGGTACCCCCGCGGCAGCGGGGGATCAAAAACCCTACCGACCTTGAAGATTTGATCTGGAAAGCTTACAAGAGGAAGTATCCTTACGATTTTTTCCTGGAGAAGTACATTTCTCACATTGTTCCTCGCAAATGATTTCTGTGTATTCTGTGTTTCCTGTTGTGTGCATGGTTGTGGGGTGCGGATGGGGTGAGTGTGTGAGTGGATGGGTGGGGTGGGTTTTGTTTCCCGGTTCCTGCGTGCTCCGATTTGTGTTGTGGGTTCTCTTTGTATGGCTCGTGAGTGGGTGTGCGGTTCCTGTGCGTTTGTGTATTCGGTTGTGGGTGTTGTGTGCGCTTGTTTGTCATATTGTGTGCCCTTCAGGCTGTTGGCGTGTGCTCTTTGTTCTGTTTTGCCATTTTGTTTTGCCGTCCGTTTGTTATGGCAGATCTGTTTCTTTTATTATTATTGTTATTATTGTATGTTTCTCGCCTCTCCGTATGTGTTTGAGGTGTTAGTAGGCTTGTTTTGTGTGCATTTTGTTTTGGAGTTTTCCCTTATGTTTGTCTTCTGCTGTGTTTATATTTGTGTTATGTTTGCATGTGCATTTTTGTTTTGTGGTCAGCCCTTCTGGCTGGTCTTCTCTTGATTTGTTCCTTTTTCCGTGTACATATGTGTGCTTTGTGCTTTGTACTTTTGTTCTATGTTATACTTGTTTCTGCTTTTATTGTAACTTATATGCATGCTTGCATGTAAAAAAAAAAAAAAAAAAAGAGAGAGAGAAAGCCGATGAAATTGCTAATTTAGCAACTCATCATCCAGTGATACATAAAACAATCCAACCCAACCTAGAGAATATAAAAAACATCACCAAAAAACTCTCACCCATCTACACCAGAGAGTAGCTGAAGGTTCGCCCTCTGCAACATGGTATCTTCAGGCAACCAAGTTAGAAAGGTTAAATGTTCCAAAAGGAATCCACAGGGAAATAGCAGTTAGGTTATATAGACTACGTCTAGGTTACAGATGTATCTGGGAGATTGGTGAACCCGACAGAGGGACTGCATCTTCCGCAGAACTGTCACAGAAAAGCCAGTACTTCACTATCTCCTGGAATGTGAAGCAACCAACAACCTTAGAAGAGCTTTAAGAGTCCCTGAATCTTGCAGTAACCATCCTGAAGCCATCAACACTGCCACTCTCCTGGTCAAAAAAGGTGTCCAGCTGCTGGACACCCTCATAAAGACTCAAGCAGTATCCTCCCCTGCGATAGCAGCTTGACGATTAATTGCGACCTCAGAATAACACTGAAAAGATTTACTGAACAAAAAAATTGTACCACCTATGGGCTATTCATGCCCGTGCCACCTCTTGGGTGGCTTAATCTTTATCATGTAAAACTTATTTTTTTTACTTTGACCCATATATCACAGTAACAAGGTTATCGCGTATAACCGAACTCAATTACGGGCTCACCATAGCCCGGGCTACATGGACATTTCGTTCTGAGTAGCTATATCTAAAACATTCTTAGGCTAGATTGATATTAATTTTTGGTTATGTACTTACAGTAGTGCATCATGAACAGTTTTGAGCGCAAAGTTCGTACATTGCAATCATAGTAACTATTGTTACTATTATTTGTGCAGGTTTGTTGCTTACTGCAGTGTTCTTAAACAAGTGACAACAGCTCTGATCCTAACTGATTTGCAGGTTATTTATGGATTTTTATTTTGCTATTAAGCTGAGCCTGTTCTGTAGACAGCAGGTTCTTCTGGCTGGGCTAGTAGCCAATCCACCCGAGCGCAACCCCTCTTCAGACCAAGTCTATTCTATCCAGCTGTCGACCCCAGGCGCATTCATGAATTTTAATATGCTATTCATTCAAAATATGAATTTTCTCCAATATAAATTATTACTATTATAATATATTAGCATATTGTGCATAGGTTAGGTTAGGTGTTTATGTTCTGTTGGCGATTATTTAAAATATGTGGGTGAAGCATTTACAGCGTTGTGGTTCGAACAAAATTCGTCAGTGAAGCACTTGTTCCGGAAGTGTTCGACCGTCGTCAGTTGCAAACGAGGAGTCACAATAACGTGGCTGAAATATGTTGACCAAACCACACACTAGAAAGTGACGGGACGACGACGTTTAGGTCCGTCCTGGACCATTCTCAAGTCGATTGTGGGACTTGAGAATGGTCCAGGACGGACCGAAACGTCGTCGGCCCTTCACTTTCTAGTGTGAGGTTCGACCGCATCAGTTGTGAGTCGTGTGTAAACGGGTTTTCATTCATAAACAGTGGGTTTGGCGGGTGCATGGAATGGACTTTGGTCTTTGTTTATTGAAGACAGGCTGCCGGTCGAGCCGAGTTGACAAGCCGAACAAATTAATCTCTGGAAATTGTATATTTTCATAATGCTTGTCACTCTAAACTGTCATCTGAAGTCATCTATATCACCTGTACTATAGGTGTAACCAGGAACTATATGTAACCGGATTCCTCTATGTCGCCTGGAATTATTAATCTCCTGGAACAGTCAGGTGTGTGGCATTGAGAATCTTCCTTTGAATTCTCTCTCTCTCGTGAAGAGTTGTGCCCTTTACCTGGAATAACGTCTTTGTCGACTGGAATTATGTCTTCAGCCTGGAATTGTGTTTATCTGGGGCCTGGCGTTGTCCCCCACCTGGAAATATATCTTTCTTCCGGCTGGAATTATGTTTGTCTTTGAGTTTTAAAAAGTTGCTTTTCGCCTGGAATCGTGTTTCTCAGCCCATTGAAATTCTGCTCTTCTGTTGTCCGGAATTGTTTATGGATATCGTCTGAAACTATATGTCGCTTGGAATCTAATTTCGACCCGTGAACTATATCAGATTCCTGGAAGTGTGTCTGAATTCAGGGAGTGTACCTGATATCTGAGACATCTGGTGTGTGAGCCTCAAGTTGTCTCTGGTGCCTGGAACCGCCCGAATCGCCCGGAATTGTTCGCGGTGCCGGGAATTGTGTGTGTGTGTGTGTGTGCGGGGGGGGGGGTGCCGGGAATTGTGTGAAGGGGATGCCGGGAATTGTGTGTGGGGGGGGGGGGGAGCCCGGAATTGTGTGGAGGTGCCCGGAATTGTGTGGGGGTGGGGTGCCCGGAATTGTGTGGGGGTGCCCGGAATTGTGTGGGGGTGGGGTGCCCGGAATTGTGTGGGGGTGGGGTGCCCGGAATTGTGTGGGGGGTGCCCGGAATTGTGTGGGGGTTGGGTGCCCGGAATTGTGTGGGGGTGGGGTGCCCGGAATTGTGTGGGGGGTGCCCGGAATTGTGTGGGGGGGCCCGGAATTGTGGGGGGTGCCCGGAATTGTGTGGGGGGGGGCCGGAATTGTGTGGGGGGGGGTGCCCGGAATTGTGGGGGGGGGGTGCCCGGAATTGTGGGGGGGGTGCCCGGAATTGTGGGGGGGGGGGTGCCCGGAATTGTGGGGGGGGGGGTGCCCAGAATTGTGTGTGTGTGTGGGGGGGGGGGTGCCCAGAATTGTGTGTGTGTGGGGGGGGGTTCCCTAGAATTGTGTGTGTGGGTGTCCCTGGAATTAGGTGTAGTGCCTGGAATCGTATGAGGTGCCGAATTGTATGTGTTGTCTGGAATTGTGAGTGGTGCCTGGAATTCAAATCCGTGTGTGTGTTCCAAGGGGTTGTCATAGCCAGGGGGTGGTAATGGGGGACGAGCTCCCATGACCTATAAAATGCTCCTATACGGTATGCGTCTCCAATAGCCTCTGACAACCAAGTCCAACTCCTGGCCTGCACGGGTGGCTTAGTCTTTAAGTCCGGCGGAACTGCTTTTACTGACAGGAGAAGGGGCGAGGGCGTGCCTCTGGCGCCTTAAAACTAGCTGCTCCGGGTAGATGGGACTCGATAGCCTGGAAGGCAGCCCATCTAGGGGAAGGAAAACCCTGATTTTAATCCTCCGCTGCCTTGCGGCCATACCGCATTTTTGGGAAAGGCTTCAGGAGTCAACCTCGAGGAAAAATCCGGAGTTGGAGCCCCTATGGCAGTTCGTTGTTGACGTCGACCTCGTTCTGGCAGCTCCTGCGACGTTGCTGGAACCATGTGTATTGGCATTTTGCCTTTCTATTCGATAATTTCAGCAACGTGGAGAGGGGGGACCTGCTGCATGGGTAACAGCTTCTCCTCCATATCTACCTACCCAGGCTTTGCGCCCTGTCAGGGCGCAACTCCATAGTCTTTAGAGCCTGAAGGATGCCTACTACTACTACTACCTGGAATTGTATTTGGGGCCTGGAAATGCGAGTTGTCTAGAATTGTGCGCGGTTCCTGGAAGGTGCGTGGTGGCTGAAATTTGTGGTATCTGTAATGTGTATGGAACCTGGAATTGTATGTGGTGCCTGGAATTGCATGTAACGCCTGGAATTTATTGTGAAACCTGGAAAATGCATTACGTCTCCAAGAATTATGACTGGGCACTATATTCCAGCCGGGAATGCAACTCACTTAAGCAACAGTTTCCTAAGTATCGATAACATAAGCTCCCTCTAAATTCTCCGAAAGAGAAAAATCCTTAAGTATATGTATTACATTTGAACACTTTAACTGACCCAGTGAATGCTCAGGAGTGCTGGGCATGGACTTCATAAACACGTGTCAACAGACGTTACATCCCCAAGTGTGTAATTCAGCTACGCCGCTGTGGCTCGGAGGAAGGAAGAAGACACACATTACCCTAGTAGGTACAATATTGAAGAACGTCAATTCAACGCCAAATGAACGTCAATGTTAAATTAATGTCGATTCAACGTCGAACCAACGCCACTCTTGGATATTGCGCCCACTGAGATGTTTGGGCAAGTTATTTCACGATGAACAGACCATCCGCTTGCAATGCGTCTATTGCTAAATGTCTTTCACGGCAGAGTGCTTTCATGGCAGGAATGACTCGGCCAATACGAGACCATTAATGAGGTAAGTGGCAACATTCCGACATTATCGCAGCTGTTGTGACCAGCGCCACGAGTCATCAACCATCTAAATGTGTATTTACGAAACCTGTACATCTTTCTTTAATCACCGAGTCTTTGTTTACCTTTATAAAACAGTTCATTAGAGCTCCGGGGCTCTGTAGAGCTGTCTGTGACGATGTAAACCTTGGGTTGCCAAGCTTCTGTTCTCTTAAACTGTATAATAAAAAATAAGCTACCATGATCGTGAAACGATGTACAGGTTTCGTATGTGGGTACGCAAAAGTCGCTATAGATCCTGCCCCAGGACTTAAGGCACGGGCAAGAAATGTCGTCACGTTTATTTAATGTATATGGCATAAGATATTTATTTCCAGTACCGATAGTGTGACCTTTTTATTGCAGGATTAAGCGGCTTTTGATAACATAATTCATTTCAAGGACCATCAAAATTGAGTTTTAATAATACTGTGCTACTGGAAGCTGTTTTTGACGAGGCAGTGAATCTATTATGCAAGACGAAGGAGCCTTGCATGGTTGCTGTATTGATTGTGCCACCTGGCAGACCAATGATAAATGGCATTGTTGTTAGTGCCAGTTGACAAAGCACCGATCAACTATGTTTTTGCTCACGAAACGAACGGATGAATGAGTTATGAAGTGTTTATGCCAGCTGGTTGATTCATGCAATGTGGAATTTTGGTGAAAAGCTTCTTAAAGTGGATGTTTTTTTTTATCAAAAGGCTTTTTGCTATTGGATTACGTAAAGAAGATTAAGGCAGTGAGCTGGAATTTGGCTGCGAGTGAAAGGCCGACTTGTGGAAGCATTGTAGTAGTCTACATACATCACATCTACACATGAATATATCATCCCAGGCCGACACACGCGCGCGTGTGCGCGCACGCGAACATGCACACACGTACGTACGTACGTACGTACGTACGTACGTGCGCGCGTGTGTGTGTGTGTGTGTGTGTGTGTGTGTGTGTGTGTGTGTGTGTGTGTGTGTGTGTGTGTGTGTGTGTGTGTGTGTGTGTGTGTACTCACCTAATTGTACTCACCTAATTGTGCTTGCGGGGGTTGAGCTCTGGCTCTTTGGTCCCGCCTCTCAACCGTCAATCAACTGGTGTACAGATTCCTGAGCCTATTGGGCTCTATCATATCTACATTTGAAACTGTGTATGGAGTCAGCCTCCACCACATCACTTCCTAATGCATTCCATTTACTAACTACTCTGACACTGAAAAAGTTCTTTCTAACGTCTCTGTGGCTCATTTGGGTACTCGGCTTCCACTTGCGTCCCCTTGTTCGCGTCCCACCAGTGTTGAATAGTTCATCCTTGTTTACCCGGTCGATTCCCCTGAGGATTTTGTAGGTTGTGATCATGTCCCCCCTTACTCTTCTGTCTTCCAGTGTCGTAAGGTGCATTTCCCGCAGCCTTTCCTCATAACTCATGCCTCTCAGTTCTGGGACTAGTCTAGTAGCATACCTTTGGACTTTTTCCAGCTTCGTCTTGTGCTTGACAAGGTACGGGCTCCATGCTGGGGCCACATACTCCAGGATTGGTCTTACATATGTGGTGTACAAGATTCTGAATGATTCCTTACACAGGTTCCTGAACGCCGTTCTGATGTTAGCCAGCCTCGCATATGCCGCAGACGTTATTCTCTTTATGTGGGCTTCAGGAGACAGGTTTGGTGTGATATCAACTCCTAGATCTTTCTCTCTGTGTTTCATTAAGTACTTCATCTCCTATTCTGTATCCTGTGCCTGGCCTCCTGTTTCCACTGCCTAGTTTCATTACTTTGCATTTACTCGGGTTGAACTTCAACAGCCATTTGTTGGACCATTCACTCAGTCTATCCAGGTCATCTTGTAGCCACTTACTATCATCCTCTGTTTCAATCCTCCTCATAATTTTTGCATCGTCGGCAAACATTGAGAGGAACGAATCTATACCCTCTGGGAGATCATTTACATATACTAGAAACAGTATAGGTCCAAGGACTGACCCCTGCGGGACTCCACTTGTGACGTTTCGCCAATCTGAGACCTCACCCCTCACACAGACTCGTTGTCTCCTGTTGCTTAGGTACTCCTCTATCCACCGGAGTACCTTCCCTCTCACTCCAGCCTGCATCTCCAACTTTCGCACTAGCCTCTTGTGTGGCACTGTATCAAAGGCTTTCTGACAATCCAAAAATATGCAGTCTGCCCACCCTTCTCTTTCTTGCCTTATTTTTGTTGCCTGGTCGTAGAATTCAAGTAACCCTGTGAGGCAGGACCTGCCATCCCTGAACCCATGTTGATGCTGTGTTACAAAGTTCCTTCGCTCCAGATGCTCCACTAGTTTTGCATATCAAAACATGCATATGCTCCTCCTGCATACCATCAGCTTGCATGGTATGCAGGTTAGGGACACTGGCCTGTAGTTCAGTGCCTCCTGTCTATCCCCTTTCTTGTATATCGGGACTACGTTAGCTGCTTTCCAAATATCTGGCAGTTCCCCTGTTGCCAGTGATTTGTTATACACTATGGAGAGTGGTAGGCACAGTTCTCTTGCTCCTTCCTTTAGAACCCAAGGGGAGATTCCATCTGGGCCTATAGCCTTCGTCACGTCCAACTCTAGTAAACACTTCCTTACTTCCCCACTGGTAATCTCAAACTCTTCCAGTGGTTCCTGGTTAGCTATTCCCTCACTTACCTCTGGAATTTCTCCTTCCTGTGTGTGTGTGTGGTGTGTGTGTGTGTGTGTGGTGTGTGTGGTGTGTGTGGTGTGTGTGGTGTGTGTGGTGTGTGTGGTGTGTGTGGGGTGTGTGGGGTGTGTGGGGTGTGTGGGGTGTGTGGGGTGTGCGCGTGTGCGCGCGTGCGTGCGTGTGCGCGCTCGCGCGCGCTCTCAGACTAGTCCCAGGAACTGAGAGGTATGAGTTACGAGAATTACACCTCACGTTTCTAGTAGACAGAAGAGTTAAGGGACACATGATCACTACCTGCAAAATTCTCATAGGAATTGACAGGGTGGACGAAGACAATATTTAGCATGGGTGGAACACGAACATAGGGATTTATGTGGAAATCGAGTACCCAAATGAACCACAGGGACGTTAAACAATTTTTTCAGTGTCTCGGAAAATATGCGATGGAATGCATTAGGCAGTGATGTGGTGGAGGCTGACTCCATGCACAGTTTCAAATGTAGATATGATAGAGCCCAGTAGGCTCAGGTACCTGTACACCTGTTGATTGACAGTTGAGAGGTGGGACCAAAGAGCCAGAGCTCAACCCCCGCAAGCACAGCTAGGTGAGAATACACACACACACACACACACACACACAAAACAGTGAAAGAACATGTGATGAAACTTTAAACTAATGAGGACAGGTACACAGAAAAGGTATGTGAAGAATTCAGGGATCACAATAAAACGAAATGAAGTCCCTGAGCAGAGAAAGGTGGCAGTAAACCAAGAGGTCATGGAAGGATTCAAAATTACCAGAGCTAAGGTTAAGAGACATCTGTTGGATCTGGACGTGATAAAGGCTCTTGGCCCAGACGGAATATCACCATGTGTACTGAAAGAGTGTGCAGAAGAACTTTGCTTGCCACTGGTGACAGGAGACTTTCCAGAAATACAGAAGATATATATATATATATATATATATATATATATATATATATATATATATATATATATATATATATATATATATATATATATATATATATATGTATGTATCCAGAGATAAAGAAGGCCAATATAGTCCCAATATTCTAAAAGGGTGACAGGCAAGAGGCAGTGAACTACAGACCAATGTCTTTAACTTCTATACCATGCAAAGTGATGGAGAAGATCGTTAGAAAAACCCCAGTAGAACATCTGGAGAGATGGAACTTCGTGACACCACCAACATGGGTTCAGGGATGGTAAATATTGCCTCACATGCTTAATAGAATTCTACAATCAGGTGAGAAAGATTAAGCATGAAGGAGAAGGTTGGGCAGACTGCATTTTCTTGGACTGTCGGAAATCCTTTCACACAGTACCCCCATAAAAGTCTGATACTTAAGCTGTAGACACAGGCAAGAGTAACTGGTCAACCCGTCCTCTTAAAAATAACGTCGCTTTTCGCTTGTAAGCGCGTTATGGCCAAAAATGGACGTAATTTGAAATGAAGTCGGCTCACGAAAGTGATATACTGTCCCGTTTTCTGTTCGAGTCCTCCGGCTTACTCGGAAAGATTAGGAGAGGCAATTTTCAATTAACGTTTTTCATGACTTTTGAAACTTTATGAGAATTTCCTGTCCTTCTAACCTACCAGCGGACCCTTAACTTAAATTTGGGATTTTTTTCCAAAACAGTATTTTAAATTTTTTTTTATTTTCAAATTACGTCTATTTTCGGCCACACAGGTAAAGGGCCAAATTGTGACGTAATTTGTAAAAGTACAGGTTGAATTGGTATCGTGCTCCAGTGAATATGGGAGTACCTAAGCAGAGAGTTACAGTGAGGTGTGAGACCTCGGAGTGACGAAGTCACCAGTGGAGTCCCACGGGGTTCTGTATTCGAACCTATCCTGTTTGATATACGTAAATGCTTCCAGTAGGTATAGACTAATTTCTCTCAATGCTTTCTGATGACGCCAAAATTATGAGAAGGATTAAAACGAAGAACAGCATGAAGCTTCAAGAAGACCTGGACAAACTGAAGGAATAGTCCAACAAATGGTTGGTAAAGTCTAATCCGAGCAAATGTGACATAAAGAAGATAGGTGTAGGGAGCAGGAGACCAGATACAAGGTATCATTTGGGAGACGAAATTCTTCTAGAATCAAAAAAATCTGGGGGTTGATATCACGCCAGACCTGTTCCCCTGAAGCCCACATCAAGAGGATAACATCAGCGGCATATGCCAGGTTGGTCAACACAAGAACAGCCTTTCGAAACTTGTGTAAGGAATCATTCCGAACCTTGCATACCACGTATGTCAGACCAATCCTGGAGTGTGTAGCTTCAGTATGCAGTCCATATCTCGTCAAGCATAAGACTAAACTTTCAAAGGTTCAAAGGTTTGCCATCAGACTAGTACTCGAACTGAGGGGTATGAGCTACGAGAGACTCGGGGAATTAAACCTCACGTCACTGGACGACAGAAGAGGTAGGCGGACATGATCACCACATACAAAGTATTCAGGGAAATTGACAGGTTAGACAAGGATGGAATATTTAACACGGGTGGTACATGCACAAGGGGGCACAGGTGGAAGCTGAGTACCCAAATGAGCCACAGAGACGTTAGAAAGAACTTTTTCAGTGTCAGAGTAATTAGTAAATGGAATGCACTAGGAAGTGATGCGGTGGAGGCTGACTCCATACACAGTTTCAAATGTAGATATGATAGAGCCCAGTAGGCTCAGGTACCTGTACACCTGTTGATTGACAGTTGAGAGGCGGGACAAAAGAGCCAAAGCTTAGCCAAACCTGCAAGAACAACTAGGTGAGAACACAATCCCCCCCCCCCCCCCCGTCACACGCACACCGATGATTTCGCTTTCCTTTCCCCCTTCCCCCCCCCCCCATCCACTTTTCCCATTTCCCGTTCTTCCCATCTACTGCACTCTCACCCCTTCCTCACCACTGCAGCTCTTCCGACTACTGCCTCCATGCAGGCCTCACCCCTCCCACCCCAACGCCCATCTTCCTGTAGAACCCTTGCGAAACTCTCTATTCATGTCAGAGGAGCAACCTCTCCAAATTCCTCTAAGACTGAAGACCAAGAGGTAAAGTGTCAGTGCGGTAAGCACCATATGGTGAACCTTCTGACAACGTAACTCAGATCAAACAACAAAGGCAGAATTAGCAGACATAACATGCAAACAGTTTTCCACAGGGAGTAACAGAAAAAATCTCAAGAGAAATACTGGTAAAAGAAAAAGTATGATGATAAAATCAAAGAGAACAAATAGATACTCAAATTATTTGCTCTATATATAGAACAAAGAGATAGAACGCATGGCATAGATTTTCCATGTGGGATAATTCCAGTAGTTATATTTATGATAATGGTCACCTAGAATGCTCTACTGAATTATAGGAAGCTAAAACATCATGCTTCAGTGCTTGCATTTATATTATCAACGGGGTAACAGCTGACAGGACAAGTAATTAACAAAAGAAGGCACCAAACCGGGTAGGCTATGTAGCACCATCAAATGTGCGGAATAATCAGAGGGCGCTAAAAATAACCAAGGATGCTAATACGAGAACAAAAACGCATAAGACGAACGATATCAAAAGTATCCAAGTCACCAAGAGTTCTATCGAGGGACAGGTGACCGCGAGGGGCGGTCGGAAAGCAAGACACACGCTCGTCCTGGAAGTCAGGACATTCAAGAAGGACATGCACGACCGTAAGAGGGACAATGCAATTAGGACAATAAGGAGCAGGGCGGCGCTCCATCAAGTGACCATGGGTTAAGCGAGTATGGCCAATACGCAACCTCGCCAGAGCCGTTACCCACCGGTGGAAGGAGGACGGCCACGAGGAAACACAACATTTAAGAGTACGTAGCTTGTTACCAGTAACAGACGACCAACAAGCCTACCAACGGGTAAGGATGGAGGAATGGATAACCGGGTAAAAGTCGGAATATGGAATACCTTTACGAGAGATGGGACAAGAGCGGACAGCTTCCTTGGCGGCAGCACCCGCACGCACATTTAAAGACACACCAATATGGCTGGGAACCCAACAAAACTCAACCGACTTAAATTTACTGTGAACAAGAAACAGCTAATGCTGGATCTCGACAACTACTGGATGAACCGGTTTAAAGGACCCGAGAGCCATGAGGGCACTACGAGAGTCAACAACAACAACAAAGGAAGACTGACAATGAGAAAGCAGGAGACGAAGAGCATAGATAATAGCATGAAGTTCCACTGTAAAGATGCTAGTCTCCAGAGGTAAGCGACACATATAAGTGCGATCAGGAAAAACAACAGAGTAGCCTACACCGTCCGCAGACTTAGACTCATCGGTGAAGACAGAAACGGAGCGGGAGTGAGAAGAAAAGTGCTCAAGGAAAAGGCGTTTTAGAACCGTAGGATGGGTAAAAGCTTTAGTGATGCGGGTGAAGGATGCACAAAACTACGGAAGGGGGACTCTCCACGGGGGCAAAGAAGGAACAACACGAGGAGAAACATTAGAAATACGATCGGAAAAAGAATCCTGTAAGCGAGATAACCGGACAGAAAGAGGGAGGTTGTAAAGAGTAACAGGAACCGCAGGAGGGGTAAAAGTTAAAGCATGACAGAGGCGAGAGGAAGGATGTTGTAAGGAATGTGCAAGATAGCGAAGACAGTAGCGATCACGGCGGTCCTGGAGAGACAGGAAGCCAGTGTCAACATAAAAGGTAAGGACGGGAGTCGAACGAAAGGCACCAGAACTGAAGCGCAACCCAGTATGGTGCAAAGCATCAAGACGGCGAAGAGTAGAAGGAGAAGCAGACGAGTAAGCAGGGCAACCATAATCGAGCTTAGACAGGACGAGAGAGGAATGTAGAGCAAGGAGAGTGCGCCTATCCGCTCCCCAAGAAGTATGAGACAATACCCGAAGGAGGGTAAGGGCCTTAGAGCACTAGCTGACAAGACAAAACCTACTAATTACTAGAAATTTTAACAATAGATTCATACATTTGGATACATGACCAATCCATGCCATGTATTAAACATACTAAAGGATAATCTAATCCAGTTATGGATAGACCCTGAAGCCTATCAGGGCCTCCTTAGGCAGGTGGCCAAGAAGGTGAAGATCCTAGAAGCTTAGGTTATCAATGCTGATGAACTTATAAGACAAATGAAAGTTGGTGAATCGAATCTCGACATACTAGCAATAGCGGACAGTAAACAAAATGCAAAAGTAAACTACATATTTCCTAAGAAAACCAAACAGAGAAGAGAAAGAACACCGACGGTTTAAATGGTCAGTGTTACTGGTGGTTAAACTGACTTAATTTCCGAGAACTTCCCATTGTGATGGAAAATGAACACACAATGTCGTGGATATTATATCATAACGTAAGAAAGTAGTGGATGATGCATCTTAAAACTCCCAAAGAATAACGAATGCTCCAGGGAGATGATGACCAATCTGTAATATAGGTCACTGAAGGAGACGTTAAAGTATCAAGAAAGAGTGAAAATTTTCCACTTCCGAGACACTTTTACAAAGGGATAATAGACTGCACAACACTGAACACACAGGAAGGACACGACACGTGGAGACCAAAGCTGGCGGTGCAAAGACTTGCTGGCTCAAGCTGACGGTTACTAAAGAGAACCTTTATGACAACGTCTCCGAGGAAAAGAGTAAAGACCTTCCAGCAAAGCTTCGTTTGATGTTTACTCAACAAAAAACCACTACAATCAATAAATAAATAAAATAAAATAAAAATTATATATGAGAAATTTATAATATTATATTATATATATATATATATATATATATATATATATATATATATATATATATATATATATATATATATATATATATATATATATATATATATGTTGCTTATTAAGATAAATTATGCTAACACGAATCTTCTCAATATTTCTAATGTTTTTCCTGCACTGTCGAGGGTAGTTGAATAATTAACTCTCCAAAGTTCATTTTCACACTATTTATGGTCTGACGCTTAGAAGTAAGTAAGTAAGTAATTATCAAAAGAAGGCACCAAACCGGGAAGGCTATGTAGCACCATCAAATATGCAAAATAATCAGAGGGCGCTAAATATCACCAAGGATGCCAATACGAGAACATAAACGCATAAGGCGAACGATATCAAAAGTATCCGAGTCACCAAGAATTTTATCGAGGGACAGGTGACCGCGAGGGGCAGTCGGAAAGCAAGACACACGCTCGTCCTGGAAGTCAGGACATTCAAGAAGGACATGCACGACCGTAAGAGGGACAATGCAACTAGGACAATAAGGAGCAGGGCGGCGCTCCATCAAGTGACCATGGGTTAAGCGAGTATGGCCAATACGCAACCTCGCCAGAGCTGTTTCCCACCGCCGGTTACGGTGGAAGGAGGACGGCCACGAGGAAACACAACATTTAAGAGTACGTAGCTTGTTACCAGTAACAGACAACCAAGAAGCCTGCCAACGGGTAAGGACTGAGGAATGGATAACCGGGTAAAAGTCGGAATACGGAATGCCTTTACGAGAGATGGGACAAGAGCGGACAGCTTCCTTAGCGGCAGCATCCGCACGCTCATTTAAAGACACACCAATATGGCTGGGAACCCAACAAAACTCAACCGACTTAAATTTACTGTGAACGAGAAACAGCCAATGCTGGATCTCGACAACTACTGGATGAACCGGATTAAAGGACCCGAGAGCCATGAGGGCACTACGAGAGTCAACAACAACCACAAAGGAAGACTGACAACGAGAAAGCAGGAGACGAAGAGCATAGAGAATAGCATAAAGTTCCGCTGTAAAGATGCTAGTCTCCGGAGGCAAGCGACACATATAAGTGCGATCAGGAAAAACAACAGAGTAGCCAACACCGTCCGCTGACTTAGACCCATCGGTGAAGACAGAAACGGAGCGGGAGTGAGAAGAAAAGTGCTCGAGGAAAAGGCGTTTCAGAACCGTAGGAGGGGTAAAAGCTTTAGTGATACGGGTCAAGGAAGTACAAAACCGCGGAAGAGGGACCCTCCACGGGGCAAAGAAGGAACAACACGAGGAGAAACATCAGAAATACGAACGGAGAGAGAATCCTGTAGGCGAGGTAACCGGACAGAAAGAGGGAGGTGGTGAAGAGGAACAGGAACCGCAGGAGGGGTAAAAGTTAAAGCACGACAGAGGCGAGAGGAAGGATGTTGCAAGGACCGCGCAAGATAGCGAAGACAGTAGCGATCACGGCGGTCCTGGAGAGACAGGAAGCCAGTGTCAACATATAAGCTAAGGATGGGAGTCGAACGAAAGGCACCAGAACTGAGGCGCAACCAATGGTGCAAAGCATCAAGACGGCGAAGAGTAGAAGGAGAAGCAGACGAGTAAGCAGGGCAACCATAATCGAGCTTAGACAGGACGAGAGGAATGTAAAGCAAGGAGAGTGCGCCTATCTGCCCCCCAAGAAGTATGGGACAAGACCCGAAGGAGGGTAAGGGCCTTAGAGCACTCAACACGGAGGTAAGAGATATGGGGAGACCAAGACAAGCGAGTGTCAAGGAATAACCCCAAAAGCTTCGCGGAATCTTTGTATTCAAGGGGATGACCATAAAGTGACAAAGAGGGACGAAGAACAACCCGTTTCCGCGTAAAAGTCATGGCACAAGTCTTAGAAGTAGAGAACTTGAAGCCATGACCTGTGGCCCAAGACGACACGGCATCAATTGCAAGTTGAAGCCGGCGTTGAAGGAGAGGCGAATCATCACCCCTGACAACAAAGGGTAAGATCATCGACATAGAGAGCGGAGAAGAAACCAGAAGGAAGAGAGGAAAGAAGACCATTGAGGGCAACAAGAAAAAGAGCAGTGCTCAGAACACTACCCTGGGGCACACCTTCGTATTGCTGAAAAGAGGGAGAGAGCGCGGTACCAAGGCGCACCCGAAAGGAACGACGAGAGAGGAAGCTGCGGAGAAAGAGAGGGAGATGACCACAAAGGCCAAAAGAATGAAGGTGAGATAGGATATGATAACGCCAAGTGGTGTCGTAAGCCTTTTCTAGGTCAAAAAGGACGGCAACAACGGAGGTCTTCGCAGCAAAAGCAGTACGAATATAGACCTCCAAGTTCACCAGGACATCTGTCGTGCTGCGGCACTTGCGGAAACCAAATTGAGAAGGGGAGAGGAGGTGATGGTGTTCCAGGAACCACATCAGACGAACGTTAACCATACGTTCAAAGAGTTTGCAGACACAACTTGTGAGAGCAATAGGGCGAAAGTCCTTAGGGGAAGTACCCAGAGACCCCGGTTTGCGAACAGGGAGGACAACGGCATCGAGCCAGTCCTCAGGGACTGACGACGACTCCCAGATCCGATTATACAGACTCAGTAAATACTGAGACGTGCTCGGAGGGAGATGGCGAAGCATCTCATAATGAATACCATCGGAGCCCGCCGCCGTAGAACCGCAGAGGGCCAGGGCAGAACGAAGTTCAGAGACAGAGAAGGGATCATTATAGGGAAGCTGAAGATGAGTGCAGAAATCTAAAGGACGAGACTCAAGGACAGGTTTACGAAGAAGGAAAGATTGGGGAAGATGAAGACCAGAGCTAACAGAAGAAAAGTGGGAACCCAGTTCGGAAGCGACCTGCAACGGGTCCGCCACAAGAGTATCATGGAGGTGAAGGACCGGTGAAACATCGGGAACGAACTTACCCGCTATCTTGCGGATACGCTTGCAGATCTGGGCCAGAGGGGTCTCGGACGTAATTGTTGAGACATAAGATGCCCAACATTCACGTTTAGCCGTACGGATGGCCCATCGGGCAATAGCACTCGCTTTCCGAAAGAAAAGAAAAGAATCGGTCGTCTGCCTACGGTGGTGCCTCTTCCAGGCTGCACGCTTACAGCGGACAGCCCGAGCACAGTCCGCATTCCACCAGGGAACGCACTTCCGTGGACCCCGAGAGGAAGAGCGAGGAATAGAGTGGAGGGCAGCGTTGAAGACAGTGTCATGAAAAAGGAGGAGAGCGCGAGAGAGAGGCAGAAGGGAGAGGTCAGGGAGAGCAGCACTGAGGGTAAATAGGGTCCAGTCTGCCTTAGCAAACTGCCACCTAGGGAAAGAGAGGGAAGGGCGAAAAGAGAAAAAGGAAACAAGGATGGGGAAATGATCACTTCCATGGAGGTCATCAAGAACCTGCCACGTGAAATCTAAGCAAAGAGAAGAAGAGCAGAGAGAAAGATCAAGACAAGAAAGGGTGCGAGTCCGAGAGTCCAAATGAGTGGGCTCACCAGAATTCAGAAGAGACAGGGAAGAAGAGAGGAGAAACGGCTCAAGGAGGCGACCCCGGGTATTCGTCAGAACGTCACCCCAAAGAGAATGACGACAATTGAAGTCACCCAGCAGGAGCACAGGCTCCGGCAAGGAGTCCAGGAGGTGTTTCAAATCAGGAAGAGAGAGCGGGACACTCGGGGGGAGATAAATGGAACTGTGTACCATTTCCCCACAAAGATACGAGCAGCAGAACAATGGAGAGGCGAAGGAAAAAGTAAAGGAACAAAGGGAACATCAGCCCGAATCAAGAGAGCAGAAGAATTAGAAGCCCCAGCAATGGCTGGGGGGGGGGGAGAGAAAGGAATAGCCACGAAAACGACCAGGACGAGCACCAAGCATTGGCTCCTGGAGACAGACACAAAGGGGCGAAAACCGCGAAATCAGAAGTTGGAGTTCGAGGAAATTGGCGTAATAACCTCGAACGTTCCATTGAAGAATGGACAACGACGAGAAGAGAAAGGACAAAAACAGAGAACAAGGAAGAAACAAAGGCGAAAGAGCAACAGAGCACGTTAAAGAATATCAGGGTCGGGATCAGGGTCAGCAAAGTCAGGGTTAGGGGGCATGGGTAAACTGAGCAAAGACGGAGGGAAGGAAACGGGAGAACAGATCAGAGGTGGGCGGGCAGGGTCCGAAGGAGGAGGAGGAGGAAGAGGAGGAGACAACAGAGAGGAGCCGTCAAGGACAGCAGCAGGAGAAGGGGGGGGAATAGAAAGAGGGGAGCGCACCCCAGCAAGAGCAGCAACCGAAAGGGAAGCAGGGGCCAAAGAAACCTCCATAGCAGGAACAGGGGGCGCAAGCACTGAAACGGGAGGGGAAGGAGCAACAGAGCCAGAAGGAGGAACTGAGGAAGAAAGCGAAGCCTTCTTACCCGCCGGGGAAGAGGAAGGAGAGGAGCCAGGCTTACGCTTCTGACTTAAAGAGACCGGTGTCCCAGCAACTACGTACCGGGCAACGGATTCCAGTGTCTCAACAGGAGAAGCCGAACGAGAGCACACACGACGGCCGTTAGGAGAGCGATGGACATCCGCCCGCACCGACAGGCGGTGGGGAGAGCCGATAGATGGAGGAGGAGGATCGGAGGGGGACGAGGAAGAAGACATAGAAGACACGACAGACCGGGTAGAAGGAAGGGGAACCCCAGACAGAGGACCAGGAGGAGGATCCTTCGGGAGAGAACCCAAAGGAACAGAGGAGGGGGCAGTGGGCGCATTAGGGTCCATGGCCCGGAAACGGTTGTGAGTCTGAGGAAGGCGGGAAGGACGAGGAGAGGAAGAGCGCAACATGCGAGCATAAGAGATATTAGCTTAAGGCGGGAGCCGGCGAACCTGGCGCTTCGCCTCAGGAAAAGATAAACGCTCCCGGTGCTTCAGGTTGAGGACGGCTGCCTTAAGCTTGTAATGGACACACGCACGGGAGAAGGTAGGATGGGCCTCACCGCAGTTGAGGCAACGAGCCTGGGGAGAAGTGCACTCCGACTTAGAGTGACCTTCGCCACCACACAAAGGACAGAGAGAGACAGTCCCGGAGCAGCGGAGGGCACCATGCCCAAACCTCCAGCACTTGTTGCAGAGCCGAGGAGAAGGAATGTACTCCTGGACAGAGCACCTGGCACCAGCAAGAATGACAGAGGGTGGAAGGGTCCTACCATCAAAGGTAATCTTCACAACCCGGAGGGGTTGACGGCGACTACCACGAGGGGGACGAGTAAACGTGTCCACCTGGAGAATAGAATGGCCCTGGGCAGCGAGGATATGTCGAATATCGTCGTGGCAGTCGCGCAGGTCCCGAACACCGGTTGCAACATGGGGCGGGAGCAAAATAGTGCCAACACTGAGCGTTCTTCGAGACCCGAACGGGGGTCTCGCCAAGGCAGGATAAGGCAGCCAAGCGGGAAGCAGCATCCTGAGAAGGAGCAGCAACGACACGTGTACCGAGACGAGTGGGGTTGAAAGTAATGGAGGCATCCACGGAATCAATGAGATGTCTATGAAGGGAGAAATCGTCAGGAGGCGCAGAATCAAGAGAGAGGAGATCAAAATATTTGGCCCACGAAGCGGGACCAAACAAGGCTTGATAGGTAGCAGAACTGGAAGGAATCGAGCGAGGGCGGCCGTGACGAGGACGGCGGTGAGAACCCCCAGAGAGAGAGGGGTTAAAAGGCGCAGTAGTTACAACTAGAGAAGGAGCCGCGCCAGGGGACGAGGTAGTCACCACTGGGGGCTTGGGGCTCGACCCAACCACAGAGGAGGGAGGGGAGCCAGGGGAAGGAGTCAGAGAGGCCAAAGGAGGAGCAAGGTCGGGGCCCAATGCAGCGGAGGCTACAGAGCCCGGTCTTCCAATACGGACCGACTCGGGGGCTTGGTCGCCCACCCCACGAGCCTGAGAAGGTAAGCCAGAAGCAGCCGAAACAGGGGTTATCATCTTGACGAAAAGAAGAATTCACTCACGAATGTGCCCCCACACCCACCATGGAGCCACAATTAGAGGCAGGACACCCAACAAGAAGCTATCGCCGATCTTGTCGGGGCCTCCTAGGGGTGCGTCGTGAGTATACGCCCCACAAACGCCACCTTAAGAAACCGACAGTCCGTCGAGATCGGGTTCAGTGACGAAGTGGGGATTGACAATAAAAGGTTCCCCTCGCTCTCGACGTCGGGTACTGCAGTTCTACGGGTGCATGAGTATGCCTCCTCAAGCACCCGGGCGTCAAAATAGAAGAAGTCCATGGAAGAACCAGAACGAGCAAAAGGTCGGCAGGAAACGGCAAGCAGATAGGAGAAGAGGGGGGAGAAAAACGAAACAGAAGGAAAAGGAAAAGGTGCCCAGCAGAATTGGAGAGGACGGCAGCAGGAGCACAAGGCTAGAAAAGGACAGAGGACTGTCCTAAGGAGCATCACACTCCGGCAGCCGCCCACGAAGCCCCCACACGGCGACAACGAGCTGAGCGGGGAGGGGGCTGATGCTTAGAAGTACTTCACAAGACACGTCCTACATTTTCAAAGACAATTTTACGTACTCCGTTTCATGTTCATATTTGTTTTTGGGTGAGGTGACTGGACAAACCAATGGGTAAAGAATATTTAGAACACGAATCAATGGGTACATAGCGTTTCTCTTCTTGCTAATGTGATGGTTCGGGGTCTTTAAGTGGGTAGAATGTAATTATGTGTTAATTGGCTGTTAATTGCTGGTCTTGACTTTTGATGTGTAGGGCCCCGCTGATGTTGAGCCTCCTGTTATTGCTGTATCTGTCGATAATTTATGTCTTGCTTGTTAAGATTTCTCTAATGATGGTTTGGTTGTGTGAGGATATAATATTTTCCTTGATGGAGCCCTGTTTGTGCATTGTTAATCGCCTAAAGAGAGACGATGTTGTCTTGCCTATATGCCGTGGTATGGCCAACGGCCATACCACGTTGGGAACACCGCTTCTCGTCCGATCAGCTAAGTTAAGCAATGTTGGCTTTGGTTAGTACTTGGATGGGTGACCACCTGGGAACACCAAATGCTGTTGGCAATAATGTTTACTGCCCGAAATACTATACATATTAGTGGCTTTAGGTATTGTATGTACTAGCTCTATAAATCCAACATTATGTTTGTAAATCATCTATATGTATTTTTCCCGAATAAAAAAAAAATGAATTTTATATACCGAGATCTTTGGTACTGACAGTCCCCAAGTGGGCATTTGAAGGCATAGACGACGTTGGTTTCTTTCAAGACGTTCTGTTTGGTGTTTGGAGTGTTTTTCATGAGTAGGTTGGCCGTTTTCTAGTTTTGTAGTAAATTGTCAATTGTATCTTCTGATTTTTGTCTGCGGGGATAACATTCCTATAAATATCTTTCAGGACACTCTCCTCCATTTTATGAGACATCGAAAAGAAGTTTCTGTAAAACAGTTCAATAGGAGGTACAAGTGTTGTGTTAGTTGACTTCAGGGGTTGCGCATGGCGTGTCACTTTTGTATGACGTTTTCAACATAACCTTTAGAGAAGCCATTGTTGACTTGGACCTGCCTTTCCCTACAGAGTTCTTCACCGACTTGCTTCCAACCAGAGCAGTGACTGAGAACCCAGTCAACGTAAGCGTTGACAACACACTTTTTCCCTTTCTGGGCAGTCACTGTTGGTATTAAGGCACATTCCTATTTTTGTTTTCTTTGTGTAGACTGTATTGAGGAAGCCACCATTCCTTTTCATTACTGTTACATCTAGAAAGGGCAGCTTTCCATCACTTTCCATCTCGTAAGTGAAACTCAACACCTAATTTTGCTCTAATGCCGCCTTCAGCTGATGCAAACGTCTGACATCAAGTACCTGCGTAAAAATGTCAACATACCTGAAGTATATGGTGGGATTTCAAGTCCATGTTAAATATGACCCTCTGCTCTATGGTGCCCATGTAGAAGTTCGCAAACAGGACACCTAGGGGAGAACCCATGGCAACCCCATCTACTTGCTTATACATGTGCCCATCGGGCCTCAAGAAGGATGCCTCTAGTGCAAGCTTGGAGTAACTTTCTCAGTATGCTCTCTGGTATGTCAAGAGGGGTACAAGCTGGATCACGATACACTGTCCATCATTCTAGGCGTCAGACCATAAATAACAATTTAAAAAATGAACTTTGAAGTTAATTTTTCAATTACCCTCGACAGTGAAGAAAAACGTAAGATATATTGAGAATATTCGAGTTAGAATTAATCATTCTAACTAGAAATTCCCTTTCGGTCACATTCAACAAATGTTTACACGACTGCTACCAAAATATACTAATATTAAAACGCATGAAAACAACAAGAAACCAAGCCTTCACGATTGAATATCGCCAAGATCTGATTCGAAATCAGATACACAAGGCAGCAAATGAGATCAACGATAGCATAGCACAACTACTTCATGCTACAGACCAATGGACAAACACCAACATCGACTAAGACCTCCGTACTTGAATCGACCAACACCTCGACATCCTTACAGATCAACATTGCCACAGCACAGAAACCAGGAGCATCAAGAAACGGACAACATTATTTGGAGGACCTATGGCGATTCCTCGACCCAGAGATGGCTTCTTGAACCTTGCTGGAATCAACCTCACTGAGGACCAAATCACACTCTTGAATCTGGGTACAAACTGTCACGTAATGTCTAGACCAAGTGAGATGGCACGGAAAGTGTTGTTGGCGATCCTAGTGGACGACATATTCGACCTTGAGACGCGAAAGAAGATTACCACTAAAGACACCTTGCAAGCGGAACTTATTGCTGAAGGAGGAAAGATTCGAGGTAACTACAGAAGCACCATACTGTCCCCCCGAGCTCAAAGCGGCAGCTAAGTGCCTTCATGAGAACAAGGAGATAGTCGTCAGAAGAGGTGACAAGTCGCCAATATACGTTATTCTTTAAAAAGATGAATATCTGGAAAAGATGAATATCTGGCAAAAATGAACCTCATACTCTCGACCAAACTAAATTCCAAAGGGTAACAAAGGACACTACAGCCGAATTGAAAACGAAGGTAAATAGATTGATCGAAACTGAACGCCCGGAAATCCAGACCACCTGCCAAAGGTCATTGGGGAATACAAACCTGGTTATGTGTATGGGAATGTCAAGACCCACAAGCCTGGAAACCCACTTCGGCCAGATACCCACACCTACATACAGACTGGCTAAGCGACTGCCTGCCGCCTCCTTATGTACCTTGTGCTTTTAGCCTGAAGTCTCCCAAGGAATTTGATGTGTTACTGCGGGGAGCACTGGCCACAGGAATAAGAGCCTCTTTGGATGTGGAGTCGCTGTTTACCAACGTGCCTGTGGACGAGACAATCAGGATGATGATTGACAGTGTATCGTGATGCGGCTTGTGCTCCTCTTGACATACCAGAGAGCATACAGAGAAAGTTACTCCAAGCCTGCACTAAAGAGGCACCCTTCTTGAGTCCCGATGGGGACATGTATAAGCAAGTAGATGGGGTCGCCATGGGTTCCCCCATAGGTGTCCTATTTGCGAACTTCTACATGGGTACCATAAAGCAGAGGGTCTTAGTTGACATGAACTTTAAACCCACCAAATACTGCAGGTATGTTGGAGACATTTTTATGCAGATACCTAATGTCAGACGTCTGCAGCAGCTGATGGAGGCATTCAAGCACAATTCGGTGTCGAGTTTCACTTACGAGATGGAGAGTGAATGAAGGTGGCCCTTTCTAGATGTAACAGTCATGGAGAGAAACGGTGGCTTCCACACTACAGTCTACATTAAGGAAACGAACATAGGAATGTGCCTTAATACCAACACAGGTACCCAGACAGGTACAAGAGGAGTGTCATCAATGCATACGTCGACCGAGCTCTCACTCACAGCTCTGGTTGGAAGCAGGTCGACGAAAACTCTGTAGAGTAAGGCAGGTCCTAGTCAACAATGGCTTCTCTAACAGTTATGTTGTAGACGTTATCAAAAGAAAGATGAAACGCCATGCAAATTCTGAAGCATCAACTAACACAACACTTGTAACTCCTATTATACTGTTTTACAGGAACTTCTTTTCAACTACTCACAAAACGGAGGAAAGTGTCGTGAAAGATATTATTAATAGGAACGTTATTCCCATAGACAAATCATCAGATACAATTAATAATTTACTACAAAAACAAGAAAACGGCTAACCTACTCATCAAGAACTCTCCAGACACCAAACAGAACGCCTTGAAAGAAACCAAAGTCATCTATGCCTTCACATGCCCACTTGGGCACTGTCAGCCCCAAAGATGTCAGTACATAGGCAAGACAACAACGTCTCTTTCTAGGCGATTAACAATGCATAAAAAGGGCTCCATCAAGGAGCATATAATCTTCTCGCACAACCAGACCATCACCAGAAAAATAAATCTTAATAAGTAACAAATTATCGACAGGTGCAACAACAGGCGAATCGACATCAGCGGGGCCCTACACATCAAAGTCAAAACCAGCAATCAACAGCCAATTAACACAATAACATTCTACCCACTTCAAGACCCCAAACCAGCGCAGAAGCAAGCAGAAAAAATGTATACCACATATATACCCATTGTTTTGTGTTGTCTTTTCCCATTTATTTGTTTTCTGTCACCTCACCCAAAAACAAATATAAGCATGAAACAGTACATAAAAAATCGGTCTTTGAAAATGTGACAAGTCTTGCGAAACGCTTCTAGGTGTCAAACCATAAATAAAAATGTAAAAAAAAAAAAATGAACTTTGGAGAGTTAATTTTTCAATTACCATCAAGAGTGAAGAAAAAATGTAAGAAATATTGAAAAGATTCGTGTTAGAATTATTTATATTACCCTTTTGGTCAAATTCAACAATATTTTATTTTATATTATCTTATATATATATATATATATATATATATATATATATATATATATATATATATATATTAGTATATTTTGGTAGCAGTCTTTCCTGTAGACATATATTATTAAATATGACCGAAAAAGTAAGATTAATAATTCTAACACGAATTTTCTCAATCTTTCGTACATTACGCTTCACTGTTGGAGGTAAATCAAAAATCAATTCTCCAAAATTCATTTTTATTTCTAGTCTGACGCGACACGGGCGCGTTTCGTAAAACTTATTACATTTTCAAAGACTTTAGTTCACAAATACACAACTGATTAGAACTTACGTATCTCCGATTTTATATCTACATTTGAGTGAGGTGGGAGGGGTGATGTGGCATTAACACAAGACAGAACAAGAGGGGATATTAATAGGGTAATAAAAGTATCAACACAAGACAGAACACAAACAATGGGTATTGAATAGAAGTGTTCGTAGAAAGCCTATTGGTCCATATTTCTTGATGCTTCTATATTGGAGCGGAGTCTTGAGGTGGGTAGAATATAGTTGTGCAATAATTGGCTGTTGATTGCTGGTGTTGACTTTTTGATGTGTAGTGCCTCGCAAACGTAGCAGGCGGCTTGACGTTTGCGAGGCACTACACATCAAAAAGTCAACACCAGCAATCAACAGCCAATTATTGCACAACTATATTCTACCCACCTCAAGACTCCGCTCCAATATAGAAGCATCAAGAAATATGGACCAATAGGCTTTCTACAAACACTTCTATTCAATACCCATTGTTTGTGTTCTGTCTTGTGTTGATACTTTTATTACCCTATTAATATCCCCTCTTGTTCTGTCTTGTGTTAATGCCACATCACCCCTCCCACCTCACTCAAATGTAGATATAAAATCGGAGATACGTAAGTTCTAATCAGTTGTGTATTTGTGAACTAAAGTCTTTGAAAAAGTAATAAGTTTTACGAAACGCGCCCGTGTCGCGTCAGACTAGAAATAAAAATTAATTTTGGAGAATTGATTTTTGATTTACCTCCAACAGTGAAGCGTAATGTACGAAAGATTGAGAAAATTCGTGTTAGAATTATTAATCTTACTTTTTCGGTCATATTTAATAATATATATATATATATATATATATATATATATATATATATATATTATTAAATATGACCAAAAAAGTAAGATTAATAATTCTAACACGAATTTTCTCAATCTTTCGTACATTTCTTTTCACTGTTGATGGTAATTCAAAAATCAATTCTCCAAAACTCATTTTTATTTCTAGTCTGACGCGACACTTGAGCTCGTTTCGTAAAACTTATTACATTTTCAAAGACTTTAGTTTACACATACACAACTGAATAGAACTTACATATCTCCGATTTGTTTATATCTACATTTTAGTGAGGTGGATGGGGTGAGGTGGTTTTAATAGGGTATTAAATTCATCAACACAAGACAGAACATGAAACAATGGGTATTGAATGGAAGTGATTGTAGAAAGCTTATTGGTCCATATTTCATGATGCTTCTATATTGGAGCGGAGTCTTGAGGTGGGTAGAATATAGTTGTGCATTAATTGGCTGTTGATTGCTGGTGTTGACTTCTTAATGTGTAGTGCCTCGCACACGTCACGCCGCCTGCTATCGCTGTATCTATCGATGATTTCTGTGTTGTTTACTAGGATTTCTCTGGCGATGGTTTGGTTGTGGGAAGAGATTATATGTTCCTTAATGGAGCCCTGTTGCTTATGCATCGTTAAACGCCTAGAAAGAGATGTTGTTGTCTTGCCTATATACTGGGTTTTTTGGAGCTTACAGTCCCCAAGAGGGCATTTGAAGACATAGACGACGTTGGTCTCTTTTAAAGCGTTCTGCTTTGTGTCTGGAGAGTTTCTCATGAGTAGGCTGGCCGTTTTTCTGGTTTTATAGTAAATCGTCAGCTGTATCCTCTGATTTTTGTCTGTAGGGATAACGTTTCTATTAACAATATCTTTCAGGACCCTTTCCTCCGTTTTATGAGCTGTGGAAAAGAAGATCAGTTTCGATCAACAAACTGATCGAAACTGTGAACGCCAAGAAATCAGGACTCCACCTGCCAAAGATCATTGGGGAATATAAACCTGGATATGCGTATGGAAATGTCAAGACACACAAGCCTGGAAACCCACTTCGGCCAATCATTAGCCAGATACCCACACCCACGTACAGACTGGTGAAGCGACTCAACGGCCTGCTGACTCCTTATGTCCCTTGCGCCTTCAGCCTGAAGTCTCCAAAGGAATTTGACTTGCTGCGGGGCACACGGGCCACAGGGATAAGAGCCTCGTTGGACGTAGAATCACTGTTCACCAACGTACCTGTGGACGAGAAAATTGGGATGATAGCCGACAGAGTGTAGGCTTTCTACAATCACTTCCATTCAATACCCATTGTTTCGTGTTCTGTCTTGTGTTGATGAACTTAATACCCTATTAAAACCACCTCACCCCATGAACTCCTCTTGACATACCAGAAAATATTCTATGGAAACTACTCCAAGCTTGTACTAAAGAGGCACCCTTCTTGAGCCCGGATGGGCACATGTATAAGCAAGTAGATGGGGTCGCCATACGTTCTCCCCTAGGTGTCCTGTTTGCAAACTTCTACATGGGTACCATCGAGCAAAAAGTCTTAGTCGACATGAACTTGAAACCGGCCATATACTGCAGGTATGTTGACATTTTTACACAGGTACCTGATGTCAGACATCTGCAGGAGCTGAAGGAGGCATTTGAGCAGAGTTCCATGCTGCGTTTCACTTACGAGATGGAAAAGGATGGGAAGCTACCCTTTCTAGATGTAACAGTCACGGAAAAGAGCGGAGGTTTCCACACTGCAGTCTACACTAAGGAAACGAACATAGGAATGTGCCTAAATGCCAACAGCGACTGCCCAGACAGGTACAAGAGGAGTGTTGTTAACGCATATGTCGACCGTGCTCTCAGCCACAGCTCAGAATGGAAGCAAGTCGACGAAGAACTCTGTAGGGTAAGGCAGGTCCTAGTCAACAATGGCTTCTCCAATGGTTTCGTCGAAGACATCATAAGAAGGAAAGTGAAACGCCATGCAACCTCTGAAGAGACAACTAACACAACACCTATACCCCCTATTAAACTATTTTACAGGAACTTCTTTTCCACAGCTCATAAAACGGAGGAAAGGGTCCTGAAAGATATTGTTAATAGAAACGTTATCCCTACAGACAAAAATCAGAGGATACAACTGACGATTTACTATAAAACCAGAAAAACGGCCAGCCTACTCATGAGAAACTCTCCAGACACAAAGCAGAACGCTTTAAAAGAGACCAACGTCGTCTATGCCTTCAAATGCCCTCTTGGGGACTGTAAGCTCCAAAAAACCCAGTATAGAGGCAAGACAACAACATCTCTTTCTAGGCGTTTAACGATGCATAAGCAACAGGGCTCCATTAAGGAACATATAATCTCTTCCCACAACCAAACCATCGCCAGAGAAATCCTAGTAAACAACACAGAAATCATCGATAGATACAGCGATAGCAGGCGGCTTGACGTTTGCGAGGCACTACACATTTAGAAGTCAACACCAGCAATCAACAGCCAATTAATGCACAACTATATTCTACCCACCTCAAGACTCCGCTCCAATATAGAAGCATCAAGAAATATGGACCAATAGGCTTTCTACAATCACTTCTATTCAATACCCATTTTTTCGTGTTCTGTCTTGTGTTGATGAATTTAATACCCTATTAAAACCACCTCACTAAAATGTAGATATAAACAAATCGGAGATGTGTAAGTTCTATTCAGTTGTATATGTGTAAACTAAAGTCTTTGAAAATGTAATAAGTTTTACGAAACGCGCTCAAGTGTCGAGTCAGACTAGAAATAAAAATGAATTTTGGTGAATTGGTTTTTGAATTACCACCAACAGTGAAAAGAAATGTACGAAAGATTGAGAAAATTCGTGTTAGAATTATTAATCTTACTTTTTCGGTCATATTTAATAATATATGTTTACAGGAAAGACTGCTACCAAAATATACTAATATATGTATATATAATATATATATATATACATATATATTATATATATATATATATATATATATATATATATATATATATATATATATATATCGTACCTAGTAGCCAGAACGTCGTACTCGGCCTGCTATGCAAGGCCCGATTTGCCTAATAAGCCAAGTTTTACTGAATTAATATATTTTCTCTATTTTTTTCTTATGAAATGATAAAGCAACCCATTTTATTATGTATGATGTCAATTATTTTTTATTGGAGTTAAAATTAACGTAGATATATGGCTGAACCTAACCAACCCTAACCTAACCTATCTTTATAGGTTAGGTTAGGTAGCCGAAAAAGTTAGGTTAGGTAGTCGGAATAACAATTAATTCATGAAAACTTGGCTTATTAGGCAAATCGGGCCTTGCATAGTAGGCTGAGAAGTGCTTTCTGGCTACTAGGTACGACATATATGTATATATATATTGTATATATATATATATACATATATTTATTGTATGTATGTATATATATATATATATATATATATATATATATATATATATATATATATATATATATATATATATATATATATATATATATGAGAGAGTGTACTCGCCTATTTGTGCTTGCGAGGGTTGAGCTTTGGCTCTTTGGTCCCGCCTCACGTGTGTGTGTGTGTGTGTGTGTGTGTGTGTGTGTGTGTGTGTGTGTGTGTGTGTGTGTGTGTGTGTGTGTGTGTGTGTGTGTGTGAGTGAGTGTGTGAGTGTGATTGTGTAAATCACGAAAATTAACACGTGGTGAAAAATGTGAGTGTCTGACCACGAAGGAAGAAACGAGTTCTTAGATGAATAACAATTCTTAGATATAGAGTTTAAGAATATTGAGTCTATTGGTCTCAAGCTTTGTTATCCACTCAGTTTTTTTAAGTTTGTCGTAGCAAAGCACGTCGTACATATTATAATAATAAATGCAGGGAGAAAATTCACCCAAAGAATGTGTTATGTTTACAACGTTTTTCTGGGTTTGAAAATATTGACAAGGCCTTGAAACTTTTGATACACATATATTGTTTAATTACGAAAATACTATGGAAAACTATTGGTTAAAAAGAGTTCTCGTAGTGATAATTGTGTCATTTATAAAATACCTTGTAAAGACTAACAAGTTCTATGTAGGGCAAACATTTAAAGATTTGAAATTTCGAATTTCGTAACAAATACTCTAAGACATGGCCAATTGTCTAATGCTTTGTTTGTTCATTTGTCAGAAAATACTCACCAAACTGATTGGGAGATGGCTTCTCCAATAACGATTTGTAAAATCACATTCAATAGGAACATTATTGAATGTCTTAATACAGATTTCAAAATCATGTATTCTGAATTTTAGCATTGGTTTGTATAATTTAGATCCATTTTTGATTGATCAGTTAAGGGGTGATTTGAGTAGGATCATTGAGACATATGTCTCACTAATACCTTGTTAATATTCATTATCTCTATCTCATTATAGACATTAGAACATGCAGGATCTGACCTGCATTCTAGAGCTGTACCAAGCGACAGCAAGATATGAAAGTAGGGCCGACAGAGTATTCCTGTATTGTCTGAGGCACTGGACGAAATCCATCACTGAAGATACTTGTACAAACTCTCCAGAATAAAGCTTAAGTGGTAAAGTACGTGGATTGATAGAGGAATATCTCCCGGATCGGAAACGGAAGATCATACTAAATGAGAAGATAGAAGAGAGCAGCGACAAGCACGAGCCACAATGTTGTATTTGGATCTAATACGGTTCCTAAAGAAGTCACTTATCTGACATAGCTCCGTTCATATCCATGTTTGCAGACGATCTAGTTTTAATTAGAGCAACTAGGATAGAGGACAAAATGCTGGAGGATCTATACAAACCTCACATTAGATGGGATAAATGGCTACTGAAATTCAACCCTAATGAAGACAAGCTTGTGCAAGAAGGTCTGAGAGTCAGCATTAGAAGTAGGCAGTTTTCAGCCTCGAAGAATATCCTGAGGGCTCATGTAACTCCGTTTCTGACGTCTGAGGGTCACTAACACAGTGACAAATAACCCAACCCACATGTCTCGGATTAATGAACATGGCCACGTTTCAGTTTTTCCAGCACCTTTATCAAGTAGTGACAGAGCAGTGTAAATATCACAGCGGGTAAAACATGCTCCAATAACGTTGCTTCAGCGTTATCGACGTTGCTTCAGCGTTATCGACGTTGCTTCAGCGTTATCGACGTTGCTTCAGCGTTATCGACGTTGCTTCAGCGTTATCGACGTTGCTTCAGCGTTATCGACGTTGCTTCAGCGTTATCGACGTTGCTTCAGCGTTATCGACGTTGCTTCAGCGTTCATCAACGTCGTTTGCCCAAATGTCCCAACTGGAATTAGGAATTATATTAACTCTCATTCTTCCTTGTCACGGCTTGATAGAGGTGTTGATGGGGTTATTTGTTTCAGCACGTTATTGTGACTTGTTTTCTGCATACGAAGAAAACTAAATTATATTTTCGTCAATATCTTAGATAAAGATGCCTTATAAATTCTGCGATAAACATATGTAAGACCCATCTTCATATATGCAGCGCTGGTAAAACAAACACCACTCTAAAACACACAACAAAAATGCCTAGATACGGTACAGATTTGAAAGAAATGTTCGTGGAACGGAGAGTAATGAACAACCAGTAACGAATCGTTGATCTGAACATCATTACGCAGGAGATAATGAGGTGAAGGGCTGGGTTGTGGAGCCATGATGACAACGTATAAGATTCAAAGACAAATCGACAAAATTCACGCAAAACAGAGTACAAAGTGTTTAATGTGATCATAGTGAGATCGATTGAAATTATTGAAATTAAATGCTATTGAATCAAGGAGATGAAGCAAATCATTGTCTACGTTAAGACTTGAAATGTGTGAAATGTTTACGTAGACGTAAAAGTCTTACACAGATATGCTGATAAAGCTTCAAAGGCAAAATCGGTAAGTTCGATACATTATAGTTATAACGTTTTAGCAATCAAATGTAAAAGACTTGCTTTTAAGTCTTACTATCCTATCCCATTTTAGTTCGCTGACACACATGGCAAATGGAACGAAACCTCACATCACTGGAATAAGAATCAGGGGAGACATGATTACAACGTACAAAATATTTAAAGAACATGATAGGCAAAAGACATTATTAATGATGGTGATACACACATGAAGGGACACTTGTGTGAAACTTTGTACCTAAAAATGCCACAGATACATTGTACACCTTTTGTTCAGTGCCCTAGTTGTGAACAAAAGGAATGCACTACAAGTGGAGTGTTGGAGGCAGACTCGATACACACTTCCAAGTGTAAATATCATACAACCAAATATACTCTGCAACCAGTTAGCTGGCAGGTGGGAGGCAGGACCAAAGAGCAGAAGCTTAACCCCACTCACCCATAAACACTCACCCCAAATTATCCACACCCAGAGCCACACCCCATGAACACATCCCCACAACCCACTCATCAACACAACCACCCGCCCCCACATACCCATTCACCACCACACATCTCACCCACCATCCTGCACTAAAAAACCATCCCCACAACCCGCACACCAACAGAAACATCTGTACTCCCCACAACCCGCACACCAACAGAAACATCTGTACTCCCCACAACCTACAAATATCAGGTTGTGGTGAACAAATCCACAAGGGCTTTGACGAGGATTCGAACCTGCGTCCGAGAGCATCCCAGACGCTGCCTTAATCGACTGAGCTACGGCATGGAAAAAATTCCAACCAGAAATTCAACTGGATTTGTTGACCAGACCACACACTAGAAATTGAAGGGACGACGACGTTTCGGTCCGTCCTGGACCATTCTCAAGTCGATTGTGATGAGGACAGGTAGGGACAGGCATTAAATAGGCAAGAGAGAGCTGAGGAGGAAAGTCAGGTGTAGGGGATAGTCGTAATGAGAACTGCAGCAGGCCTATTGGCCCATACGAGGCAGCTCCTATTATAACCACCGAAGGAGATAGTAATAGGAAAAAGAAGAGGATAGCAAGGGAGCGTAGAAGACAATGAACAGAAAAAGGGAGAAGAGAGAAAGAAAGGGAAAGAAAGAAATGGAAGGGGGAAAGCTCATGTTAAGTCACGTTTGTTAGAAAGATTAGAGCATTTGAGTATATACTGTGAAAGGGAAGAGTCCACAGCAACAAAGCCAGGACTCAAGTTCATGTTGGGTACATTGTTAATAAGAGCCGATTCTACAACTGGATTTCATTGTGGAAATTTTGGATTTACAAATCCTTGCGAATATGTTCATTTGATGCATCACGCTATTGTGATTTCTCTGTGCAATCAGGTTGAGGTATTTGTATCAAAACAGATCTTGCCCACAACAAACTCACCAACATACTCCCACACTCCACACGTGTCTTGTAGAGGCATACCCCCGGGGTGGTACAGGCGTACCCCCGGGAAGGGGGGTGGTACAGGCATACCCCCGGGAAGGGGGGGGGGTAGTACAGGCATACCCCCGGGAAGGGGGGGGGTAGTACAGGCATACCCCCGGGAAGGGGGGTAGTACAGGCATACCCCCGTGAAGGGGGTGGTACAGGCATACTCCCGGGAAGAGGGGTGGTACAGGCATACCCCCGGGAAGAGGGGTGGTACAGGCATACCCCCGGGAAGGGGGATGGTACAGGCATACCCCCGGGAAGGGGGGTGGTACAGGCATACCCCCGGGAAGGGGGGTGGTACAGGCATACCCCCGGGAAGGGGGGTGGTACAGGCATACCCCCGGGAAGGGGGGTGGTACAGGCATACCCCCGGGAAGGGGGGTGGTACAGGCATACCCCCGGAAAGGGGGGTGGTACAGGCATACCCCCGGGAAGTGGGGTGGTACAGGCATACCCCCGGGAAGGGGGTTGGTACAGGCATACCCCCGGGAAGGGGGATGGAACAGGCATACCCCCGGGGGTTGGTGCAGGCATACCCCCGGGGGTTGGTACAGGCATACCCCCCGGGGAAGTACAGGCATACCCCCCGGGGGTGGTGCAGGCATACCCCCTGGGGTGGTGTAGGCATACCCCCTGGGGTGGTGCAGGCATACCCCCTGGGGTGGTGCAGGCATACCCCCTGGGGTGGTGCAGGCATACCCCCTGGGGTGGTGCAGGCATACCCCCTGGGGTGGTGCAGGCATACCCCCTGGGGTGGTGCAGGCATACCCCCTGGGGTGGTGCAGGCATACCCCCGGGGGTGGTGCAGGCATACCCCCGGGGGTGGTGCAGGCATACCCCCGGGGGTGGTGCAGGCATACCCCCGGGGGTGGTGCAGGCATACCCCCGGGGGTGGTGCAGGCATACCCCCGGGGGTGGTGCAGGCATACCCCCTGGGGTGGTGCAGGCATACCCCCTGGGGTGGTGCAGGCATACCCCTTGGAGTGGTGCAGGCATACCCCCTGGGGTGGTGCAGGCATACCCCCTAGGGTGGTTCAGGCATACCCCCGAGGGGGTGGTAGAGGCATACCCCGGGGGGGGTGGTACAGACATACCCCCGGGGTTATACAGGCATACCCCCGGGGTTATACAGGCATACCCCCGGGGTTATACAGGCATACCCCCGGGGTTATACAGGCATACCCCCGGGGTTATACAACTATATTTCATGTCATTTTGGTAAACATTTTCGTTATGAGGTGACAGCAGAATAATCCTCGCCCACTCCTCCTCCTCCTCCTAGCCCATCCCCCTCCTCCTCCTCCTAGCCCCTCCACCACCTCCTCCTCCTAGCCCCTCCACCACCTCCTTACCTCATCTTCGTGCATTTCTTCTCGTCTGAGGACTTACGTTTATTGGGTGGAGACTTCAGGAGCAGCGACAGTGATGAGGCAGGAGTGTGTTTGTCTACGTCAGGACGGGGAGTGGTGGTGGGGGGGGGAGGTACCTACCCCACTCTGGAGGGTGAAATTCCCCCCCCCCCCCCCGTGAATGCTGGGGTGATATCTTGACAGTAATGGGAGTTAGACCCCTCACAGTGGTGGTGGTGGGGGGGGTGAGACCCCTCCTAGAGTAGGAGACCCCAAGAGTGGTGGGGGTGAACCCCTACCCAGAGTATGGGGGCGAGAGACCCCCCAGTTTGGTGGGGGGTGATAACCCCCCCACCCAAGAATGGTTGGGGGTATGCCCCCAGAGTGACGTAGTACTGCCCAACCACCTCTGATGCACGCCCTTACCTCGCGGAAGATAGTATTTACCATATCCAGATTTAACACCTTTTGCCAATTAACAGGCAGCTTATCTTGAAGTAACAGGCAGCTTATCTTTTGATGAAGACTGAGAGGTTCAGGTCCACATTTCTCCAGGGACTTCAGTAATGTTAGGGAGAAAATTACACATTTGTGTCTTCCTTGGAAGTCAACAACCCACCCGTCACAACGCCAGATGTTGTGGAGAACAAAAAAACTCTTTGGAGTGCTGAGCCTATTGATAACCCTACAAAACTTAAAATATACAGACAAGATCTTTGTCTATTTTACTTGCTTGCATTGCAATACTGTGAACCAGCTAGAAGGACAGCAATTGCACGGATAGTGTGTCAACACAGGTACCGTTCTCCATTCTCGCCACCTTAAGAGTCCAGCCCGTACACTTTGACACTCCATAAAAAGTACACCCTACTGACTATTAGAATCGTAGGAGCACCAGCAACAATTACATTTTCACGTTCGATGCACAGTAAACGTTCAGAGTTGTGACCCGCTACTTTTAATAGTGGTGGCATTTGTAATAGTGCCAATAACGTTAAAATCACGACCTATTAGCTCCGAATACGGGTGGTAGACGTCCCCCCCCCCCTTCCCCCCTCCTGCTACTGATTAAAAGATGGCGTTCCGTTCGGCAACATTCTAGGTACGCTAAATGCTGAACTTGGAAAGCTTAACTGTGACTGGAGGACGTGTTCGATGCGTATATTAGGTGTCCAATGCCGTCATTGTATTCTCCTACCTGGTCTGATGTCCACACCCACATGAAGAAATATTTCATAAACGAATATTATTATTCATCTGAATGGACTCGCCCATACAGTAAGTAAGTAAGTAATTATCAAAAGAAGGCACCAAACCGGGAAGGCTATGTAGCACCATCAAATACGCAAAATAATCAGAGGGCGCTAAATATCACCAAGGATGCCAATACGAGAACAAAAACGCATAAGGCGAACGATATCAAAAGTATCCGAGTCACCAAGAATTCTATCGAGGGACAGGTGACCGCGAGGGGCGGTCGGAAAGCAAGACACACGCTCGTCCTGGAAGTCAGGACATTCAAGAAGGACATGCACGACCGTAAGAGGGACAATGCAACTAGGACAATAAGGAGCAGGGCGGCGCTCCATCAAGTGACCATGGGTTAAGCGAGTATGGCCAATACGCAACCTCGCTAGAGCTGTTTCCCACCGCCGGTTACGGTGGAAGGAGGACGGCCACGAGGAAACACAACATTTAAGAGTACGTAGCTTGTTACCAGTAACAGACAACCAAGAAGCCTGCCAACGGGTAAGGACTGAGGAATGGATAACCGGGTAAAAGTCGGAATACGGAATGCCTTTACGAGAGATGGGACAAGAGCGGACAGCTTCCTTAGCGGCAGCATCCGCACGCTCATTTAAAGACACGCCAATATGGCTGGGAACCCAACAAAACTCAACCGACTTAAATTTACGGTGAACGAGAAACAGCCAATGCTGGATCTCGACAACTACCGGATGAACTGGATTAAAGCACCCGAGAGCCATGAGGGCACTACGAGAGTCAACAACAACCACAAAGGAAGACTGACAACGAGAAAGCAGGAGACGAAGAGCATAGAGAATAGCATAAAGTTCCGCTGTAAAGATGCTAGTCTCCGGAGGCAAGCGACACATATAAGTGCGATCAGGAAAAACAACAGAGTAGCCAACACCGTCCGCTGACTTAGACCCATCGGTGAAGACAGAAACGGAGCGGGAGTGAGAAGAAAAGTGCTCGAGGAAAAGGCGTTTTAGAACTGTAGGAGGGGTAAAAGCTTTAGTGATACGAGTCAAGGATGTACAAAACCGCGGAAGAGGGACCCTCCACGGGGGCAAAGAAGGAACAACACGAGGAGAAACATCAGAAATACGAACGGAAAGAGAATCCTGCAGGCGAGATAACCGGACAGAAAGAGGGAGGTGGTGAAGAGGAACAGGAACCGCAGGAGGGGTAAAAGTTAAAGCACGACAGAGACGAGAGGAAGGATGTTGCAAGGACCGCGCAAGATAGCGAAGACAGTAGCGATCACGGCGGTCCTGGAGAGACAGGAAGCCAGTGTCAACATACAAGCTAAGGACGGGAGTCGAACGAAAGGCACCAGAACTGAGGCGCAACCCAGTATGGTGCAAAGCATCAAGACGGCGAAGAGTAGAAGGAGAAGCAGACGAGTAAGCAGGGCAACCATAATCGAGCTTAGACAGGACGAGAGAGGAATGTAAAGCAAGGAGAGTGCGCCTATCTGCCCCCCAAGAAGTATGGGAGAAGACCCGAAGGAGGGTAAGGGACTTAGAGCACTCAACACGGAGGTAAGAGATATGGGGAGACCAAGACAAACGAGTGTCAAGGAATAACCCCAAAAGCTTCGCGGAATCTTTGTATTCAAGGGGATGACCATAAAGTGACAAAGAGGGACGAAGAACAACCCGTTTCCGCGTAAAAGTCATGGCACAAGTCTTAGAAGTAGAGAACTTGAAGCCATGACCTGTGGCCCAAGACGACACGGCATCAATCGCAAGTTGAAGCCGGCGTTGAAGGAGAGGCGAATCATCACCCTGACAACAAAGGGTAAGATCATCGACATAGAGAGCGGAGAAGACACCAGAAGGAAGAGAGGAAAGAAGACCATTGAGGGCAACCAGAAAAAGAGTAGTGCTCAGAACACTACCCTGGGGCACACCTTCGTATTGCTGAAAAGGGGGAGAGAGAGCGGTACCAAGGCGCACCCGAAAGGAACGACGAGAGAGGAAGCTGCGGAGAAAGAGAGGGAGATGACCACGAAGGCCAAAAGAATGAAGTTGAGATAGGATATGATAACGCCAAGTGGTGTCGTAAGCCTTTTCTAGGTCAAAAAGGACGGCAACAACGGAGGTCTTCGCAGCAAAAGCAGTACGTATATAGACCTCCAAGTTCACCAGGACATCTGTCGTGCTGCGGCACTTGCGGAAACCAAATTGAGAAGGGGAGAGGAGGTGATGGTGTTCCAGGAACCACATCAGACGAACGTTAACCATACGTTCAAAGAGTTTGCAGACACAACTTGTGAGAGCAATAGGGCGAAAGTCCTTAGGGGAAGTACCCAGAGACCCTGGTTTGCGAACAGGGAGGACAACGGCATCGAGCCAGTCCTCAGGGACTGACGACGACTCCCAGATCCGATTATACAGACTCAGTAAATACTGAGACGTGCTCGGAGGGAGATGGCGAAGCATCTCATAATGAATACCATCGGAGCCCGCCGCCGTAGAACCGCAGAGGGCCAGGGCAGAACGAAGTTCAGAGAGAGAGAAGGGATCATTATAGGGAAGCTGAAGATGAGTGCAGAAATCTAAAGGACGAGACTCAAGGACAGGTTTACGAAGAAGGAAAGAATGGGGAAGATGAAGACCAGAGCTAACAGAAGAAAAGTGGGAACCCAGTTCGGAAGCGACCTGCAACGGGTCCGCCACAAGAGTATCATGGAGGTGAAGGACCGGTGAAACATCGGGAACGAACTTACCCGCTATCTTGCGGATACGCTTCCAGATCTGGGCCAGAGGGGTTTCGGACGTAATTGTCGAGACATAAGATGCCCAACATTCACGTTTAGCCGTACGGATGGCCCTACGGGCCACCGCACTCGCTTTCCGAAAGAAAAGAAAAGAATCGGTCGTCTGCCTACGGCGGTGCTTCTTCCAGGCTGCACGCTTACAGCGGACAGCCCGAGCACAGTCCGCATTCCACCAGGGAACGCACTTCCGTGGACCCCGAGAGGAAGAGCGAGGAATAGAGCGGAGGGCAGCGTCGAAGACAGTGTCATGAAAAAGGAGGAGAGCGCGAGAGAGGGGCAGAAGGGAGAGGTCAGAGAGAGTAGCACTGAGGGAAAACAGGGTCCAGTCCGCCTTAGCAAACTGCCACCTAGGGAAAGAGAGGGAAGGGCGAAAAGAGAAAAAGGAAACAAGGATGGGGAAATGATCACTTCCATGGAGGTCATCAAGAACCTGCCATGTGAAATCTAAGTAAAGAGAAGAAGAACAGAGAGAAAGATCAAGACAAGAAAGGGTGCGAGTTCGAGAGTCCAAATGAGTGGGCTCACCAGAATTCAGAAGAGACAGGGAAGAAGAGAGGAGAAACGGCTCAAGGAGGCGACCCCGGGTATTCGTCAGAACGTCACCCCAAAGAGAATGACGACAATTGAAGTCACCCAGCAGGAGCACAGGCTCCGGCAAGGAGTCTAGGAGGTGTTTCAAATCAGGAAGAGAGAGCGGGACACCCGGGGGGAGATAAATGGAACAAACTGTGTACCATTTCCCCACAAAGATACGAGCAGCAGAACAATGGAGAGGCGAAGGAAAAAGTAAAGGAACAAAGGGAACATCAGCCCGAATCAAGAGAGCAGAAGAATTAGAAGCCCCAGCAATGGCTGGGGGGGGGAGAGAAAGGAATAGCCACGAAAACGACCAGGACGAGCACCAAGCATCGGCTCCTGGAGACAGACACAAAGGGGCGAAAACCGCGAAACCAGAAGTTGGAGTTCGAGGAAATTGGCGTAATAACCTCGAACGTTCCATTGAAGAATGGACAACGACGAGAAGAGAAAGGACAAAAACAGAGAACAAGGAAGAAACAAAGGCGAAAGACCAACAGAGCACGTTAAAGAATATCAGGGTCGGGATCAGGGTCAGCAAAGTCAGGGTTAGGGGGCATGGGTAAACTGAGCAAAGACGGAGGGAAGGAAACGGGAGAACAGATCAGAGGTGGGCGGGCAGGGTCCGGAGGAGGAGGAGGAGGAGGAGGAGGAGGAGACAACGGAGAGGAGCAGTCAAGGACAGCAGCAGGAAGAGGGGGAGTAGAAAGAGAGGAGCGCACCCCAGCAAGAGCAGCAACCGAAAGGGAAGCAGGGGCCAAAGAAACCTCCATAGCAGGAACAGGGGGCGCAAGCACTGAAACGGGAGTGGAAGGAGCAACAGAGCCAGAAGGAGGAGCTGAGGAAGAAAGCGAAGCCTTCTTACCCGCCGGGGAAGAGGAAGGAGAGGAGCCAGGCTTACGCTTCTGACTTAAAGAGACCGGTGTCCCAGCAACTACGTACCGGGCAACGGATTCCAGTGTCTCAACAGGAGAAGCCGAACGAGAGCACACACGACGGCCGTTAGGAGAGCGATGGACATCCGCCCGCACCGACAGGCGGCGGGGAGAGCCGATAGACGGAGGAAGAGGATGGGAAGGAGGATCGGAGGGGGACGAGGAAGGAGACACAGAAGACACGACAGACCGGGTAGAAGGAAGGGGAACCCCAGACAGAGGACCAGGAGGAGGATCCTTCGGGAGAGAACCCAAAGGGACAGAGGAGGGGGCAGTGGGCGCATCAGGGTCCAAGGCCTGGAAACGGTTGTGAGTCTGAGGAAGGCGGGAAGGACGAGGAGAGGAAGAGCGCAACACGCGAGCATAAGAGATATTAGCATAAGGCGGGAGCCGGCGAACCTGGCGCCTCGCCTCAGGAAAAGATAAACGCTCCCGGTGCTTCAAGTTGAGGACGGCTGCCTCAAGCTTGTAATGGACACACGCACGGGAGAAGGTAGGATGGGCCTCACCGCAGTTGAGGCAACGAGCCTGGGGAGAAGCGCACTCCGACTTAGAGTGACCTTCGCCACCACACAAAGGACAGAGAGAGACAGTCCCGGAGCAGCGGAGGGCACCATGCCCAAACCTCCAGCACTTGTTGCAGAGCCGAGGAGAAGGAATGTACTCCTGGACAGAGCACCTGGCACCAGCAAGAATGACAGAGGGTGGAAGGGTCCTACCATCAAAGGTAATCTTCACAACCCGGAGGGGCTGACGGCGACTACCACGAGGGGGACGAGTAAACGTGTCCACCTGGAGAATAGAATGGCCCTGGGCAGCGAGGATATGTCGAATATCGTCGTGGCAGTCGCGTAGGTCCCGAACACCGGTCGCAACATGGGGCGGGAGCAAAATAGTGCCAACACTGGCATTCAACTGGACGTTCTTCGAGACCCGAACGGGGGTCTCGCCAAGGCAGGATAAGGCAGCCAAGCGGGAAGCAGCATCCTGAGAAGGAGCAGCAACGACACGCGTACCGAGACGAGTGGGGTTAAAAGTAATGGAGGCATCCACGGAATCAATGAGATGTCGATGAAGGGAGAAATCGTCAGGAGGCGCAGAATCAAGAGGGAGGAGATCAAAATATTTGGCCCACGAAGCGGGACCAAACAAGGCTTGATAGGTAGCAGAACTGGAAGGAATCGAGCGAGGGCGGCCGTGACGAGAACGGCGGTGAGAACCCCCAGAGAGAGAGAGGGGTTAAAAGGCGCAGTAGTAACAACTAGAGAAGGAGCCGCGCCAGGGGACGAGGTAGTCACCGCTGGGGGCTTGGGGCTCGACCCAACCACAGAGGAGGGAGGGGAGCCAGGGGAAGGAGTCAGAGAGGCCAAAGGAGGAGCAAGGTCGGGGCCCAATGCAGCGGAGGCTACAGAGCCCGGTCTTCCAATACGGACCGACTCGGGGGCTTGGTCGCCCACCCCACGAGCCTGAAAAGGTAAGCCAGAAACAGCCGAAACAGGGGTTATCATCTTGACGAAATTACGAATTCACTCACGAATGTGCCCCCACACCCACCATGGAGCCACAATTAGAGGCAGGACACCCAACAAGAAGCTATCGCCGATCTTGTCGGGGCCTCCTAGGGGTGCGTCGTGAGTATACGCCCCACAAACGCCACCTTAAGAAACCGACAGTCCGTCGAGATCGGGTTCAGTGACGAAGTGGGGATTGACAATAAAAGGTTCCCCTCGCTCTCGACGTCGGGTACCGCAGTTCTACGGGTGCAAGAGTATGCCTCCTCAAGCACCCGGGCGTCAAAGTAGAAGAAGTCCAAGGGAAGAACCAGAACGAGCAAAAGGTCGGCAGGAAACGGCAAGCAGATAGGAGAAGAGGGGGGAGAAAAACGAAACAGAAGGAAAAGGAAAAGATGCCCAGCAGAATTGGAGAGGACGGCAGCAGGAGCACAAGGCTAGAAAAGGACAGAGGACTGTCCCAAGGAGCATCACACTCCGGCAGCCGCCCACTAAGCCCCCAGACGGCGACAACGAGCTGAGCGGGGAGGGGGCCCATACAGTAAACTATCAACCGTCATGCCACTCCTACTTCCCTAGATATACACACTTCATTGTTAGGAAATATAACTTAAGAATAACTTGTGTATAATGGTGCAGCAGTTCTATCGGATGACAGATGGTCAGCAAAGATAGCAGGGGAGAACCTCAGCGGGATATTGTGATATATAAAGTAACTATTGCCATCGATGGCTTCCTGGAAGGTGTTTGTAGTCCTGTAGAAGTCAGATGTTGAGTGAGCTGTGTGTTTGGTGCGACTTTGAGCCTGAATCTGCTGCTGTGGAATGCTGAGTGGGTGGAAATTTCTACAACGCCATGCATAAATAGTTTATAATGGTTCTACTGTTAATTGCTTCTTCATCCTAATTCTGCGAAATTAATTGTGCCAATACATGTCTTACTGCTCTAATGGTAAATCTGACTGTCTTTACAATATATCTTTCAAATTGTTAGCTAAATGTCACTCACTTCATGACCAAAAATATAAGTTTGATTTCGACTGCTGTTTACCTGTTCAGTCCAGCCAGTTTTGTAATTTAAGTGATTACCGATTAAGTTTTGGGATTCTGATAAAGACAATGTCAAAGTGCTAAGCTGTTACTGTGACTTATGTAATTAATATACTGTACTTTGTACGTATATTTTCCCAATTACATATGTACTACTGTTGACGAATAAAGTGTTTGATTTGATAACCTGTTTATTGGCGGCTATCAGCATAGTAGTGCACTCTGTACAGTACATTGTCCTTCAGTAAAAAAAAATTAAAGGATGACCTGGCTACTTATTGATCGAGTTTGATTAATGAATTCTACAATAGAGTACAAACAGCGATGGTAACCATATTCTCCACACACCCGTTGACAACAGTTATACTGTCTTCCAAAGGAACCAACAGAAGCACGAGTCGTTAACATATACTTTCTCCTAACCCTAAACGAAAATTTAACAATAAAGAAAATCAGAATACCGTTTCAGGTGTTATCGCGGGCTTCCGTATCTGTACATCGTCTCAAAGAAAATTGTGAAATCACTAAACATTTAGCACACAATATCTCGCCACATTGCTAGGCAAGTGACGCGGCATAGTTCGTCAGCTTACACAGGCAAGGTGGAGATGTAAGCTGGCCTTAATGTCCTGTAGTTCTACCGCCGACAACCATATTATTATTCAACTCTTGCACCCACTCCAACACCAGGCTCGGTGCATCCAAGCATCCAGGCGTCATCCGGCCTGGTAATACGCAGGTGTGTCTGTGGGGGTCTTGGGGTCCCGGAGCACCTTAGCTTATTTACCTTTCCAGAGATAAGGTTGCATCATCCAGCTTGTCTACAAACACCATTACTATTTGTCTTCTTCCACATACGTGCAATTAATGGCAAACTACTGAGACTACTGTCATTTACTAGACACTATAACAACTCTCTTATTGAGAACATCCGTAGCAGCCGTGATGGGGATTCGAACCTATGGGCTGGGGTGTACACAGGTACACGCTCTAGACAACTATGCCACAGCATGATTTTCTCATTGATACAGTCACGTCAGCGTCATTACCCTCTATGTAACTTATTCTCCTACTGTTAATGGACGGTATTTGAATTATTATCTTGACAGACGGTAGCAAACAGATGCTCTTCGGTCACAAACGGTAATTACTGTCAAATTTCTTGAACATAATTAGATCAAGTCAGCTGCAGGACAAATACCAACTGGTCAAAACCAATAGAGGTGATGACATTCAATTTTCTTGGAAGGGTTAATCGTGCGCGGGCCTTAAGCCGCTGGCTGGCCTTTACCCATCACTAACTAATTCAGAGTAAAAAATACAACATCTGAATTAATTTATTCCGTAGAATAAACTAGTATTTTACAAACGTTGCGCATGATTGCGGAAAACACTGAATATATCTGGTCATTCCCGATGTTATATAACAGTGATGTTAAAGAGCGTACCTGCCAGGCTGGGCGGCGCTCCCACGATGAGCTGTAAGATCACACTTACCTGCAATGATACACAATATGTTGTGTTATCATAGAAAACATTGTCTTCAGGAAATTATTAAACTTTTAATTAATGTCGGAAAATAACGGTAAATCCAGCCGCGAGATACTCGCCTTATCACGAGGGCTGATTAGGACGGGTCACCAGGTCAAGGAGAAGGTCACCTTGGAGACTGAGGTCTTGTCCTGAAGGCCCAGCGGTCAACCCACACCCGCCTGGAACAGTATCACATTATATATATCTCATTATTATTTTTTTATAAGCATAAACAATCTCTTGACCCCTAAGTTAACACAAGATCTGGAAGCCAGAGTTGTCATTAATTCTGATTGTAAACACTAAGAAATATATAATATCAGGATACCAAAACCTTCCACTTGATATTCTGAAAAATAACACGTTTTCTAAGACATTCAGGTAATCTTACGAGACATAATGTAATGGAAACATCTTTATATTTTTCTTAAAATCACCGTTAGTTGCAAGTTGCGCTCTGTTTTGTGTGTGTGTGTGTGTGTGTGTGTGTGTGTGTGTGTGTGTGTGTGTGTGTGTGTGTGTGTGTGTGTGTGAGAGAGAGTGGGGGGGTTTGTGTGTGTGTGGGGGGGGGGGGAGGGGTTGTGTGTGTTTGCTTACCTAATTGTGGGTGTAGGGGTTGGGCGTTTGCTCTTTTATCCCATGTTTCCATTGTCAATTATGTTTACATATACACATGTAAAGTTATAAGAGAATGATTGTCCAAAGTTGTAGCGCAGACGCTTGGGGCTAATCTCGCCCAAATTTACGGGGAGAATGGTCTGGGGTACGGGATTAACATAGGCTAGTCCGCATTACCAGAATAATAAAAAGGAACAGCTTACCAGGGTCACATTCAGACCCCCACGACGACTTTTGGCCCTGACCGCCAGCTACACAAACAATATTTTGATGACAAACATTCATAACGAATTTATTTTCTTATAGAAAATAAATCATTATTCACTGATCTCGGAAAATTAACACACATTTTCTGATATTTGCCAATAGTCTCATAAAACAGCCACGCACTTTTCTCACCCTCACACCAATGGAGTAAAATTATATTTTTTTATAGGAGACTGACAGAGATAGATAGTAGATAGATGAATAAAAGAATAGATGAAGAGATATCATGGATGGATAGTTGGGTGGCCATGGATGGAGAGATGAACATATTGGATAGAAAGAATAGGTATACGTGGATAGAAAGATAGATGGACAGACGGATGGTTACATAAACATATTAGCTGGTGAGTCATAGTGACTAGGTATATTAACCCTTAGGCAGCGACGAAGGTAAATTGATATTACAAGAGTCAGGTGAGGTGCAGAACGCCACCAACAGGAGTCCCACATTCCCTTACTGGCTACAGTCGGAATAAGATTTTCATACCAATGCGGAAACGGGCGTCTGACAGCTGGGTGGACAGCGCTTCTGATTCGTAGTCCTGAGGCTCCGGGTTCGATCCCCGGTGGAGGCGGAGACAAATGGGCAAAATGTTTCTTTCACCCTCATGTCCCTGTTACCTAGCAGTAAATAGGTACCTGGGAGTTACACAGCTGCTACGGGCTGCTTCTTGGGGGTTTGTAACAAAAAGGAGACCTGGTCGATGACCGGACCGCGGGTACGCTAAGCCCCGAAATCATCTCAAGATAACAGTGATTTTTTTTGTCTCTATGTACAGGGGCAAAAGACATAGGTGTTGAAGCTGAGCGAAAGATATGGATCTCACATGGATAAGGTCAACGATGTACAGAAGAAGGATGGGGGAGGTGAATTGCCCAGGAGAGGTCACCACCTCCACCTGAGCCAGAGCTCCCTCACCTCTGGTTTATTACCCCGCAGTAACCCTTGGCACTCAAGTACCTCATTTTGGGTTACAACCATCGTAGCTTGGGTCACCTGCAGCTGATCGAGGGTCTCACAGCCCTGTTAGCACACACGAGACGCCCAGGGCCGAGGCCAGGCTCGCGTAGGGTTCATATTAGTGTGGGAGAGTGCTCTCTCAACGCCCTAACTTATTGCTTGCAATATTTACCTCTGATATTTGGTGTCCAAACTATGTCAAGTTGCATGTCAAGGGATTAGCTCAATAAGGGGAGTCTCAAGATGTCACTGGATATGACCTGTGTAGTCTGGATGTGCTGCAATGGATAATGTGGAACTATTTGACCAGAAGTGGGGTACTCCTAACCAGAGGGAGGAATTGTTTGAGTGAGATGGTAGTGGGAGCAGAGGGGGGGGGGTCAAGACAGGCCTTCCCTCACCAGAAGTAATTATCAAAAGGCACCAAGCTGGGGAGCCTATCTAGCACCGTGAAAAGTGCGGGATATTCAAAAGGGGCTAAAGATCACTAAGGATGCCAATACGAGAACAAAAGCACAAAAGACGATCATCATCAAAGGCATACGATTCACCAAAAAATACTATCGAGGGACAGGTGACCGCAAGGGGCAGCCAGGAAGCAAGACGCACGCACATCCTGGAAGTCAGGATTTGTAACAAGGCACAACCGTAAGAGGGGGCAATCCAATTCCGACAATAAGGAGCAGGGCGGCGCTCCATTAAGTGCCCGTGAGTTAAACGGGTATGACCAATGTGTAACCTCGCCAAAGCCGTTTCCCACAGCCAGTTACAGTGGTAGGAAGGAAGGCCATGGGGGACACAATCCTTAAGAGCATGCAGCTTTTTCCCATTAACAGAAGACCAGCAATACTGCTTTAAGGCATAGATCGAGGAATGAACAACTGGGTAGAAGTCGATATAAGGAACACCTTTACGGGAAATGGGACAAGTGTGGATAGCCTCCTTCGTGGCAACATCTGCACACGCATTTAAAGAAACACCAATATGGCTGGGACCCAGCAAAACTCTACTTAAATCTGCTGGAGATAAGAAACATAATATTTAATATCAACGACCACAGAATGGACAGAATTAAAGGACTCCAGAGCCATGAGGGCACTGTGATTGTCAACTACAAAAACAGAGGAAGAATTACGGAAGGAAAGCAGTTGACGAAGAGCAAACAAAATTGCATAAAGTTCAGCCACGAAGAAGCTAGTCTCTGGTGGCAGGCAACACATACAGGTGCGGTCAGGACACACAACTGAGTAGCCTACACCGTCAGCAGACTTGGATTCATCTGTGAAGACAGATGGAGTGGGAGTGTGAAGAAAGTGATCAAGAAAAGTGAGCAAGAAAAAGGCGTTTCAGAACTATATGATGGGTAAAAGCTTTAGTCATGCAGGTCAATGTTCTACAAAACTTAAGAAGAGGGACGCTCCATGGGGGCAAGGAGAAAATGACACGAGGAGAAACATCTGCAACACGAACCGAGAGAGAACATTGCAAGCGAGACAACAGTAGAGGGAAGAAGGTGAAAGGGAACGGGACCCACAGGAGGGGTAATGGTCAAATTACGATATAAGCGAGAGAGTGTTGAAGGGACCGTGCAAAGAAGTGAAGACAGTAGCGATCACAGCGATCCTGTAGAGACAGGATGCCGGTCTCAATATACATGCTCTAGATAGAGGTGGAACAAAAGGCACCAGAGCTAAGATGGAGCCCAGTATAGTGAAGAGCATCAAGACGACGAAGGGTGGAGGGAGAGGCAGACAAGCAAGAATGACAGCCATAATCCAGTTTAGAGAACACGAGAGAGGAATGTAAATAGATAAGCGTGCGCCTATCAGCTCCCCAGAAAGTATGGGACAAGACCTTAAGTAAGTTAAGGGCCTTGGCAGCATTCAACTCGAAGGTAGGAGATATGGGGTGACCAGGACAAGCGAGTGTCAAAGATTAACCCCCCATAAATTTAGCAGAATCCTTATATAAAAAGAGGATTACTATAAAGTGATCGGGGGGGGGGGGGTCGAAGGACGACCTGCTTCCGAGTAAAGGTCACAGCTCAAGTCTTAGCCAGAGAGAACTTAAAGCCATGATTGGTGGCCCAGAACGACACGGCATCAATCGCAAGTTGAAGCTGCCGTTGGAGGAAAGGGGCGTCATCACCTTGACAGCAGATAGTAAGATCGTCAACATAAAAAGCGAAGAAAATGTCAGAGCACACCTTAGTATTGCCGAAAGAAGGCAGAGAGCAGTACTAAGCCGCACTCGAGAGGAACGACGAGATGGGAAGCTCTGGAGGAAGAGAGGGAGATTACCACGAAGGTCGAAAGAAAGTAGTTGGGACAGAATATGGTATCGCCAGGTAGTGTCAATCCTTTTCCAGGTGAAAAAGGACAGCATCAACTGAGGTCTTTGCAACAAAGGAAGTACGAGTAAAGATCTCCAAGTTCACAAGGACATTAGTCATGCTGCGACACTTGCAAAAACAAAATTGAGAAAGGGAAAGGTGATTGCGTTCCACGAACCACAACAGACGAACATTGACCATATGCTCAAAGAATTTGCAGACGCAACTCTTGAGAGCAATGGGGCGGAAGTCTTTAGGGGATGAACCTAGAGAACCAGGTTTCCAAATTTGAAGAACAACTGCCTCAACCCAGTCCTCAGGGACTGACGACGACTCCCAGACTCTGTTAGAAACACTCGGTAAATACTGACACATGGAGGAAGATGGCAAAGCATCACAAAATGAATATCATCCTACCCCGCCGCCGTAGACCCGCAGAGGGTAAGGGCTGACTATAGTTCTGAGAGAAAGGATTGTTATAGGGAAGCCGAAGTGCAAAAATCTAAGGGAGATGATTCAAGAAGGGGCATACGAGTAAGGAAAGAAGGAGGAAGATGAGAGCCGGAGCTAACAGTCAAAAAGAGAACCCAGTTCAGTCGTGACCGACACCGGATCCGCCACAATAGGACCACAGAGGTGAAGGACTGACAAGACATCTGGAACAAACTTACCTGCTATCTTGCAGATCTTCCCTATCAGGGGGCAGAGGAGTGTCAGACGTAATGGTGGAAACGAAAGAACTCTAACCCTTATATTTAGCCGTATAGATGGCCCTTCAGGCCACTGCACTTGCACTTCAAAACAAAAAGGAAATGGGCGTCCTATGGCGACGGTGTTTCTTCCAGGCAGTATGCTTACAGCAGACAGCACGAGTACAGTGCGTTCCACCAGGTAACGCACTTCCGTGCGCCCCTGGAGGCAGATCAAGGAACAGAGCAGAGGGCATGAAAAAATATCAAGGTGAAGAGGTTCCAGACAGCCTTGGCAAACTGCCACCTAGGGAAGGAGAGGGAAGGTCGAAAATTCAAAGTGAAAAAATGGGGAAATGGTCACTGATGTAGGTCTTCAAGAATCTGCCAGGTGAAGTCCAAATAAAGAGACGACGAGCAGAGAGATATCAAGACAGGAAAGGGTGTGAGTGCAGGAGTCAACATGAGTGGGCTCACCAGAATTCAGGAGAGAGACAAGAAGAGCACAAACGGCTCAAAAGGTGGCCCCAGATGTTTGTCAGAACATCGCCCCAGAGGGTATGCCGACAGTTAAAATCCCCCCAAAAGGAGCACAGGTTCTGGTAAGGAGTTCAACAGGTGTTTAAGATCAGGAGAGAAAGTGGGACATTCAGGTTGGGGGGGGGGGAGATAAATGGAACAAACCGTATACCATTTACTCAAAGATACAGGCCGTAGAACACTGAACGGGAGACTGAAAAAGTAGAAGGGACTATCAAGACGGAACAAGAGAGCAGTAGAGGCATGGGCCCCAGCAAGAGCTGGAGGGGAAGAGAAATGAATAATCACGGAAGCAACCAGTATGAGCACCAAGTATTGGCTCCTGAAGACAAACACAAAGTGGGGAAAACTGCGCGATCAGAAGTTGGAGATCATGGAAGTTAACATAAAAACCACGAATATTCCATTGAAGAACAGAAAAAAAAGAACAGAGATAACACGTAAAAAACAAAGGCAAAGTAGAACAGACTAAGGAATACCAAGATCAAGATTAGTGAAATCAGGGTGATGGGGCATAGGTAAAGCTAGCAAAGATAACAGACAAGGGAGCGGGAGGACGGACCAGAGGTGAATGGACAGAATCCGGAGCGAGAGGCGGCAACGGAGAGGGGCGGTCAAGGAAATCAGGGGCAGGAAGGAAAGACAAACAGGTAAGGGCACTGGAGCAAGTGCAGCATCCAAGAGGATCAAGAACCAAGGAAACCTCCATATGAGGAACAGGAGACCTTGCCACTGAATAGGGAGTGGAAGCAGAGAGAGTGTCAGAGTCGGAAGGCGAGGAATACAACGAAGCCTTTTTACCCACCGGGGAGGAAGGAGAGGAGCCAGGCTTACGCTTCTGACAGACAGGCATACCATCAACAATATACTGGGCGACTGCCTCGACAGTTTCAACAGGACTGGAAACATGACGAACGCTGGGAGGAGAATGGACAATGGCATGAATAGACAGGCGACGAGAAGGACCAAGAGACAGAGGGGAGGGCTGAGAAGGAGTGGGGTGAGAAGGGAAGAATGGGCACAGGAGACAAGGAAGATTGGGGAGGAAGAAACACAGACGGAGACCAGGAGGAGAACCCTCTGGCCCAGAACGCAAAGGAGCAGACATGGTGGTAGTGGTGGTGTCTGCGTCCAAGGCCTCGAATTGGTTGTGAAACTGAGAAAGCAGGAGGGGACGAGAAGAAAGGGAACGCAACACACGAGCACAAGACATGCCAGAAACAAAGATGGCGAACCTGGCGCCTAGCCCCGGGAAAAGGACAAATGATCACGATGCTTCACATTGATGATGGCTTCCTCAAATTTGTAATGCACACATGCGCGGGAGAAGGCAGGGTGGGCATCACTGCAATTGATGCAGAGAGTTTGGGAAGAAGGGCACTCTGTCTTAGAATGACCCGAGGTTCCACAAAAGGGGCAGAGAGAGACCTCACTTGTGCACCTGAAGGGATCATGCCCAAATCTCCAGCACCGGATACAGAGGCGAGGAGAGGAGATGTACTCCTGAACTGGCCCTGTCACCAGTCGCAACATGGTGCAGGAGAAGAATGAATGTCTGCAGTGTGCCAGTGTAGGCATTTTAACCGGACATTTCTGGAGATCCGAACAGGAGTCTCCCCAATGCAGTACAACGAAGCCAAGTGGGCAACCGCTTCCTTAGAAGGGGCTGCAACAACACTGGTACCAGTACGGGTGGGGTTAAAGGTGACTTAACGTAGCCACCGAATCATCAAGGTGCTTATCGAGAAATAAATCAGGACAAGTAGAGTCAACATGACTAAGATCAAAATACTTAGTCTATGTAGCAGGACCAAACAAAGCCTGGAAAGAAGGAGAATGGAAAGGAATCAAGTGCAAGCGAGTGTGGAGGTGACGACGCCCAGCACCCCCAGTAAGGAGTAAAAAGTGCAGTTGTGACAACTAGAGACGGAGCCACACCAGGTGATGAGGTCGTCTCCACTGGGCTCAACCCCTCCACAGAGAGGAGCAGAGAGAGAGCCAGGAGAGTCCGACAAGGAACATAGTCAGGGTTACAGAGCCCCGTCTTCCAACACGTCTTAACTCGGGGGCTTGGTCGCCTACGCCACGGGTCTGGGAAGTGAAAAGGGGGTCGATCATCGTCATAATAACAAGCAGGTAATAATTTCATTCACAAATAAGCCACCTGTACCCATTATGGAGCCACACTTAAAGGATAGGACACCTGACAAAGATGGGGCCCCGTCCCCAGGGGATGGGGGGTGCATCGTGAGTACGCCCCGCAATTGCCACCTTAGAAGAACCGTCAGTCCGTCGAGATTGGGTTCAGCAACGAAGACGAGGATTGACAATAAAAGCGTCCCCTCACTTGACAACGTCAGCTACCAAAGTTTTACGGACGAGAGTGCGCGCCTCCCCAAACACCTGGACGTCAAAACAGAAGATGTCCGAAAGAATAATCAAGAATAGCAAAAGGTCGGCAGGAAGTGACAATCAGGAAGTAGAAGAGAGGGAAGAAAAAAATAGACAAGGAAGAGGAAAAACGCCATCCAGCCCGATTTGAAAAGACGGCAGCAGGAGCATAAGGCTTCAAAAGGACAGGGGACTGTCCCATGGAGCATGTCACCCTGACAGCTGCCCACCATGCCCCCTCACAATGACTATAGTGGGCTGGAAAGGGAGGCCCCCCCCTTCACCAGAAACCCTTGGTTTGTGGTTACTAATACTCATAACTCCCATCTGAAACAAATAGGCACTATATGGAAGCGGGGGAATGCCAGCCCTCATGCCTCGAGGAGCAGGTGATGCCTAACCCAATCACAATAGGGTAATGAACGGCAGGTAGGCCTAGAGGTCTTCAGGCCCCCAGCGCGCTGAAAGGCTGTGTAGTAGAATGTCATTACACATCTGACGCTCAAGGTCATCTGATTGTCTATGAAAGGAAAATCTCACATCTGACATCCCAACGTGAGACTAACTTAAATAATAACAGTAAAGCCCCATAGCCAGACGCATAATCTCACAATTAGACTTGCACGTCAAAAGTTAATGTGAATGGAAGACTTCAGTGTGTGTGTCACGTGAACAGAAAACGGGCACATTACATCTGGATTATTTAACCTCTACTGCTGCTTCTGTGACCCCACATGGTTCTCCCAAGACCCCTCCCCCAAGTTGCCCGTTATGTGACTCCACTCGCCATTTCTCTGACCTCGTCTGCCCTTCCGTGACCCCACCTAATCCCCCGTTCCTTGACCCCACCTAACCCCCCCGTTCCCTGACCCCACCTAACCCCCCCGTTCCCTGACCCCACCTAACCCCCCCGTTCCCTGACCCCACCTAACCCCCCCGTTCCCTGACCCCACCTAACCCTCCCGTTCCCTGACCCCACCTAACCCCCCCCGTTCCCTGACCCCACCTAACCCCCCCCCGTTCCCTGACCCCACCTAACCCCCCCCGTTCCCTGACCCCACCTAACCCCCCCCCCCGGTTCCCTGACCCCACCTAACCCCCCCCCCGTTCCCTGACCCCACCTAACCCCCCCCCCCGTTCCCTGACCCCACCTAACCCCCCCCCCGTTCCCTGACCCCACCTAACCCCCCCCCCGTTCCCTGACCCCACCTAAACCCCCGTTCCCTGACCCCACCTAAACCCCCGTTCCCTGACCCCACCTAACCCCTATCCTGACCCCACCCTTCAGTGACGCATTAACAACCCAACTTGATAAAGTTGTACAGTTCGCCACTACACGGCGGGAACGGCACCCATCACCAACTCTGCCACTCAAACTTAAGTTATATCATGTCAGACTAACTTGATTAGCAGAAGTCGAGGAGCACTGACAAGGCGCCAATCCTTAACTGTTCGCCTGTTCCCCATGCAGTACCTGGGGATCTGGTTACTAATCGATTGGTGGTTAATGTTCCAAGTAATATCTAGTAGGGTAAGGCTTACCATGAACTATGGTAAGAGAAAGCTCTCAGCCAGCTAACAGGAGTCAGCAGTCGTCTGCTCCTGTACCCTCCTGTGTGTAAAACTAGTAGGATAAGGCTTGCCATGAACTATGGGAAGGGAAAGCTCTCAGCCAGCTAACAGGAGTCAGCAGTCGTCTGCTCCTGTACCCTCCTGTGTGTAAAACTAGTAGGATAAGGCTTACCATGAGCTATGGGAAGGGAAAGCTCTCAGCCAGCTAACAGGAGTCAGCAGTCGTCTGCTCCTGTACCCTCCTGTGTGTAAAACTAGTAGGATAAGGCTTACCATGAGCTATGGGAAGGGAAAGCTCTCAGCCAGCTAACAGGAGTCAGCAGTCGTCTGCTCCTGTACCCTCCTGTGTGTAAAACTAGTAGGGTAAGGCTTACCATGAGCTATGGGAAGGGAAAGCTCTCAGCCAGCTAACAGGAGTCAGCAGTCGTCTGCTCCTGTACCCTCCTGTGTGTAAAACTAGTAGGGTAAGGCTTACCATGAGCTATGGGAAGGGAAAGCTCTCAGCCTGCTAACAGGAGTCAGCAGTCGTCTGCTCCTGTACCCTCCTGTGTGTAAAACTAGTAGGGTAAGGCTTACCATGAGCTATGGGAAGGGAAAGCTCTCAGCCAGCTAACAGGAGTCAGCAGTCGTCTGCTCCTGTACCCTCCTGTGTGTAAAACAAACACAAATTACCGGCGTCGATCATACGTGTCTGACTCTTCTGTTACCTTCGTCATGCTCGTCAGATCAATGTAATCTCTAGTAATTAGTTGAATTTAAATCAACGACATCGCCAGTGACGTTCAGAAATAAGAATGTAAACAAAGGGATATTAATGTAATCAGCTATGTACATAAACACGAAAATTAACTCAATGAGAAGTGAAGGTATAAATGACAGTAATGGTGGTTTTTTTACATCCATCCATCAACGTCGGTATATCAAAGTGCAATATTCCTTAAAGCAATATTCCATGCTTAAGGAATACAAAGCTTAAGACAACTTTGCAATAACAACACTCTTTACCAGAGTTGCAGTTATCTCTGGCTCCATGAGCAATAATTAACAGACACCCAGTTGGCGTTATTGGTTGGTTTGGTCCACTCATAATGGACTTATCCATTATGGGTGGTTGTGGCTCTACGTTGAATCAACGTTGATGGCGTTGATTCTATGTTGCTGTTGCATATTGTGGCCTGTGGGAAGTATATTTAATTTACCAATTAATATAATGACCCACGCACACATATTAATGGGTCTCTTAGTACAGTTGGTATCGTTCTTGGTTCACAATCCCAAGTTTGATTGCCAGGCGGGACAGAAATAATTTATATATTCCCTTTCGTCTAATGACAGTCTTTCTGTCGTTAGGAAGCCTGTCAAAACGATCTTGCTCCCTCTAAACAAACATTCCACCGACAAATGAACTTAGTGGCTCCAAGACTGGACTTCCACTACACAAATCTCAAAAATGTATACATCTGAAATCACCAGCTCTTACTCCTAAGTCAAATTAATGTGTTTTGTGAGTGACTGTTACCCCCCCCCCCCACCTATCCCGTACCTCCCGGGATCCCACCTGTCCCTTCTGGGATCTTGCCAGCCGCTGTTATAACACTAGCATATTGCTGGCGGGGAAGCAGGGTTCTCTGACAGACTCTCAGCCGCCCACGTCGCAACACAATGTTGCTCAGAATGTATTCCACCCACACACAACATGCGAGGAAACTGACCTGTTGCCCTTCCATGCTCACAAAACAAACAAACGAGAGTCAACAATAGTATGTCTCAGGGATGTGTTTTGTATAATAATACCCTCACTACCCCGCTTGTTCTAGTCATCTCGTAAAGTGATGTGGAATTGTGCAGCTATTCACGATGTGTTGATATTCACATGATGAAGGAAATGGTTTTACTTGCGAATCAACCATTTTCTCCACAACTTTTCCACCACTTCATTTCCTCAAATTAGTGCAATTACACTAATGAAAATTCTCACTCAAAATACACAACTCACATCGGTAAGGAAAATTATCTGTTTCCTGGGGATGGTTCTTGAGATGGGACGGTGATGGTGTCAGTCTTCAGTGTCCTCAGGTGGAGATCAGCTGCAGGCTGGAGCAAAGGTCAGGGTGCCGGCACCCGAGGGACTACCTGTGAAATATGACAAATGTATAAATATACAATACTATTTTAGTTTAGTTTATTTATACATGTTCAAGAGTTCTTACATTCCTGTAAAACCACTAGCACTCAGAGCGTGTCAGGCAGGTCGTTAATCTTAATTTTCCCCTGGAATACGCTCCACCAACTCGTTTAACAACTAGGTACCCATTAACTGCTTGGTGAAAAACAGGCGTACAGATAAGAATTGGCGTCCAGTCAATCCATCCCGGCCTGGATTCGAACCCAGACTAAATCGCTCGCGAAGCGCGGGGTGAATGTGTTACCACGGTGACTGCACTTCACAAAGCATGGCGACTATTAGGCTTAGGGTCGCTTCGACAGAATATGTTCTTTAGTTACATTTCAGATATAATAGAAGGTTATTTATGCTAATTCAATAATACGAAATTAAAACGTTTGGAGTCCATATTAATACGTTCGGACAAATAATTGGTATTTGAGTTTTCATTTTTGGAGGTTAGGGCAGCAAATGCAATGATCATATTCAACAAAAGAAAGGTTGCGGGTTTGGTTGCTCTCCGAACATGACTCGGGGGATTAAGAGGCAGTATTTGAGCAACTGTTTCCTAAAGGAGTACCGAACGTTCTGTTAGGATTTGAAAATACAAAAAATGGATTGTTGGAGTAAAACAATGACTAAGTCAAAACAATTAAAATTAATTTTTAATTAAAATACGACAAATTAAAACATTCTTAGGCCTAGTTCAGCATGTGCGTATTTCATATTAGGACTAAGATTCCAAATATTATGTCTAAGATTGCTTGAACACGCTAGGCTATGTTCTTTAGTTACCCTTCCGTTTTTTTCAATGTCATTTGACCTAATTCAATAACACAAAACAAACTTTTGTTGTTGTCCAATAGTATATTACTGCCTGTTGGGGCAGCACCTGGGTCTTACCCCACTCACCAGCGTAACTGTCCACTTAGCAGGAGCGGCACCTCAGTCACTCTCAGGAAGTGTTACACACTCAGCCTTGCGGCCCTATAGCAAGTGAGATAAGCCGGCCGCTCCCGGGTCTCCCATCTATGTATCCGCAGACACAGACCCTGGCTCCTCGCTGCAGACTTGCCCGCCAAAAAGTTGATCTCCTAGGCTTGCTGTCTGGCTACTCTTTCATTCAAGCCCAGATAATTTATATTTATTCAGTATTATTTACGTCCCAACCTGGCGTTTTCTTAATTGTGCTCAGTGCTCCAATCCCAGGCAAACCATATAGTGTGAAGAAGAGAAGCGAAGCATAATGTAAAAGAATAAATCATTTACTGGAAATAAATGTACATTTGCTTAAGGCCGGAAATATCTCTACTCACATATACGGCAACACTCCCTCGGCAAATTCAGACGATATGGCAACGCCTCAATTGTTAACTAGTAGTACTCACTAGGCTTTTATTTACTAAACTTTACTGCAAATAAATATTATTTAGACTTCACTTGTATAATAATTGCCTTCGTCCTATCATTAATCACACTATTTATATAGATGAATCAAATATGGTGCAACACGAACTCTAACTTATTTTGAAACTGTCCTTAATATTGGTTCTCTCGCCACAATAAGTCACTGCGAAAATACGATAAATAATATTCACTTCATATCAGTAAAGGAAAATGGAGAGGGAAATTTAATGTTCCTTACTAAAGAACAAAGGATGCAATCCTAGCAGCTTATTGCAGTTGGTAGAGGCTACCTCTGGCGACCTCTCGTGTTTCTTGTAGAGTTCCTCTTCTTCTCTGTAGTAAAACTATAGTAGGTCTCTTCTCGCAGATGGTAGACGAACTCCCGACGACTGATCTCAGAAGTTCCCACTCGCATCAGGCAAAAGTCTCCCAGACCTCCGTCAGTCTTCCACGTTGAACACTGGTCCCCTTCTCCTCTGTAGTAGTGCTGTGGCTCAGTAGCTGCTTCCCCCAGGGCTGCTATGCTGCTGAAACACTAAGACTTGCCACTTGACGTTCCTAGCAGTTCCAACCTGGTACGGCTCGCAGTCCACTCTCGATTCCCCAGCACCGCCTCTTGAGAGACATGAGTACCGACGTCAAGGAGCTTCTTGCGATCTCCTGTCATGTTCTAACTCTCTGAATCTTCCTATAACAGTTGTCCAGTAGCTCCTCCATGTTACCTCTCGAGTACTGCTTGACGTAATGTCCCTTCTAGTGGCTTAAACCTCACCTATGTGGGACTCACGTGCGACGCGACCTGTCACGTTCTTCCCTACATGGCTAATGACAGCGGACGCGTTCCCGCCAGTCAGCTCTGGCGCTTACGTCACACTACGTCACGCCATGGGCGCTGTCCGATTGGTCAAACTGGACACACCACCGCATCTAACCAATCAGATTTCCCAAAATTAGGGGACACCACGTCACTACTTATGCAGTATTTGGTAGAAACAAGTCGCCTCCTCCTTGAGCTGGGACGCCATATTTGCTGCAGCACTCACTCTCACTTCCTCCCCAACGAACTTAAAAAATTAATAATTTAAATATTTTGCATTTGGCCTCCCTCTGGACATTATTAAATGAAACCGGGTGACTTTCTTTACTTTTTACATGGGAGAGCATGAATTTCTGGTCGGCTGAGAAGCGTACTTAGGCGGCCCACGTAACACAGCATACACATTAGTTGCTGGAGGCCACAGCGGTCTCATCCTCAACACCAACATTATGTTCCTTCACCTTTCACAGTCGGGAATTCCGGGTTAGAATCCGGGACGAGACAAATGGTTTGGTGTGTTTTCTATCACTTAATGAACCTATTCACCTAGCGGTAAATAGGTACCAAGGGGTTACTCAGCATGTTGTGGGGTTGCATGCTGGGAGGGTCAGTAGTTCGACGTTGGTGGGGAAGGGGGACCTTGATATAGGCCTAACATACATACATAAACACACATGCGAACAAGCTTGAATGGTCCCCAAGCATATATGCGAGCAGTTCAGTTGCATATATGCTTGGGGACCATTTAACCTTGTTCACATTGTGTTGCTCACGTGGCCCCACAAGTGAGGTGATTTGATGAAATAACTATGCCCAAGCTTACCACAGAGTGCCGTCGGGATGGTGGGGGTTATAGCCTCGGCTACCATCGTCTTTTGTACGGTCACGGTTGGTCAGGTGGTTAAGGTACCAGATATGCCTGTTGCGTAGTGCCCCCTGGTTGTCTGGGTTCGAGTCATTTCTAGGGTATGGAGTATTCAGTTATACACACACACACACACACACACACACACACACACACACACACACACACACACACACATATATATATATATATATATATATATATATATATATATATATATATATATATGATATATATATATATATATATCATATATATATATGCTAGTAGCATATTGCCAATACCACTGGCAGTATGGGTTCGAGTCACATCTGGGGTGTGAGTTTTCAGTTGCATGTATGCCTGGGGACCATTCAGGCTTGTTCGCATATATATATATATATATATATATATATTATATATATATATATATATATATATATATATATATATATATATATATATATTATATATATATATATATATATATAAATATATATATATATATATATGTCGTACCTAATAGCCAGAACGCACTTCTCAGCCTACTATGCAAGGCCCGATTTGCCTAATAAGCCAAATTTTCCTGAATTAATATATTTTCTCTAATTTTTTTCTTATGAAATGATAAAGCTACCCATTTCATTATATACGAGATCAATTTTTTTTTATTGGAGTTAAAATTAACATAGATATATGACCAAACCTAACCAACCCTCCCTAACCTAACCTAACCTATCTGTATAGGTTAGGTTAGGTTAGGTAGCAGAAAAAGTTAGGTTAGGTTAGGTTAGGTTAGGTAGGTTAGGTAGTCGAAAAAAAATTAATTCATGAAAACTTGGCTTATTAGGCAAATCCGGCCATGCATAGTAGGCTGAGAAGTGCGTTCTGGCTACTAGGTACGACATATATATATATATGTCGTACCTAGTAGCCAGAACGCACTTCTCAGCCTACTATGCCGGGCCTGATTTGCCTAATAAGCCAAGTTTTCCTGAATTATTATATTTTCTCTAATTTTTTTCTTATGAAATGATAAAGCTACCCATTTCATTATGTATGAGGTCAATTTTTTTTATTGGAGTTAATATTAACGTAGATATATAACCGAACCTAACCAACCCTACCTAACCTAACCTAACCTATCTTTATAGGTTAGGTTAGGTTAGGTAGCCGAAAAAGTTAGGTTAGGTTAGGTTAGGTAGGTTAGGTAGTCGAAAAACAATTCATGAAAACTTGGCTTATTAGGCAAATCGGGCCTTGCATAGTAGGCTGAGAAGTGCGTTCTGGCTACTAGGTACGACATATATATATATATATATATATAAATATATATATATATATATATATATATATATATATATATATATATATATATATATTATCCAATACATATGACTGGCTGCCTGTCCCTCGACACAATGATGTATTAATTATAATTTGTGCCCCTCACCGTTACATCAAGGCACAACAACCTGTCGTCCTACAAAACGTTGCTTTTCGCTCGTATGCGTTACATAAGGACAACAATTGTCGTACTAGAAAAATGGAAGCGGCTTGCGAAAGTGACGACCTGTCCTGTTTTCTGTCTGGGGTCCTGTGGTAGGTTAGGAAAGGACACTTAAAATTGACCGTTTCTTGACGTAGGGAACCCTTAGGAGGACGGGCTGGGTTGGTGTGTGAGCAGTTCGTCTTCTCGAGCGTTCACAACGTCAATAAACTGATGTACGAAACTGGCCGAACCTAACCTAACCGAGGACGCACCCCCCGTCCTCATCAACACAGCCCGTCCTCATCAACACAGTCCGTCCTCATCAACACAGCCCGTCTTCATCAACACAGCCCGTCCTCATCAACACAGCCCGTCCTCATTAACACAGCCCGTCCTCATCAACACAGCCCGTCCTCATCAACATAGCCCGTCCTCATCAACACAGCCCGTCCTCATCAACACAGCCCGTCCTCATCAACACAGCCCGTCCTCTTCAACATAGCCCGTCCTCATCAACACAGCCCGTCCTCATCAACACAGCCCGTCCTCATCAACACAGCCCGTCCTCATCAACACAGCCCGTCCTCATCAACACAGCCCGTCCTCATACACACAGCCCGTCCCCGAAACAAAGACCA